>NC_047506.1:18628620-18942370 GCF_902827115.2 Pseudochaenichthys georgianus
CCCCTCTGATCCGCTGACGGCGCGAGATGTCTTCCTTCTCCTCCGGCTTGCTGATGGCGGCTTCCGAGTCGATGCTGAATAGATGTCCTCCCGATCTTCCTTCTCCGGTCCGATGATGATGCCTCCCAGTCGACCTCCATGATGAGAGCCCGATCCGTCCTGATGTCGTCTAGGGTCCTCGCAGTGTTTTCCCCGCCGCACACTGGCTCCGCACAGTGGTACCAGTTGTCCCCCTTTGATTGTAGGCGGACGACACGGGATGTCCTCTGGGTCACTCGGTCGGGGCCGGAGAGCCTGGGGTTGACGTCAGCCTCCTGCGTCTCGGGTCCCTCTTTCGGCGTCCGCAACCTGTGTGGAGAAATCTGATACAAATCCCTCAAGCCTACGCTCCGGCTCTGGGGCCCTCGGCTGTTTAACCCACCAGTGCGTGGCAACTTGGAGCCTGTTGGTGGGGTGTCTTAAAACAACAGACGTGTGTGCCAGGTTTTCTAAATTAATTGTGCTGCTTCAGAATCTTGGACTGTGCCCACTAAATAAGAACCCCAACATCTTTAGGTAAACTAAATAACATATTTCAATAGCTCTGAATTTCTGACAAGCATCTGTATTTATTTTTAAATGAAATCCCTGAGATCCCATTAAAAATCTAAAAATATGATTTGAACTGCTAATGTTTCTGGTAAAGAAACACACTAATCTTAGGATTCAAAAACAACCAAAATCACAATACTAACAAAGTGAATGGCTTCCTGGTGATACTGCTTCTACCCGTCAGTGCAAAAAATGAATACAGAGTTCCCACCAACTGTCATCAAATGTCTTTCTAAATGTAGATGAAATGTATATCCCCATAATGACCTAAACAATAAAGTCTATGGCTTTTACTTCTTTACCAGACTAGTACATGATGTTGTCCAAATTACATGTGTCTCATTACATTACTATGTTTTAGCTTAACTGTAAATATGTTCTTTCTACATTTCAAACCTCAGTTACTTTAATACCTGTTGAAACATTAGTTGACACATACTAACCGGTCAGCCTCTCCAGTATTTCATTCTGGACTTACATCTCTCTGGTAGCCCCTTGGCCACTGATTCTTCTTACCTGTGTTACCTGCTATAAACTCAATCAATACTATATACATGTCAACATTCACCAAACAGCCTCTTATCCCCAAATATGGAGCAGGTCAATTCTAAAACTGTCAATCAATGGTCAGATTGAACAATGGAGTTGGGCAGCAGGTTCCTTTCAGTCCCTAAATGAAAAATGTACATTGTAAAGTTTACACTCCCCCTTTCTTACACATTCTCTCATGTGTAAACAAAAACCTGTATGGGAAGAAAACCTTCAGGTCATAATGGATTATAAGACAATACCAAACATTTTTCCCAGTAAACACTTGAGAGTGTTTCTCTCCTCATTCAGCTCCTAAAAGAAACAGAATTCCAAATTTCATAGTTTGAGTTTCCACTTCTTCAACCGCCCCACCTCCTGTGGGAGTGAAACATCATGAAGCAGATTAGATACCGGTTTTCCCCTTTTGTGCAATGTTAGGACACCTCTCATTTCACAACATTATTATCACACCAAAAATAATGTGTTAGTCCAAAACATGCTTGATTATGTCATCGTTTTAAATCATGCAGTTGCACTGATCAGGTGCAGACATACACACACTCACACTGTCAGGTTTGAAGTCAGGTTTGGTCAGGTTCACCGCAGAGTCAGTCATTGACAGTGCCTTCCCAAGTTACCCTGTCGGTCAGTTGGTCTCAGTCTTTTTGGCCATGTGTCGTGCTCTGCAAAGATGTTCCAGCACAGGCCAGCATCCTCCGTCTATACAAATCTGTATATATGGAGCGCCATCATTTATTAATTCACAATTACAACTATAATGTTCAAGATATCTCCAACCCCTCCTTGCTGTTTCCCACATTCCCTGAAAAGTGTCTAGCCAAAAAATGTCACTTCCTTATTGTACTATTACTATTACTGCAATTCATTTACACCTAATTAGTATTAAAATGACTAATAGATCTATTTCCAGAAACATGTGTACATCACTATCTTGTGTCAAAACATTACTAGGATCTGTTAAAGATCTGCTATGTATTCCATAACTCATTCTATCAATTTATCTTCAATTCTGGTGCACTTAAAGACAATGTTACCCTCTTTCACAGTGGCGTGGAACTCTGGTGTCTGAACATGAAACCAGTACCTCAAATTGAAATACTATATTTTGTTTAGAACCAGCTTTCCCTTCAACATGACCTATATAAATAAATATTTATCTGATCTTATAGAGCTGTTACTAAAACTGTCCCTTTGAACTGATCAATACTGTAACAAATTAAAACACTACCAAATTCACACACGAATAAAAAATCCAGTGCATACTTCCTTCATGCCCCCCCCCTTTTTTTATCAGTGTGTATTAGACTGATTTCCACTTCCCTTTAATAGTTCCCCTCTTTTCCGCTATTTTTATTTACCACTTGACTAATTTATGGTCCATACATCTTCTTATCTTCACTTATTTATCAAGTCAATTCAAGTTCTTTACAATACATTAGTAGATACCTTGTGGAGTCTTCACAATAACTAATCCCCTCTAGGATATGAAATCCAGTCATCTTCAAGCAGATACTACGTCCTTATCTATGTTTTGTTCACGATAACAATGGTATAACAACCACATGTCATCCATTCTGGTCCACCCAAAAACCAATGTTAAACTCTTTAGCAGTGTGTGGAACCCTGGATGTCCGAACATGCAACCATTCCTCCCTCCTTTATCAAGGATTTAAGAACAGAAGTCATTTCATATTTCCTATGGTAATAACTATGCTACAATGGTGAAATCAATTATTTAGATTGGAATACTATATCTGGCTTGGCACCAGCTCTCCCTTTAACATTATCCATACAGATAAAGATTTGTCTTATAGAGTGGTTCCCAAAACTATCCCACTACTTTATTCACACGTGAATAAAAAATGTCAAAGAATATTTTGTTAACCTGATGAAAAGATTGAAGAATATGGTTGTATTCTGAACCCTCAGTGTGTTCTCATTTTTACTCTAATAGTTTACTGCTATTTTAATTTAATAAATCTTTCTGCCTTTACGTATTTATGCTTTAAATGTGCGTTTTGTGAATAAGTGTGTTTATGTGCAAACTCACTCATTCCCGTTTTCCTTTTCTCCTCCTCTGGTTTTCTCAAGCCGTGACCCCGGCCTCCTCACTTCTAATCGACCATGCCAACTCCTCTGATTCTGTGTTCTCTTCAGTCCATCAGCTGTAACTTCATCCGCTGTCAGCCATTGGCCCAGTTACATCTGCATGCGCCCTCATGCCAATGTTCTTGCACTGCTTTACATTTTATCCCCTCCTTTACAGTCTCTCTGCTGTTTTTATGGAGGGCAGATTCTGCTCTCATCTCCCACACTTTGCTCTTGTGCTCAGCTTGGAACTTCATGGTCCTGTCTGAGGGACTGATGAGCGTAGATCTCTGCCCGTCAGCATGCTGTTTGGTTCTGGATGCCACAGGTGGAGATAGTTCTGGCTGCAGTCTTGTTGTTGTTGTTGTTTCAGCTCTGGTTCTCTGTCTGTTCGATGGAGAAGGAGGAGTCTCCCGTTGGGTTAGGTCTTTTGTCTGCTTGGAGGGTCGGGTCGTAGCCTTTTCTAACTCAGAGGGGGAGTCCAGGTCTCGGGACGCATTACCTATAAAAAATCTAGCACACTGAGGTTAAATAAATCCAACCCTTTCCACTCTGACTCTTTGTAATCATACTATCTGTCTTAATTGTTAAATGCCATCTAAACAACCTAATTGATGTCTACAAATGATATTACAAAAACTCACTCTAAAAATTGTTTCATCCATTGCTACATATTTACCCAACATAACTCTTTCAGGAAACCATTTTCTCCTATACATTGAAAAACGTACATGTTTCCAGCATCACATATTCCACACACTACGAAAGAACATCTACATATTTTCTCCAATATTTTAAGCTAGTTTCTATAGCAAGATTATCATGTGTGACATAATAATCAGATGTCTTGTTTGCTAACCAAGAATATTAAACTTTAAAATGTCTTTTGGCCAGTTGAAGTCCTGCTTACTTCATCCTTAAACTCTTCTTTAATTTGAAACCAAAAAAGGTCTTCCTTCTCCACCATGATCCTATCTCTATATCAAAGTCCAGACAAACTGATGATTTATCTTCAGAAACCATGAGGAATGACTCATAAAACACTATTCTCCCTTACTTCAGTTCTAAATCAAATGAGCCAGACAGGAAACCCCCTTTAACCACTTGCTTATCCTATTATTTTTGATCAAAGTTGTGTTACAAGCAGGTTAGATCTGTAATGAATTAAAATCAATATTTAAGGACGTAATATAAGTTAAATATATTGTTAAGGTAATTACTGTTTTATTGTGAAGGCCTCTCTGGCGAACAGCGGCCTTCGGCTTTTATTTTGAAAGGCCGTTCCGGAACAGCGAGTCCGATTCCTAGAAACACGGCAAATTGACAATCGTTCTAATACATTAACTATAGTCGTGAAAAAGACAAGGAGGGGGAAGGCGTGTGGAAGCAAGCAATGAACTGAAAATGCCACCAATCCTGTTTTAACGTGATGGCGAACATTGAAAACCGAAGCGGGCATAAGCACCTCTGCCATAACTGACAAGCGTTCAAAAACCTTTCTGCTTATCCCTTATGCTATTCATAACCTAAAAATACAATTGTGATGAATAGCTTGCTTTTGTATCATTACATTTACCAACATAAAACAAGGTCTGTACTAATCAACAATGACAACCTACAGACAGCTCATTTAGTTAAATATACGCAATATATTGACTTCGCTTTTATTTATCTGACTTAATTAACGTGCTTCCCCCCCTTTCAGCCACTAGATGGCAGCAGCAGAGCACAAATGAGCTTCACTCTTCTGAGCGAATGTGTGATTATCACAGACAATCGGTCACACAGATTATTCAGGTAAAAATCACACAGATTTATTCCCCGTACATTTTGTCCGGCTTGATAACGTGCTACATATGTCGTCACGCAGGACTCTCTGCCTACCTTGCGATCAACGTTATGTTTACGTCAGCCTTTCAAATTAATTTTTACAGACAAGGGAAACGGGAGCCGGTCTCGTCACAATGTAGGTGACGTTAGCGCTCTCTCCCAAGGATTTAACAGATAACAGTCCACTGACACTTTCGCTTATTCGGTCTCAGACTGCTATTTTACCCCCAGTTATAAACGACGGATCGATCTGAAATATCGATCATCCAGGTTTCGCCGTGTGGGACTCACACCGCACATCCCACGAACTGCACCGCTCCTACGCCACTTCAGGACTAAACTACCTGAAGATCCACGCTAAACTGCTCTAATTTCTTGTTACGCAGGACTCTCTATACCTGGCGATCAACGTTCACGTGTTATATATAACTTTCCTAACATGGTAAAAAAGATGCATTGTATACTCCATTCAAACTTCAAAAACACTCTGAAACGCCTACAGACAATCCCACAGGGCCCTGCTATTGTCCGAGGCGTCTAAAAGTGCTTGTTCCCGACCCAGTGTGGTCCTCTGAATCCTTCCACAGCTCATGTTTATTCAGCGTCGAGTCACCATTTGTTAGGAGATATAAATGTTAATTAGGCCGCATTTCCAAATCTCCTCGCGTCCCTACACAAGCCATTATCTTACAGGAAGGGAATCCAGATCATACAAGTAACCGTTTAACAATAATCCATTTTAATGGTAATATACAATGCAATACAATCAAATACATTACCATACACAACCATATCGTATCATGTGTACTGTCAGGAGTTTGGCCTACTCCTGGCTCCTGCCCACAGGCCCCCGGACCTCCAGTCCCAGTGACGCGTGAAGAGAGAGGGCGAGCACAGCGGGGTTCCTGTCTATATACTTCGCTGACCAGAGGAGGAGTTATCTGCGCCTCCCTTCCAGACCAGTGATTGGCTGCCCAAATTAGTATCAACAGCTCACATCTTAAGTCCCCAATCCCAGTGGCTCAGCTTCCTTATCACAGGGATCTGAGATGACTGTATGTCAACTCCACACCTTCCCCCTCTTCCTCTGTCCTCACAAAACCAAATGTTCACAGGCCCCGAAAACAGTTCACAGTTTTCTTACTCAAATCATTTTCAAGCTTCTTCACAGTTTGCATGAATACATACAAATATTTCCTTACACCTCATGGCACGAATCCAGACTCTCCTTTTGAAAACATTGGCTGGGAAACGAAAGAACGAGCACGTTTCATGCGAAGACCTGTGGCTGCAACCCGGAGCAAAGCAACAAACCATTGCGTAGCTAGTAGCGCTAGCCTTAGCTAACGTTAGCTAACGAAACAAACTGCCGAGTAAACTTGGAAAACACTGGTAATTAATTATTCTATAATTTGTAAAACTACGGTGTTAAAAAAAAAAATACAGATTCTAATGGTCAGATATACAGATACTACAGATACTAGAGATAGGCAGGTACTTGCTTTCAAGCAGAACACGGGGGAACACAAAGTTAGCTGGAGTGTTTACGTGTTCGGCGTAATGACGTACAACGGCCTCGACCATTTCTGTAGTCCTATTCAGCCACTCGGTAACAACCATTGTATTTCAGACACGTAAACTCTTCAAAAATCACCAGTGGGGTCACTGCTGATGTATTTAATGTCGTAGAACAAAACGTGATTTATCTCTTAAATTTGTGTCAACCACAGACCTTATTTCGAGCTATTTCCAAAACCCTATGGAGAAAATGCATTGCTTTTTGACGAAGGAACCGGAAGTGCTAAAAATGCTAACTTACTTCCGGGTTTTTACGACGCGTCACTGCGGTTCTCTATAGAGAACCGCAGTGACGCGTCCTAAAACCAATGTATTTTCTCCATAGGGTTTTGGAAAATAGCTCGAAACTAGAAAATGCATTTCTTGCAGAAAATGCGTGCGAATGCTGGAAACTGTGAACATTTATGGCTGAATTTAGCTGAAAATGCAGAAAAAGCTGAATATGTTATTAGCTGAATAGTAGCTGCTTTTAGCTAAAAAGAAATGCAGGAAAAGCTTAATATTTAAAAGAAAAGGTTTAAAAAAAGGTGTAAACAACAACATGTATAGCCCCAATGTCCTGAAATAGCTGAATAAGTTAATAGTTGAATAGTTTGTGCAGCTGAAAGTTGCCTGATATCAGATGTACGTAGTAGTATAAGTTCAAGTAGCATTACATCTATAGGGCTTTTCTTTTGAAGGGGTGTGTGGTTTTGGAGAGTGTGAGGTGTAGAAAAGTGAAATGAGATGTGTGTGTGTGTGTGTGTGTGTGTGTGTGGTGTGTGTGTGTGTGTGTGTGTGTGTGTGTGTGTGTGTGTGTGTGAGAGAGAGAGAGAGACTATGTGTGTGAGAGAGAGACAACCTGATCTCACCAGAATGCGTGACTCCACCACGACTCCTTAACACCACAATGCGTGGTGGAGTCACGAACTTTGTTACATTTGCGTGTCGGCACCACGCAAACAACCCCAATGTAAAGTGAATGAGGCTCCTTTGTCGTGGTGCACACACGCATTTCTACAACGTCCCGCAGTGAGCTTTTAGTCTATACAACGTTTTTTAAATCTACTTTATAGCTTGTAGTAACTCACGGGAGGCTTCTTTTATTTTATTTGTATTCATAATAATTTTTATTTTTCGTCAGAATGTAAAAATTACATAAATTACGAATTTGTGTTCTCAAAAAACAGTGCATTGTGTGTAATGCAACTGTGATTTTTATTAAATTAGTTAGTTTTTAAGGAAGGCCAGAGCTTCAGCTGTGTCAAATAGATTGTTCCCTTCAGTTAACGTTATTTAAAAGATAATGATCATGTCCTCTGTATTGTATTACGAGCGTCCATTCCCATTGGATAACGGAGAATTTTACACCCGGAAGTAAGTAGCCTATTCTCCTTACTGTCGATTGATTTTACAGTGATATCTGCACTACTCATCGACTAAAAAACACCAAATTGTCCTTGTTAATTACACAACATTGATTGGTTTGAATTGTGTGCAATGCTTTTGTATTTTCCCCCTACGATTCGGAGAAACAAATATTTTTTCGGAGTTTTAGGACGGCAGAAGACACTACACTACCCAGAATCCTCAGCTATCGTTTGGGACTACACCATGTGCTTAGCTTGACAAACCCGTGATCAGTCCTCAACCTCTGTGATTGGATGCGCGACGTTTACACAGAGCGTCCAAAAGGACTTTGAAATGGAATGAAACCCATGGATAGGGTTGGGTACCGAGAACCGGTTCCGGTTCGGAACCGGTTCCAATATTTCGATTCCAACGGTATCATTTAGAAATGTGAATTTCGGTTCCGCTTTTCGATTCCTGAGGAAATGTTTCTCGCCGCTCTCCGTAGCCTACTGCATGACTGCAGCGGGGCGGGAAATGTAGCGTTGTATCTACATTTCCTACAGTGTAACCTGAGACCAGGGCCGGCCTGTCGCACTGGCATTATAAATGTTCGCCTAGGGCGCCAGATCTGTGGAGGCGCTGCGCTGACAGCTCTGGGAGAAAAAATAAATGTTTTGACCGTTGGTGCTCATCCTAATTTTCGGCCTTGATGTAACAACATTCATAATTAAGTAAATGTAACACCCTTTTCATCCCGGTTACACTTTTCATTTGCCCTGTACGTTGGGCGCTGCAAGTGATGAAAATGGGGGATGTTGGCTTATCTGGCAACCGCAGCTCACGAGGGTGCACTGGAACCGGCGCTGTTGTTATTAGCATCTGGTGCTAGCTGCTCTTACGGAAGAAGAAGATGTTTCTACAATGATGTGGAGGGAGAGTCCTCTCCAGTCAGACTGAGAGGCTGATAACTTCAGCTCAGTGAGGTAAAGGACTCTCAGTGTTTAGATAGTTCACTTTAGTCTAAGTTATCTCAGTGGGTCTCAAACGTTTTGATCACAATTTATGTAAACACATATTTCCAAGGCACTCCTTTATAATTATTGGGATAAAACAGGTTTGAAATCATTCCAATGTATACTATAGGACAGTAAACCAGACATATCGTTTTAAACTGGAGATAAAAAAATATGCATAAATAAAATAGTAAAATAAGATATGAATGAACAACAAAAATAAAATGCATTACATGTAGGCTATTTGTTATTTAATTATTCAAATGTAAACCCGATTTCATATGGGTGTTTGGAGTTGTACCCCCTAGATCTAGTCTCTAGTAATTCTGCGTGTGCACCAGATTGAAGCATTTTACTTCAAAATGTTCAAACATTTCTTCCCGGTATGCCTGAGAAGGCAGATATGCTTGTTTTTCTCAACAAGAACTGTTTTTAAAAGTTGAACTGTTGTAGCTTCAGGGGTTCTCAGGTTAAAGTTACATAGCAGTGAATATAAACAGACTGATTAATGTGAATATTACTTTAAACTAACCTGTGTAAAAGTTTCTCGAATAAATGTAATTTTTTTGGTGGAAGAAGCATGTATCATTTTTTTACCCTGCCCCTCAAAGAATCGGAATCGAGAACCGTTAAGAACCGGAATCGAAAAGTAGAATCGGAATCGGAATCGTGGAAATTCAAACGATACCCAACCCTACCCATGGACGGCACACTATTCAAAACAGGAATCGAAGATATCATTTGAGTATCTTCTTGATATTTTCTATTCTATATTTATATAATTGACCTTCTACTTTCCCACTATTTTGTATGTACTCTTAATATTTGAATGTTTTCATAAAATATAACACATTCAAAAGTGCGTTACAAAAATGAAAGACATTAAGAAAAAGGCATTTTAAACAGTCATTAAAAAGCAACACAATCTTCCTGCATTGCAATTACTCTAAACGTGTAATAACGTGCTTTAACCAGTAGGTGGTTTGGGTTAAAAGCATAGGTTAAAAAGCTGTCATGTTTACAGTGTTAACAAAATAAAATATACTGCTGTTTCCGGTTTAGTTTACGACGAATATTATTTTGTTATTGTTTTGATATTTGTAACACAAAAGCGATGGAAAAAACCCATAGCAACCAAAAAAAGATGGTCTTAACATGACCCAGTCGTCTAGTAGTTAATAAAAAACAATAATATCAAAACAAAATATTACTACTAACTTTATTGTGAAATTAAAACAGAACGGTAAAAGAATAGTTTCCGTTCTATTCTGATGCCCGATCTCTGTAGATAAATAAAGAACTAAGACAGATGTGTAATATTTAATGCAGCCAAACCATTTATTACAATGCATTCATGTGATGACTATCAAAGAGTAAAGCAAGCACTGCTGAATAAAGTATGATTTTCTCTTTTACGAAACGTTTTTTTTTATATGGAATGCAGTTGGAGGTCAACCAATCAAAGAGCTTGAGGGCTGATCACGGGGTTCATGGTGTAGTCCCAAACGATAGCTGAGGATTCTGGGTAGTGTAGTGTCTTCTGCCGTCCAAAAACTCCGAAAAAATATTTGTTTCTCCGAATCGAAGGGGGAAAATACAAAAGCATTGCACACAATTCAAACCAATCAATGTTGTGTAATTAACAAGGACCATTTGGTGTTTTTTAGTCGATGAGTAGTGCAGATATCACTGTAAAATCAATCGACAGTAAGGAGAAGAGGCTACTTACTTCCGGGTAGTGTTGTCACGATACCAACATTTTGGTTTCGATACCGATACCAAGTCAAGAATTGCGATTCCGATTCTTTTTCGATACTTTTCTTAAAAAAAGGGAAACACGGAATATCGGCTTTAAAATTAGGAATAACAGATGATTTTAGCAGTCAGAACAACTAAAGCAGCAGTGTTACTAAGAACAGAAACACCAAAGAGTCACATCTAATATAAATATATATAAAAGCATTTATTTTAATTGTGTAGCAGTGAGTTTAACATTTTGTCAGCACTGTTGAGCATTTTGAAAATGTATTTTCATGCCTCTGTGCAAGGCTTAGTCTTTCTATCTTTATAGCCACTGGTGTAAAGTAACTAAGTTCATAAACTCAAGTACTACTTGGGTACAATTTTGAGATACTTGTACTTTATTTAAGTATTTCAATGTTTCTTTTGCTACTTTGTACTTCTAATCCACTACAGTTCAGAGGTACATGGTGTACTTTTACTCCACTACATGTATTAATCCCTTTAGTTACTTCACAGATGTGGAGGAATGATGTGAAATATAATCAAGTGTTAAATCAGACTTTAGTTCCACCTGGAGTAAATCCACAAGATTCAAACTAGCTGCACCTTTACCAGCTTTGAGAACACTTTCATGATCAATCATTATAAAACACATCATATATATTATTCTGAAATGGACCAATCTGCACAATGACTACTTTTACTGTCGCTACTTTAATACTTTTACTTGAGGAACATTTTGAATGCAGTACTTTTACTGTAACAGAGTATTCCTACACTCTGGTGCTTCTAGTACAAGACCTGAGTACTTCTACTTTTACTGTCGCTACTTTAACTATATTTTGATGATAATACTTTTGTACTTTTATTTGAGGAACATTTTAATTGCAGGATTGTTCCTACATTCTGGTACTTCTACTTTAACTCAAGTACAAGACCCGGGTACTTCTACTTTTACTCAAGTACAATATATATACTTATACCACCTCCGTTTATAGCCTATGAAAAAAACTAATAGAAAACGAAGGCTAAAGCTAACGTTAGCAGATAGTGATGCTAGTTTGCTAGTTAAGTTTGCTCAACGATAATATTGCGACAGAAACACTTTTCAGTGCAGATCACGCTCTTCCGCTCCGACAGGGAGCTCTGCTCTGAAACACCTGAACGGCCCGTTCACAGACTTCTGGCGTCTTTTTTGTCAACAAGCCGAGGCGCAGCAGCAGTTGCACTCCCACTTGCAGCCATGCTTCTCGTTTTCTCACATGCTCTGGCAGCTAGCGCGTGGCCGCGTGCACGAGAGAGGGGAGGGACTTAGAACGTGCTTGAGAGGAGCGGGACTGCAGGCACCGCTGCAGGGAGTGGAAGCAGAGCGCTGAACACACAGCGCTGAACACACACGGCTCTTATTAAAACGGCGCTTTTCCCCGTCATTCTTAAAGTACCGATACTAATGAAACGGAGGAATCGTACCGTTTTTAACGAAAGGGTATCGCGGTACCTTTCAAGTATCGGTACACCGTGCAACACTACTTCCGGGTGTAAAATTCTCCGTTATCCAATGGGAATGGACGCTCGTAATACAAGACATGATCATTATCTTTTAAATAACGTTAACTAAAGGGAACAATCTATTTGACACAGCTGAAGCTCTGGCCTTCCTTAAAAACAAACTAATTTAATAAAATTAACAGTTGCATTACACACAATGCACTGTTTTTTGAGAACACAAATTCGTAACTAATGTAATTTTTACATTCTGACGAAAAATAAAAAATAATTATGAATACAAATAAAATAAAAGAAGCCTCCCGTGAGTTACTACACGCTATAAAGTAGATTTAAAAAATGTTGTATAGAATAAAAGCTCACTGCGGGACGTTGTAGAATGCGTGTGTGCACCACGACAAAGGAGCCTCATTCACTTTACATTGGGGTTGTTTGCGTGGTGCCGACACGCAAATGTAACAAAGTTCGTGACTCCAGTTGTGGTGTTAAGGAGTCGTGGTGGAGTCACGCATTCTGGTGAGATCAGGTTGGAGAGAGACTATGTGTGTGTGAGAGAGAGAGAGACTATGTGAGTGAGAGAGTGACTATGTGTGTGAGAGAGAGACTCTGTGTGTGTGTGAGAGAGAGAGAGAGAGAGAGAGAGTCTGTGTGTGTGTGTGTGTGTGTGTGTGTGTGTGAGAGAGAGAGAGAGAGAGACGGTGTGTGTGAGAGTCTGTGTGTGTGTGTGTGTGTGTGTGTGTGAGAGAGAGAGACGGTGTGTGTGTGTGTGTGTGTATGAGAGAGAGAGAGAGACTATGTGTGTGTCTGTGTGTGAGAGACTATGTGTGTGTGTGTGTGTGTGTGTGTGTGTGTGTGTGTGTGTGTGTGTGTGTGTGAGAGAGTGTGTGTGTGTGTCTGTGTGTGTGAGAGAGTGTGTGTGTGTCTGTGTGTGTGAGTCTGTGTGTGAGAGATATTTTAAAAAGTATAACATATTTTGAAAAGGTTGAAAGTTTCCCATCATGTGTTGAAAAGGCTGAATAGTTTGATATTTGAATGGTTCCTGCAGCTGAAATTAGGCTGAAGGAGTTACATACAGATATTAAATGTAAGTAGTAGTAATTGAATGTTTACAAACACCTGTGTGTGTAAACACAGAGATCAAAGGGTTCCATGGTGTCTGCTCTGATTGGATTATGTCACTCACGTGTGTGTGGCTCCAATCTGCCAACATCAACACCATGACAACCATCTACAGCACTGAGTCCCATAAGAATGCATTGAGGAGTATATCTGACAATTTTTCCACCTGTTCAAAAACTATGGCACCTATAAAAAAAATGACCAGACCCTGAGCATCAGGGAACCCCAATGAACTGAAATATGTTGTTTTTTTTGGTTTTGTGTGTAAAATGTGGAGATGTGAGCAGTTTGTCTAAAGTGTACTTCTCCCTGCTCTGAAGAAAGATCCGGAACAATTTAACATGGCAATCAATTGGGAGCTAGCTGGACTTTTTCTCTCTTCATGCCCTCAAGAGGCATTTTGTTTAATATGTTTTCTTAATGTTTTCTTATTTTCCAAGCTTGGAGAGGTTTTCCTACGTTTTCCATGAAAAAATATGTCTGAGGAGTGTAGGGTTTGGGAATTATGGCAAGTTTAAAACATTTTTGGGGGAGAATTTCAGGCACCGCTGCACTCTGTTTTGAGATCAAAGCACTCTAGAGTTAACGAGCTGCTCCATCCACTCTAATGTTAAGATCTGGAAAAAGCCTCTCTGCTAAGCTCCAAACTAATTCCAATATCTCAAAAAGTTGAAAAGATATCAAAATTATTTTATACAAGTTTTATAGCTGAAGGTATTGTGATCATTTGAAAGTTGGAATGAAGTGTCTGGCTGAAATTATGTGGAAGGAGATGCATTTGGCGCAAAGTGTAGGAAAAGTGGATTTGAAGGCATCTCCCATTGACTTCAATGTTAAAAAAATAGTTTAAAAAGCTGAATATTTCAAAAAGTATAAAATATTTTGAAAAAGTTGAAGGTTTCCCATCGATTCCTGAACAGGCTGAATAGTTTAATATTTGAATGGTTTCTGTAGCTGAAAATAAGCTGAAGTTATGGAGAGCCAAAGTATTGGCTGAAATAATAATAAGAGGAAGAATAAAGTTTTTTTGAAGCACTATAGTGGAATGCTGTAAACAGCATTCGCACTAATAAGGTCTGTGGTTGACACAAATTTAAGAGATAAATCACGTTTTGTTCTACGACAGTAGATACATCAGCAGTGACCCCACTGGTGATCTTTGAAGAGTTTACGTGTCTGAAAAACAATGGTTGTTACCGAGTGGCTGAATAGGACTACAGAAATTGTCGAGGCCGTTGTACGTCATTACGCCTACACACGTAAACACTCCCGCTAAGTTTGTTTTCCCCTGTGTTCTGCTTGAAAGCAAGTACCTGCCTATCTTTAGTATCTGTATATCTATATCTGACCATTAGAATCTGTATTTTTGAAATTGTCGTTTTTAACACCGTAGTTTTACAAATTATAGAATAATTAATTACCAGTGTTTTCCAATTTTTCTCGGCAGTTCGTTTCGTTAGCTAACGTCAGCTAAAGCTAGCGCTACTAGTTAGCTACGCAATGGTGTGTTGCTTTGCTCCGGGTTGCAGCCACAGGTCTTTGCATGAAAGGTGCTCGTTCTATCGTTTCCCGGCCAATGTTTTCCAAAGGAGAGTCTGGATTCGTGCCATGAGCAGTGTTTGGAAAGTTCACTTTCTACATGAACTAGTTCAGTTCACAGTTCACAAATTTTAAAATGAACTAGTTCAGTTCATAGTTCATAATTCAAAATGTTGAACTAAAGTTCATGGTTTCAAAAATGAACTAATTTATAGTTTATAGTTATTTTTTCAATACGTTGCTGCGAGCTATTATTTGTCTCCTGTACGATGTTAATGGGATTTGGGTGGTAGTGGATCTGTTTTGGCTCTCTTTTTTATTCGCCACTCGCACATACCGTGAAAGGCTAGTCGTGTGCTTATTCTCAATGTGCCGTTTAAGGTTTGTTGTCGATGTACGGACTTGCTTTTTCAAACCGGGCGGACACAGTTTACAGGCAAACGTTTGATTTTTCCGTCTGAGTCAGTACTGACTTTAACGTAAAACTCTTTTAAATGCTCATACGCCGACGCCGTAGACGAGTCTCACTCTGAGCGAGTGCTGCTGCAGCTGCTCTCGGCTTCGTCCATACTAATTCATTCATTCATTCAATGCTCGTCGGTTCCGCGGTTCCACATTGTTTGTTGTGAGGAGTCTGATATATTTAGTATATTTATATTTTAGTGCGACAGCCAGGGGTGACAGGCGCGTACGCGTCACAGGCAGCTTGCTGTTGCCAGATTGGGTGGTTTTCCGCATTATTTTGAAGCCTGTTTACGGTGTGTTTTAACTGGGTTTTCGGCTGAAAGGCATATGAAATCTGGCACACTTTTGAACGCCGTTATAATACAGTGCTGAGAATGAACGCACTTTTGAACGCCGTTATACAGCGCTGAGAATGAACGCGTTCTCAATTACGTTCATCTAGCGGAAATACAGTACGTTCAGTTCACGTTCACCCAAAATATGAACGATCGTTCATTGAACGCGTTCAGGTACATCACTGGCCATGAGGTAAGCTGACGTTACATTTGTGTCCATGTCACGGTGAAATGTAAATGATGGGTAGTGACTGTATCGCTGTTTTAGAGATGGCGCTTCTGAAAAGACCGCAACATAAGTAAAGATAATGAATACATCCTATTAAAACCTGTGTGGCTTAATATGATATAAGTCTAATTAGTACAAGCAGCATAACGTTTCACCATGTAACTAAAGATTGTATTCAGGGAAATCAGTTTGACATATTGAACTAATAACAAATCACCTCTGGCTGGCAGAGAACTCTCTGCTCCATAGCTTCTCTTGGACGTAAAATCACATGTACATTTTACATTTAAATTCAATTTAATATTCCATCCCTCACATACTTTTGTATATATAATAACTTATATTTTGTTTTTCTTGTTATGCTGCTGCAACACAAATATTTCCCAAATTGGGATCAATACAGTAATATCTTATCTTAACTATTATAATTAGTGTAGCAGCTGACAACTATTTTCAATATGGATTAATCTACCATTTATTTCTTTAGTTCCATTTTCATCTATAAAAATGTCAAAATAGTGAAAATGTTCACGAGACAAAGTGCAAGGTTATATCTTTAGATGTTTTGTTTTAGCCTATGTACTGTATGTCTTAATGCTCTTATATGTGACGGTGTGACTTCCATGAAACTAATATTTGATATCTTCCCAACAGACGAGCTGACAGCAAACCTAACACTCTAACAACCACAACATTGCAAAGGCGAGTAAATGTAAATTAAAAACGATTCACAATTTCTTAATGTCTTCTTCTTTCTTGCAGTGGGGTGAAGCTGACCTTGCACTTGGTGCCAGTAAGGATGCTCCTCACGCAGGCTGAATGTTTCTCTTCCTTACTGACACAGAAGCCCTTGATTTGCAATGCTTCACTAATTGTAATTTCCCTGGCTCCGTAGGGACACTTTACCTCCAGCACAGCGGAAGACCCTACCAGACCATCTGGAGATGCCCCCAACACTCCTGATTGGGAGAGCCACAAACCTGACTCATGGACCTGCATCTGGGTTGCAGTGGTGAATGCCCTGACACCGTCACATTCATTCATAGTCCCCCACTGTACAGACAAAACACCATCAAGGGCCTGTTGTTGCGCTAGCACCCTGGCACTAAGGGAAGCAGTCACACGCTTTGACCTCAGGACAGCTCCAAAGTTGCTGGCAGTCAACCTTCCTTTCCTGAACAAATGCCAGTTTGGGTTGGTTCGCTGACCAGTGTAGCCACCTGAATTGCCCTCTGTTGCTCCTCAGACAATGCCATGCTTGCCACAATTGCCTCAGGTCCCTGATGCCCAACAGATTTGAGAATTTCAGGAACAGTAAGTGTTTCCAAGCTGGAGTGTTCCTCTTCTGGCTCGGGGGAGAGAAGCCAAGACATTCCTGAGAACCTGCCCCTGAGTCTGTCCCTCAGCCAGTCACGATCTTCGGAGGTGGGCTCTCTTGTTAGCGGGTTGAATGAGTTATTGGTTGGAGGAAATAGCTCCTCCACTGAATGCGTACGTTTAGCTGCCTTTGACTTCTTCCACTGACGGGGGGTGTCAGTGCAGCTGAAATTGTGGATGGCAAAGATGGCTAATGCAGCCGCATGACTGAATTTCCATTCTCCACGTGGGCATTCACATTCTGTGGAGAGAATTCCCTCTTCTCCTGTAGATACCTGTGGTCAGTGGTGTAGTGGAGATTTTTTTACTGGGGGGACGCTATTTTAAATTAGGTCATCCAAAACAAGTGCGCACGCGCGCAGTGCACTCACAAAACGGGAAGACAGGTCCACAGAAACTACCGGTATGCTTCGTCCTACTTTACTTACTGTACTGCAAAAAGCAGACGGCGCTGTGCTCAACAGACACACACAGACTCAAAACCATGGACACACACGTTACATAAACAATGTATAGGCCTAAATTGCATAAACTACAGTATTGCAACTAAGCAGACAGCGCTGCTTTTCTCTCTCTCGATCTCCACTTTCAAAATCTATTTAAAACTCATAACAAACAAACAAAATTCCCAAAGTTGTCCTGAAATTAACTTATTAAATAAACAAAACGAAAAATATATATAGCCTACTAATGCAAACATTGAATCTGGACTGGAAATTATTCTGATTAGGCCTAGCCTACATTGCAAATAAGCAGACAGCGCTGCTTTTTTCACACACACACACACACACACACACACACACACACACACACACACACACACACACACACACACACACACACACACACACACACACACACACACACACACACACACACACACACACACACACACACACACACACACACACACACACACACACACACACACACACACACACACCTTGCGTTTTGAAGACTGATACATCAGATATGGATGAACAAACTTTGCAGCCCAGTTTCCCAGCTTTGCAGTCTATCCACGGGTATGTCTCTTGTTTCCTCCGCCACATCTCCTCCGTCCATACCTCTGGGAAAGGTGAGCTTGAGCTAGCCAGGGGAACGTTGCTAGCGCAGCTAACGTGCACGTTAGCTAGCATTATCCACGTCTTTAGGCGGCTCTTCTGATGATGTACTTGTAGTGTTGTCATGTTGTCATTTGGTATGTGTATCTTGCTTTGTTATAGACAACTCAGGAGACAGCGAGTATCGTTAACTGTGCTTTATTCCCGCTCTGTACTACCTAATAATCCGTGTCCCGCATATCACATTCCGGGTATCCACAACTCCGGACCAAATAGTATGTAACAACATTACATCCCTCCCTTATTTCAGATGAACATTGACTTTTGATATTAACGAAATGTAAATAAGAATTGCAGTAAGAAAGGTCTCTTATTCTTAGTAATCAGATAAAGAAATTAATATCTCATTGTTTTAACTTAAATGACTGAGTCTTCTTTGTCACTAGCAAAAATGTCCTTTTTGTAATTGTTCAACTATCTGCAGTCTCTTGACTTCTTTAAGTCATATTTCAGCAATGAGACGTTGTGGTGGTCTCCTGTTTGTTCTGATTGAATATCTGATTGGAACAGGACCTTCAGGGTTGATATTCTCGTTTTGGAGCTGATGACTTTCCTCATCTGGTGGGTCAGGAAGTTGTAGATCCAGATCATCCTCTTCGTCAGTCATTCCTGAGTCAGATCCAATAGGAACTGAAGGTGGGAGCAGTTTGAAGTGTGAGGAGTTTCGTGTTATCTCATGTCCTGGGCGAGCTGCTGTCACCATTGATCCTCTGATCTTCACGATGGTGTAAGGTTTGCTTCCATAAGGAGTCATGAGCTTGCCTTTGATATTCTGACGGCATAGCACAATGTCACCTGGTTTGAGGATAGAAGGTCGAGCTCTGTTTTTGTGGTCGGCATGCTCTTTCATGCGCTGCTTGGCACGCTGATCAATATCTTGGAGTTTGGTGTCAGGTGTATGATGTTGAGTCACATGAAGAGCGGGGAGAGTGGTGTTGAGTTTTCTCCCAAACATTAACTCGGCTGGAGTCAGCTGTGTAGTACCGTGTGGGGATGCACGGTAATTTCTAAGAAAACTGTAGAGGTTCTGTTTCCATGGTTTTCCTTCAGTGTGTGTGGCTGTTATTGTTTTCTTCAATGTTTTCATGAAGCGTTCAGCTTCTGCATTAGCTCTCGGCCAATACGGTGTTATTTTTCTGTGTTTGAATCCGAGATAGTGGCTGAAATCTTTGAATGGCTGTCCATTGAATGGAGGTCCATTATCTGTTTTCACCACATGTGGGATACCATAGGATGAGAAGATTCTGTCCAGTTTGGGAATCACTGTAGTGGCTGCTGTGGACTTTAGTATCTCAACTTCGGGGAACCTGGAATACTCATCAATAACCACAAGTAGGTAATCACCTGATGGGAAAGGTCCTGTAAAGTCAATAGAAACATTTTGCCATGGACCTTTGGGAAGTTCAGACATATTAAGTGGTTCCATTTGATTCTGGGAGGTTGCTGCTTGACATGGTATGCAGTGTTTTATCATCTTTTCCACCATTTCATCTATGCCTGGAAACCATACCTTTTCCCTTACCAGTTGTTTGGTCTTAACAATGCCAAGATGACCGTCATGGGCTAGGCTTATTGCCTTACGTTGGAGAGAGGTAGGTAGCACAAGTCGTGTTCCTCTGAGAATGACATTCTCTCCAGCGTTGACTGTCAGTTCGTTTCGTAGGCGGTAGAGTGCTTTCAGCATTGGATAATCAGTGTAGTCTGAGTCCTGTGGTGCATGTCTCCAGTGTCCTGCACTCAAAAAATGCATCACTTTACATAATGTAGGATCATTCTTTGTTTCTGTTTGAACTTCTGCAAGTGTCATTGCCTTTGGAACAGCATTGTCAATGACAAAGTTGACATATTCCTCAGCCATGCGAGACGATCTGCTTGGTATGTTTCCCTCAATAGGATGTCTGGACATGTAATCGGCAGGGTTATCTTTTCCAGCTTTGTACTTGATAATGTAGCTGTATGGTTGTAGTCTTAGCCGCCAGCGTTCTAACCGAGCTGGGGGTGTGGCTTTTGGGTTGTTGAAGATCAGTTCAAGCGGTTTGTGATCTGTGATAACAGTGAAGTGTGACCCATAGAGATATAGGTGGAAGTGTTCACATGCCCAGAGGATTGCCAGAGCTTCTCTCTCCGTTTGAGAATAGCGCTGTTCCGCTGGTGTGAGTGCTCGGCTGGCATATGCAACAATGTGGTCATTACCCTCTTTGTCAGGGCTGTGCTGGCTAAGTATGGCACCTAGACCAACAGGGCTGGCATCAACCAGTAGTTTGGATTTCTTCCTTGGGTCAAAGTAAGCCATTGTAGTGTTTTCCATCAGCTCTGATTTTAGCCTCTCCATTGCCGACTGTTGTTGTGGTCCCCATGACCAGGTAGTGTCTTTTTTTGTTAGTTGACGTAAAGGTTCAGAGATCGTGGCATAGTCATGAATGAAACGTGAGCAGTATGTTATCATCCCGAGCAGACTGCGAACCTCTGATGCGTTTTGGGGTGGAGGAAGGTTCTTGATGGCAGTGATCTTTTTAGGATCTGCAGATATGCCTTTTTCAGAAAAAATATAGCCAAAGAACTCAAGCTCTGGTTTACTGTATTCACATTTATCAGCATTGAGTGTGATATTTTTCTCCCTCAGTCTCTGAAAAACAGCTTTGAGGCTATTGTTGTGCTCTTCTTGTGTTTTCCCATACACAATGATGTCATCACTCATGTTCCTGACGTTGGGGATACCATGTAGCACTCCTTGAATGACATTTTGGAACACTTCAGCAGCAGAGTTAATGCCAAAATTCAGTCTGGTGTACCTCCAGAGGCCAGTGTGTGTAGTGAAGGTGGTGATATACCTTGAATCTGGATGTAGCTCAAGTTGATGGTATCCAGCATTCAGATCCAGCTTGGAGAATACTACAGCTCCATTCAGGTCGTGGATGAGGTCATCTACAGTTGGTGTGATGTGGCGCTCTCGCTGTATTGCTGTGTTCGGCAGGCGCATATCCACACAGATGCGAACTTTGTCAGGGTTCTTTGGTTTTGGTGTAGCAACTATCGGAGACACCCATGGCGTTGGGCCGCTGATTCTCTCGATGACTCCTTTTTCCTGTAGCTGGTTTAATTCTGATTCCACTCTTTTTCTCATGTGGAAAGGAATCCTCCTGTGTGGCTGTGTCAGAGGTTGCACTGACTCATCAATGTGTAGCTTCACTTGAAAATCTTTGAGTTTTCCTATGCCTTGAAAGATGTCTTGGTACTCATGGAGGAGCTGGTTTGGGGATGAAATAGGCATTTCTGTGGACATAGAGTTTACAACTTTCAGAAGTCCTAGTTCTGTTGCTGTCTTTCGACTCAGCAGTGAGCCATGGTCACCCTGTATCACATAGAATGTAACTGCATTTACTGTGGAAGTAGTTGAATGGACTGCAGCTTTAAATTTTCCTCTCAAAGGAAGAGCAGTGGATGAGCCATAAGGATAGATCTTGGCAGCAGATGGTTGCAGTTCACAACTGGCTTTTAGCTCTTCATAGGAAACATCATCTAATATGTTCACTGTTGCACCAGAGTCAACAATAACATGTATTACTGTGTCCACAATTTTTATTTGTGTACATTTGTGTCCTGCTTTGTCTTGCAGTGTGCATACAACATACACATAGTCATCTTCTGCTGAGCTGTCTGGAGTGTCTGGTCTCTGTGTCTTTTGCTCAGTTTGTTTCTGCACTTGATGCACTTTGTATTTTGGTCGGTAATGTTGTTGTTTTTCTGCAGCTTTAGGGGTATAATCTTTGTTTTGTGATCTGCAGCATCTTTGGAAATGATTTAATTTTCCACATGCTTTACAATCTTTCCCCTTTGCTGGGCAGTTTTCTTGTCCTCCCTCATGAGGAAAATGTCCACCACAGTTGTTGCAGGTTTTGTATTCATGCTTCACATTATTATATTTATTGAATTGTTTATGACTTTGGAAGCTTTTCTTTTGTACAGCATGCACTGGGAATTCTTTTTGTGATCTTCCTGTCTCCATACCTGCAGCTTGTTTGTCTGACAGTTCTTGAGCTCTGCCTGCATCCAGTAGTTTTTGAAGTGTCATGTCGCTGTCCTTTAGCGCCGCCCTGCGGAGGCGTGCGGAACTGCAGCTTAGAATAACCTGTGACTTTATTTCCTTATCAGCGTCGGTAAAGTCACATGTTGATGCCAACTGTCTCAGTCGCGTGTGGAAAGCATCCAATGTCTCACTGTCATTTTGCCTGGCTTGTCTGAAAATATAGATCTCATATTCAGGATTTACTTTGGGGCAGAAATAGGTTTGCAGGCTCGCTATGGCCGTATCGTAATCATCAGCGTCTCCCGTTCCTGGCAGCGTGTCAAATATGTCATACACGTCTGATCCAGCATAGTGCAGCACTAGCGCACGTTTTTGTGTATCCTCCTTTATGTCTAATGCCACTAGGAAGTTGGTGAATCGTTTAATCCACCTTTTCCACCTCGAGCCTACAGAGCTGGGTTCAGTGTGCACATCAAACTGCGGGAAATGTGGGAGATTGGCCATGGTGCGTCCCGTGGATGGCTTGGCTAGCTTGTTAGCCTTATGTGTTAGCCAACGTAGTTCGCTTACCGCTTATCCAGAATTGTGGATGTTTTATTTCTCTTCCCTCATTCTGCGATGTGTTGCGGTATCCTCGTCGCCAGTTGTAGTGTTGTCATGTTGTCATTTGGTATGTGTATCTTGCTTTGTTATAGACAACTCAGGAGACAGCGAGTATCGTTAACTGTGCTTTATTCCCGCTCTGTACTACCTAATAATCCGTGTCCCGCATATCACATTCCGGGTATCCACAACTCCGGACCAAATAGTATGTAACAACATTACAGTACTGTAGTACTAGTAGCAGCTTCACTTGTAGCTTCGGTGCTGCTAGACTCTTTCTTTTTGTGAATTATATTGTTTTTAGAAAAGAAGTCAAGTAAAAAATGTTTGCCTGCCATTATAGAGCTTTTTCGTTAGCGTTCTTGAGGGAAAGAGCTGCGGTAAACTGGCCGTGGGTGTGTCACTGACACACCCCCAGCTCGCCGCGGGGTCACGAGCCTGATGACTAATCATAATTCTTTAAGGAAATCGTTTTTATTTTGTATTATAATTACTGTGAAATGTATTATGTTTTTGTCATTATTACAACAAATACACACTTGCAACTGATAAGACTGGCAATGATTTTATATTTATTAGACTATTACAAAAAAGATCATGCTCCAAATAAGTGGGGGTACGGCGTACCCCCGCGTCCAACGCCCACTACACCACTGCCTGTGGTGGTGGTATTGTTTTATTATTTAAAATATATTTACATTTGTAATGCCTTCCCAATTATCCCTTTAATTGTTTATAGCCTACTGTATGTTTATTTCATGGATATTTCTGTGTTTTCTGGTGTGTAATATATTTGTAATCTTGGGGCCTCTTCTCTTTAACATCTACATGCTACCACTGGCTCAGATAATGAAGAACAACAAGATAAGTTACCATAACTGCAGATAACACACACATTTACATAACCATTTCACCAGGAGACTATGCTCCAATTCAAACACTGAGTAAGTGCATTGAACAAATCAATGACTGGATGTGTCAGAACTTTCTCCAATTAAACAAAGATAAAACTGAGGTAATGGTTTGTGGAGCCAAGGCAGAATGTATAAAAGTTAGCGCTGAGCTTCAGTCTGCAATGTTCAAACCAGAACATTCCTGTGTGTCAAAGAATAGATTTCAAAATACTGCTGCTGGTTTATAAAGCACTGAATGGTTTAGGCCCAAAATACATGTCTGACCTCCTGCTAAATGATGAACCATCCATATCTCTCAGGTCTTCAGGGACTGGTCAGCTTTCTGTCCCCAGAGTCAGAACTAAACATGGAGAAGCAGCGTTCAGTTATTATGCTCCAAATATCTGGAACCAACTCCCAGAAACCTGCAGGTCCGCTGCAACTCTGACTACTTTTAAATCCAGCAAGAAGACTTTTCTTTTTGCTGCTGCTTTTAATTGAACTATTCACATCTTAAACTGCACTGTAACTTTTATCCATGTGTTTTTTCTTTTAATGTTTATTTTATTAGCTTTTCTTTTTAATGACTGGTTTTAAATGCCATTTCTTAATGTCTTTCATTTTTTGTAAAGCACTTTGAATTTCCATGTGTTGAAAAGTGCTATATAAATAAACTTGCCTTGCCTAATAAAGATTTCATGTGACACATAAAATGGATTTGTTGATGGGAATTAATGTGAATAAATTAACTCTAGGTTAACGGTACTCTTGCTATAACTACTCACCGACACTCTATAAACCTTGTCCCTCATGCGAGCCCTGACAACACCGGTAAGCACACCTTCATCTAGGCTGCACTGTTGTACGTGTCCTGACTTGTAGTCGTTCTCTCCTCTATCTCCAATCTTCTTGTCATCTTTGTAAAACGATATCAGACTGGTAATTGACACAGCCATGACTTATAGTTAAATTCAGTGTGGCTAAAATGAAAAGCGTTGTTAAAATATGCAAGCACGCAGAAGTCAAAGTCAGCTTTATTGTAAACAAATTCTACATGTGTTATACATCCAGAAATATCGTTTCCCACAGTGTGACATGTATACATAAAACAAAACAAAAAGGGCCTAGATAAACGGGGTATACAGTTTAAAATGTTAATATATTTAAAGTGTTCAAAGTGCAGTTTCAGTGCAAGTCAGTTGAAACGATCTTAAGTTGGCGTGACGTTGAAGTCGTGCGACCCTGCTGCTGTACTGGCTTGTAGTTCGTTTATAGCATAACGTTAGCATTTCGCTTTTGGCGACTAGATTTATGATTCAAAAATTATAAAAGTAAGGGAGACATGTGGAGATTATCCTGCTGAACAAAACGTGATCCCTCTTTTAAATGTGTGTCAACCACAGACCTTATTTCGAGCTATTTTCCAAAATCCTATGGAGAAATTGCATTGCGTTTTTGACGAAGGAACCGGAAGAACTTTACATCCGGGTTTTAGGACGCGTCACTGCGGTTCTCTATTGACAGCAGGTGCAAAAGGCGAAGAACATCAACACACTACGCTGACCGTGCGTGATGACGACACCAGAAGGCCCTAGCGTGGTGCGTAACGTAACATTCCATTGAGAAGAAGAGGGGAAAGATGGCGTCCTCTAACAATCCTCGCAAATTTAGCGAAAAAATCGCTTTACATAATCAGAAACAGGCGGAGGAAACTGCTGCTTTTGAAGAAGTGATGAAAGAGCTGAACATCACCAGAGCTGCTCGGGTAAGAGCTGCACACTTCGGCTGTTTATGTTTTGTTGCATCGCTGTTTGGCAGCTGTCGAGCGCTGCGGAGATAAACCTGAACGCTGGGATGCTAAAGTTGACCTTAACATCCTCTAATATCAATGTCAGTTCACCACAATCAAATAATGCTTTCACCGTGCCTGTTCAGCTTTAAATCCTGCCAGCGTTTTTCCGATATAACCAGCTACTCGTGTGCAGCGTTAGCTTAGCTAGCGTGCTGGAGCTGTGAATAATAATGTGCACCTGTGCTGGATTGACTAGTCACTGGTGTCCTTTTCGTTAGCAAACAAATCACCGACATGTAAATAATTGTATAACAACATGTTAGGAAAGTCAGCTGCTAGACAACATATGAAGCAATATCACTCAGAGGTCTAAGTTATCATTTGCTGGCCAGCCAGATGTTTTAACCAGCTTTTCCAGATGTGATGTTGTTTCCTTGCTGTTAACCATCGCTTAACAGTATGTGTTATTGAGTACGTCTTTGTCAAGATTTAGCGTTATTAAGGAAAATGTGGTGTTCCTTTTTTCTTTTTTAATCCAAGAAAAGTATAATTATATTAACAAAAAAATCTATTAAAACATATTTCAGTTTTCTTGAAGGATGAGGAGCAATATGGGAAGCTACTTTTTCCTGTCAACAGTAAATAGTTTCCTTATTCGTTGAGGTTGTAACTTGGAAATGACTGATTTTTTTCAGCCATTGATGTGAAATAAATGAATTAGAAAATAAAGTATTTATAGAATAATGTGTTTAAAGCAATAATGCCAAATGTTTGGGTTCCTGTGAGGA
The DNA here is from genome assembly GCF_902827115.2 of Pseudochaenichthys georgianus. Lineage (NCBI taxonomy): Eukaryota > Metazoa > Chordata > Actinopteri > Perciformes > Channichthyidae > Pseudochaenichthys > Pseudochaenichthys georgianus. Next base: position 18,655,145 of record NC_047506.1, read on the forward strand.
TTTGCTGCCATTCTCTGTATATGATAACGCTAATATTTTTGAATTTTGTACCATCCCTCTGACCTTTTATAGAATAAATAATTGATTAATTGATGGTGAAAATAATTAAATAAAAGCCTTAGATTATTGTGAAAATCAGAGAGTAATGTAAACCTTATTTAACATTATGGTGACACTTTAATATTATTGTATTATTTCAGGAAAATTACCAAAATGATCAATAATCAAAGTTGTTGACATTTAATTAACTGATAATCAAGTAATAAACACATTGTTTCAGCCACAGTAGTAGTGAAATCTTGTTGCCAGGAAGTGTTTGGGCTAATTATTGGCCCAATTGCAGGAAATGATGCCCACTTTCCACACGCCTTCATCCGTGTATATCTGAGCTGTCCTGTCATTTATTGCAGGGAAAAAACTAAATTAAAGTCAGCTGATCGTCTCTGCCCGATGTCTTTGTGTTGCCATCTCAACATCAATCCATTGTATTTGTTCAGATCATTATCAACTTCATTATTACATGTTACTTGTTAGACGCTTTTATCCAAAGCGACTTACATACTCATTATAAGTAACAGAACACTTCCATCACTGTTTTTGTAATACCATGCATTACTTTTGTGACTGGTTTTGTGTTAAGACACATGGCTAATGTTATCACCAGGTGTGTTACATTGAAGGACTGAAATCACACCAGCTGTCAGTCAGGTGTCAGTCACATCAGGTGATGTGATTCTGTTTTTTGTTTTGCTATGAAAGCTGTCTGCTGGTTGTTCTTGAAAAAGCCAATTTGCCTGTCTCATCATTTTTCATCTGTCAATCTATCTTCCATTTCACCCCTGTGGACTGGCAGGTGTCATTCATTTTTAGCATCACTTTATTTGTAAATCAGATAAATCATTCACTCATGCTTTCATGCAATTTTACTTTGCACAGTTGCAGTTACAGAAGACCCAGTATTTGCAACTAGGGCAGAATCGTGGACAGTACTATGGAGGCTCACTGCCCAATGTCAATCAGATTGGAAATGGCAACATTGACCTGCCTTTTCAGGTGAGCCCTTAGCCTCTCTCGGCTGGTAAATCAATGGTTTGTTCTCAATCAGTGTACCTTGCTAAGCTGTTGGTGATAATGAACTAAAACAAAGTTTGCAGTTATCCGTTTGTTTTGGCTCAAAAACAGAGAAGTCTGCAGGCGTAGCTGAGTCTTGAACGGCTGCATAGTCCTACCAGGTTGTTATCATGGTCCAGGGGTGCAAAGAAGTGTGTAGTTTTACCCTGCAATGTAATTTGGTTCCTACATTTTAAAGTATATCATTGCTTGTCATGGCTTTCCATCTTTAAATACATTTGCCAACTCGAGCATCAGTATGGGGGGCCCATGGCTTGACTCATTTTTTAAATGAACACATTTGCACCATGCTAAGACATTTATCCTAAAACATCTATCCTAAAATAGTTTTGTCCTATGAGAATGCTGTTTTGCTGGCCTCATTCACCTGCTGTGTTCAAATCTAGAACTCTGTGCTGGACACCAGTCGGACTACTAGACACCACGGGCTGGTGGAGCGCGTTTACCGTGACCGCAACCGCATCACGTCTCCTCACCGCCGGCCGCTGTCAGTCGACAAACATGGACGCCAAATATCCTTTTTTTGTTCTTGGAAGCATTTTGGTGTTGTTTTACTAACATTCATTTTTGTTTGATGCTTCTAAGTCGGCTACCGAAAGTTTGCCTCTCTAGTTAACTGTGTCATTTAAGTCAGCATGTTAAGAGGAACATAATATTTTAGGAAGGTTTGAACAGGTTTCTTATAATGTACTGCTCCTTGTCTAGTGGTGTCTATCATCTTCTTAGTACCGAAAAAGCTCAAAACCAGAAATATGACTTTACTTGTAGTTAGTCTAACTTTTGTGTTTATATCTAAATGATATCAGAGGCTCCTACAGCTGTGGATTTTCATGTATGTTTCATACAGTGATAGACAGGCTGTTCTTTACATGCTTGACCTTCAGTCAGTAACAAACCGCCAAGCTTTCCAGGAAACACCTGTTAAAACATAGTCTGTAAATGGAAAGCATCACACTTAATCGCAACGTTAAACTAAATCAAGTCATTTCCCAAATGTGTTTTAAATAAATAAAACCAATAACATCTGAGACAGATAGGAACAGAATAAATAATTGAATGTAGCTCTGCCTCGTTCCACATATTTGAGCCTTACATGAAACAATACAATGCGATACTGTGTTTTGTTAGACTTTTTTTGACATATATTGGATAACAAGACACTGACTAAAGCCTTTTTCAAAGTAATTGAATCCTTACAACACTTGTGAGTGTGGTTAGTTATTATGTATCAGGTTGAATCAGCCAGCAGACATGAAAGTGTGGATTAGCTCCGATCCATTTTTCATCCCTTCTACTTTATTCGCCTTAACGAAATTCACATCGACAGCTGTCCTTACAGCTCAGTTTACCTCTCCCCACCACCAGACACTAGCTGGAGAAGGTAAGCTAACTCCCCTTGTCCATATGCCCACATTTGAACTAAGATACACAACAACACAGCTCAATTAGAACGTTAAAGCATCCATGTTTGTACAACATTTTAAAAGTAGCCCAACATAAAGGGCACATTTAGCTGTTTGAAGGCAAGTAAAGGTCTGTAACAGAATGTGGGTCTTCCTGGATGGGAAGCTGAAGAATTGGCTGTCTGCCAGGTTAGGGGATTTAGCTGGGATTTTGCTGACATCTAATCTTTCTCACACATACAGGACAAATTCAGACTCTGCCTTACACCAGAGCGCCATGAATCCCAAACCCCAGGAGGTGTTTGCCGGGGGATCACAGGAGCTGCAGCCTAAACGAGGTAATGGAGTTACAAAACACACAGAGCCGCACTCATTTATTAATGTGCAGTGTACTAATGCAGGCTGCAAACTTTAAATGACATAAAAGGGTTGAAGTAGATCTAGACTCTTGATGAAATATGTATGGAGTAAATGGATACTGATCCAAGGCAAAGAAGTGCTTCAGCAAGCTGCTATGGTACTCTGCAGAGAAGTAACATCTCTGAATGGAGCTGACTCAGTGTGAGCTACAGGGGAGGATCAATAATTCACTAATTATCCATGGATTATGTCTTTTTATGTGTGAGGCTCTCGTATAATGAAGCCAAGATTGGCTGGCATCCACTCGGTCTGTCTGGTGGTCACCTTGCTATTTTTAGACGCTCAGAAATCTAGTGCACAGCTTTATTCTGCCTGACTGGCTCAGATATTGATGACTCATTTCTTGCCCTGATTTGTATTGTCATGCATTCTTTTCAAAGCAAAGCCTGTGTCTTGCTGTTTCCCTTATTAGTACTGCTGCTAACAGTGCCTGGGACCGAGAACTCTGAGTCAAACGAGGATGCGCAGGAACAGTTGTGGGATGACAAGAAGGTACTGACGGGAAAGGGAAGGGCTAACCAGATGGACACTTTTTATGTGAACCACGTCAGATTTACGGCTCATTATTATGTTTTCTCCTCAGGATGATTCATCAAACACATGTGATGTCCCAGGAATCAAGTGAGTGGTCTATTGTTTTATTATCGTTCCAGTCAAACTGTGACCCGTCAGTCACACTGCTATAAATAAGTCATGCTGTAAGTGCACTGATACAAGACAGCTGGTTGAGGTACAGTGGAAAGATGCTGGAAACATTAACATGTCGCTGGAACTGTAGGAACTACTTATTATGGTAGTAACAAACCGATCAACCATTTGTGTTTATCAGAGATATCTCTCTTACAAAGACTCCTTTTTATTCTGCATAATAAAGTATCTTTCAATCAAGATAGGCCTTCTAATTTACAATTGTACATGAGATGCACATCAAACCAATGGTACTGAGTTATGAATGGAATTGACTCCCTATACAAATCACAGAAGAACAGTAAGGTTGGATGAAACATTCAGTGAAACAGCATCTTTTAAATAGAGGTGTTGAAGAAATGTACAATCTAGTTTGGCTAAGCTTTGACCAAAATACAGACGTGACGTTGATTATGTTGATGGGTTTTGTGGGCGGTTAGTCCGAGTCTGTGGATTGGCTAATACGGGTAATATGTACTCTTGACACTCTTGATTTGATTATTTGCAATGAGTGGTGGACACTGGGATAAGTATCTGAATTGTCCAGTGCTTGTCTTGTATGTGTGCGATGAGGATCCAAATAAACTAAACTTAAACACAATTTGATAAACATCCCTGTAGAAACCCAAAGGGTGCTAATCATGTAAAACTTTTTCCAAAGTAGTTCAATATGAGAGCAGCTCTTCTCCTGTCTGACAGCACTTCTTGTCTTTTAGTATATTCCCATCACCCGACCAGGAGTTGAACCTGTCCTTGCTTCCTGCTGCACACAACACCGGGGGCTCGCTGCCTGACCTGACCAACATCCAGTTCCCCCCCCCACTGTCCACCCCGCTGGACCCCGAGGACACCGTGGCCTTCCCCTCCCTCAGCGCCTCCACCAGCACGGGCAGCCTGACCACCAACCTCACCCACCTGGGCATCAGCGCCGCCAGCCATGGTAAAGTTACTATTAGAAAAACACTCAAAGTTAACCAGCTGTTAAAGAAAATGATTACATTTTTAACAACACAATTCATCTTTTAAAAGAGTTGAAGATATTGGATGCTGCAACAATTAAAATGAAAAATGTATGAATTGATAGACAGAAATAAAATCTCCAACCATTTTGATACTCATTAATTAGCTTTTTTCAGCCTCTCAGGGTGCATTCACACCTAATAGTCCGCTTCTCTGTTCACAGTTTGTTACATTGTTTCATTTTTCAGAAGTATCGGTTTGCGTTCACACTCAAAAGGACTATAAACTTTAAACACAAGTCATGTGCTCGGAAATGCTGTTCAACAATTGGTCAGACATTAAGGGGGTAAAAACGCAAATCCCGGCAATTTCTACCAGAGGCTCCGCCATGGAGCATCGGCAGGTTATTTTCATGCTGCTGTTAATCTGGAGATCATATCAACAGCAACGGCGCATATATATAATCAGACAACGTGCGATGCAAAACATTATAATGCATATAATGAGACGTTCTGCAGTAAGGAAGGGGTTTCACCGACGGCAGGTGGCTCTGACTTTTATGTATAGTTTTTAGTTTGATAGTTGTTTTTACTTTACACGACACTGTTCAACCTGTGTTCAACACATCATTCTGCTTCACTCTTTCACTCAAGAAATGAAGACACCCGCGTTCTTGTACCACCTCTTTTAGCGGACCAGAGTCCGGTTGTTTAGTTCACTTAAGAGGTCTCGGACTGTGTTCACCCCGACCCAAACGAACCGCACCAAGCGGCGAAACGCACCAGGGTTCGATTCAACCGGACTATAAAAGGCTGGTGTGAATGCGCCCTCAAATATGCTTTTACCATTCTTATATCATATTAGACGTAATATCCTTGGGTTTTAGACTGTAAAAAGAAAGACTTGTATAAAGATGTCACTTTGGACTTTGAGAAACTGGAATGGACATTTTCCCAATTGTCTGACATTTAATACAATAAACAATGAATCACATTATCCAGATTAATTAAAAATGAAAATAATATCGCAGCCCTGCAATATTTCACAGCAATTGGTAGGCAATATGAAATTGATCGATAAAGGTTTGTGTTTTAACTTTACAGCACTCTGTTGGTTTGAGTTGAGTGGGAAACAAAGAAACCTTTGTCTTCCCTATGATGATGATGATGATTATTATTATTATTATTATGTCCCTCCCCAGGCATTACCAGCTCCCCCCAGCCCACCATGACTGTAACGTCTCAGCGCCGGCAGCCCCCCGTGGTGCCGCTCACCCTCACCTCTGAACTCCATCTCCAGCAGTCCCCCCAGCAGCTCTCCCCCACCCTCTCCTCACCCGTCAACATCACACAGGTAAGGATCTGCTCTGAGAACTATGAGGGAATACTTTACCCAGAAGTAAAAACAAACAAACATGATGTTCCTCAGACCTGTAGTGCTGTCTATCAATCATTTTGTTGTGATTTGAGATTTTCACCAAATAGAATCTGTAAGAAAAAAAGAAAGATAAAAGAAAGAAAATGGTTCCTACATGAGACTGCTCACAGCGAGGCCTGAAGATTATCTTGAGTAACTGGGTCATGATTTCTGAAAATAGACATGGCTTGGAAGTTTTTAAGTATTTTTTGGCTCTTTGAGAGCAACATGCCATATACTTCAATTATATAACAACATAACAAAAGTAGGCAGACATCTCCATGGAAACTCACACCAAAACAATGTAGATTGATAGAGAGCACCACAGGTAAGAGGAACAATATGTATGTTTTACTTTTGAGTGAAATGTTCATTTTAAACATGTGTCCTTAAGCTCTGTAGTTTTAGTTTGCTGCTCTACACTGTAACATTCAACTGGTTTTGTTGTTATGTTGTTATGGTTTTTGTTGTCAACTGGTTTTGTTGTTCGCTTGCTAAAGAGATTAGTAAAGAAAATCAGTTTTGACATAAGAACATCTCCAAACTATTACCTATGGTCATTAGAATTGGATGGTTTGACGTTTTTTAGTAGAGGAACAGTCAAAATGTATACTAACGAAAGCCTGGCACTCGGAGGACGAGGAACTGAATTGCACTGAAATACTCTTCCGTACATTTAACTTATGTCACATTTTTCGGGACCAGCCTAAACAGAGTCTATGCGTGTTCCTTCAGAACATGTCCACAGAGTTGCTGACCCTGGAGCAGCAGCTCTCCCAGCTCCCTCTGTTCAACCAGCTGACGGCGCAGGCCCAGGCTCAGCTGCTGAACGACCTCCTGAAGCAGCAGCAGGCGCTGTCGCAGGGCATCCAACTCATCACCCTGCCCCCCCTGGCCTCCCCCGGGACCACCTCCAGCAGCCCCTCCCCAGACAGCCACAGCCAGACCACCGCCAGCATCAGCTCGGTAAGAAACTAAGACATTTGGTGGAAGCAGAGATAAAGACATTTTGTTTAATCTTCTAATCATTTTGCCGCCTTATTGTTCTGAAAGTTATTAAGATACACAGAATACATGCCAGGAAATATCAGTATTATTTTTATGTCACTGGGTTTTGAGACTTGAGGATTTTGTACTCCTTACTAGGGGAAATGTATATAAGCTCATCATCTAATAAGTATGCCTTTTTAACTTTTTTGTTATGTTCATTTGAAGTAAGATTTCTTCATGTCTTTTAAATCTGATTTATATGTTCTCAATATTTAGCAATTTGTAAGCTTTTGTGTAGGATCATTTTCCTATTTTATTGGATGGATGAGTGTGAACTGAAGCAAGAAAGTAGATGAAATAAGCTTATGATACACAGTAATACACCACTTTACCTTTACCATTTAACCAAAGTAGGACTAGCAGATTCCACAATCACACTTTCCAGAATCACATCAGAAACAGCCAAAGAGTTTTCCCAATTGATCTGGTGGTGATTGGTATAATTTCCCACCCAAACACACTGTACATAATGAGCAGATCGATGCGTGATGCCCTCTCACATCCCGCCCTTTGAGATTTGTGTGTGAAAGGCATGAAGCTTAGTGCTAGCTAACCCTCTTCCCTCCAACAGTACCGCAATCAGACTGGCTCACCAGCCACTCAGTCTCCAACCTCCCCCGTCTCCAATCAAGGCTTCTCCCCCGGCGGCTCGCCTCAAGTAAGGGCCCACCCACCGAGCTAGCTGCTGTTTGGGGAAGGTCGTCACGCCTGGGGAAAGCTAACTGTAGATGAGTTTAGGCTGCTTTTCATCCTCTGTACCGGCAGTAACCACTCATGGTGTCAACAGCTGCACACTCATTTCTTCATCACCCCTGTCCCTCACTCCTCACTGTGTGCATGACAACATGGCGATAGTGGTGGTTAGACTTCAAGTTAATAAACGTTAGCAGTTAGCTGTTATCGACCAGTAGAGCTAGGTTTCATAAAGTTGCACAATGGTGCCTTCATGGTCTCTTCAGTAAAAATGAATAGTCTGACGTCCCCTTTATGCACCACACAGGATTTAGACACTTCTCTCAGGATGAGCTGCAGTTATGATGGGTCTCAGGTTTTTTGTCTCGTTTTGTTACTCCTTACGAATAAACAAATAGACCAACAATAATGTTCTTGACTTTTTTTTAAATCGTACTATGATCCTTTATCAGCAGTCAGACTTGAAGGGAACATTTGCTGAATTTAAACCGGACTTTACCATTGCAATGTGCAAGTGAGAGATGTTCGGATTTCACTGCTTGTCACTGGAGCCCAGAGCCCCCCAGACAATAACATGGAAAGAAAGCCAAACATTGTTTATTGGCTCAAACCAACCTCATTGGAACGATCCAGAGCTGGTTGAAAGGCAATGCTTCCCTTTAATGGTAAAATTAGCCGTTGGTCTATTGTGAGTCTATCGGAGCAAAGAGCTAAATTCAGTTTACATCTGTTATATACATACACACAAACAAAACATATCACTCTCTCCACTGGGGGAAAGTCATCTGAGCTTATCCTGACTTCAGTAAAACATTTGGCAGAAAGGCAAAGACAGCTTGCATGTGTTTTAATAATACACTTTCTGTGTTTAGTGCTTTTCAAGGTGCAAGGCCACATCAAGTAAAGCAATTACTCACATCAAGTAAAGAAAATGAAATGAAGTTATCAATGGCAATGTTAAAACTAAAATATATAATTTAATTGTTGAATAGCAGATCATTTGATTAATGATACCCTTGGGAGGTTGTTTGTTAACTAAAAAAGTTATGATTGAATTCCATTTCACTCCCACAAAACGCAGCGTGTGTATCATGTATCGATTGTGTTGGATTTATTTCCCTCTTTAAAACATTTGCCAAGCTGATTTTAAAATATTTTAAATGTAATCACTGTTTGCCTCCATATTGACTTCTTCAGTGGACTGGAACGATTTCTTTGTGGGGGGCTTTTACTATCGAATTAAGTTGTAAAGCCCTTCGGTTCAGATTTGTTTCAGTTTTAGTGCTTTCATCATTGCAAGAACATTTCCAAGGGACATTCCAGTATTTTACTATCTGGCCAGTGTTGTTACACTTTGTCAACCTTGACTACCTAAATAAATCAATATTTTCCCACCATCAACAATGTAGAGATTTAGGAAAGACTGTCTTACTTTTGATCTACTGCAACTTGACAAAAAATATCATAGTTACAGAAATCATCAACACACTGTGTTCGAATTTGACTGATGTCAAAAGATGAAATAAAGGCCAAAATAATGAAAAGAGAGGTGATCCAATGATGCAGGTAGTTGTTTCAGCCTGAAAGTTCATCTTCTGTAAATACGCTTTGCAGTTTGGTAAAACTGTTTCTTAAATACATCTTCATTTGGAAAGCTGCTGTTGCCACGTTTGGAAAACAGCCAGAGTGAGATCTAAGTGCTACGCTGACCGATAGTTGTAAAGGACAAACATGTCAGGATATCACTTCGGTGGAGGAATACTAGAACTTCCCTTTTTAGCAGGTTGATTGTGTTTTGTGTTACAGTGAACAGGGCTGCTGCGGTTAAAACAGCACTGTTGTGTGTCCTGTCCTGAGCGATGGGGAAAACAGCCACGCTTTCATATTTCCATTTTATGTTTTTTCATTTAAAGTTAAAGTTAGGTGTTTAGGAGAATCACTTTTTTAAAATTGGTTCATCAACCTCCTCTTTTGTCTCATAACCACGACAGCCCTGGTCATGAAACCCATTTGCTTCTTCGGGCACTGCTCAGACTGACTGTTGTGTGTTTGCTTGTGTTTTTCCATCGCTGAACTGTCTGCCTGTGGGCCCAGATAACTTGCCTTCTGGCTCATTTAATTACAGACTTTTATATGTATCTGCGTTCCTGACATCTGTTCTGATTTGTGGGACTCACTTCTCTTTCTCCAGCACATTCCCATGGTGGGCAGTATATTTGGTGACTCCTTCTACGATCAGCAGTTGACATTAAGGCAGACCAATGCCCTCTCTCACCAGGTGACAAAAGCAACGAAAAGCAACAATGACAGAAAAGTGTTCCCCCCTCTGTACCTGACTTTATCTTTCTGTGCTAAAGCTGGAGCAGTTCAACATGATCGAGAACCCCATCAACTCAAACAGCCTTTACAACCAGTGCTCCACCCTCAACTACACACAGGCGGCCATGATGGGCCTCACCGGGAGCAGCTTACAGGACTCGCAGCAGCTCGGCTACAGTAACCACGGCAACATCCCCAACATCATTCTCACAGGTAGCAACACCACCTGTCCATCAGATACACCTTATTGTACATGTGTGCAAAAAAACTCTTAGTGTTTTGCCCCGGTCACGTTTAACACCCTTTATTCTCTTCTATGGAACACAATCATGGTTAAATTACAGAGAACTGGACTGTATGACGAATATCATGAGAAGTATTACGTTTGACTTGCTTCCCCAGGATCAAATTAGCCTTTACTGTTTTAACACAAGCAACTACAGGTTCACTGACCTCATCCTAAATGATACTGTGTTGCAGTAGTTGCACTTTAAATACAAAATATGTAGGAATTTATTTATATTTGAATGCAAGTTTAAACGACTTATTTTGTTATTTTAGTGGCCAGGTAGTTTATTAATTGATATTGGTGGACTCGCCTGCCTGTGTTCCTCACTGTCAAACTTAGAGCGAGTTTAAAGGGTGCCTGCCTGTTTGTTTGGGATGTCAGTTCCCATTTGTTCCTCTGACGTCACGTGTCTCAGTCACAGGCGAGTCTCCGCCCAGCCTCTCCAAAGAGCTGACCAACTCTCTGGCGGGCGTCGGGGACGTCAGCTTCGACGCAGACTCTCAGTTCCCATTGGACGAGCTGAAGATCGACCCGCTCACCCTGGACGGACTGCACATGCTCAACGACCCCGACATGGTGCTCACCGACCCTGCCACCGAGGACACGTTCAGGATGGACAGGCTGTAACGTGAGAAGCTGGTCGAGAACAAGGAGAAGAAAAAAAAACACACTAACTTGTGAATGAGAGAACCAAAGGGCCGGATGAACCCTCTCCCTCGTTGCATGGCCGTCCAGCTGTCCGATCTCGCCCTCGACTCCCTTTGAAATGATGCGCCACCAAAAGACAACAGGGAAAAAGACATTCAGTGGCTTGCCAGGGAATGGCCTCGCTGTCGTTTTGAATGAGATTCGTTGCTCAGCGCTTTCTCTAGCCTGCTGTGTTTACAGTGTACCATTACATGCCACATATATTCCAAAAATAGCACATTTGACTTTTTTTCTTTTCATATCCACTTTTGTTTTGTGATATTTGCTCGTAGCAGGAAGCTGCTCGGACGTTGGGTTCAACCCTACCTGTTGTAGCGGCTGTATTAAAAAAACAAAAGAAGAAGAAAAACAAACCACAGCCGGTTCGCTTGTCCCATCGTGCCGCGACGGCTTTCTATTTCACACTCAAAGCTTTATTTTTGACAACCAAATGTTTTTTTCATCATGTACTGTTTGTTTTGATGCTTTATGTAGTTTCATGTTATTTATTTAGTTAAAGATTTTATATTCCGTTTCATATTTAAATTTGATGCCAAAATGCTCTCTGTACGCATAGTGTAAAATTGCACTGATGTACTTTGTGTCTATTTATTAATTACTAACATATTTGTATATGTGTTTGTTAAGCTACTTGGTTAATGAAGGAGTGCAAAACCTCCCCATAGTTGCTCTTTGGTGTTCGATGTGCCATTCTCTGATGTAGGACTTGTAGACGTTGCCATGCTGCAGCCCAACGGTCCAATCTGAATATCATAGTTTTAGCACAGCTCCACAAAATGCTGCGTGCTCCAGAAAAGGGTTGGTTTAACGCCACTTGAATTAACTTTTTCTGAGAAAATCATCAGGTATTTCTATTTAACTAGAAAGCAAGAAAACACATCCAAATTAATTTTCTGCCAGTGAAAAGCCTATATATATATATATATATATATCCAGATCCAGATCCAGATCCAGACTGAGCATCTTCTCAGTGAAGAAAGCTGTCTGTTTTTAAACAGTAAAATCTTAAATCTTTTTAAGTCGTCACTGTGAAATCACCTGATTTTGCCTTACATGAGTATTCTACTGTTCTACTTAAGTGTCTGATGTGACAACGTATTTTCGTAACTTATTGTAACATTTTCTTGTATTTGAGAGGAACTCAACTTTTGGTCAGTGATATTTGTGATTATGTTGTGTAAGGTTTGACAAATCAATGTACTGTATTTTGTATCGGTACAGTTTATAGCCAAATTGTTGATGTTTTTTAAAGTGTGGCGAAAACACTAAAGTAATCAAAGGATGGGTTTAAAGTGTTTGAGAAGGAGCGCAATTATGGGGAGGCTTTTTTGCTCCTTGACAGGGAAGCTCTAATAAAAATGCTAACGACCTTTGCCATAGAGGTCGTCAATAACAACAGCACCATGCCGAGTTTAGGATTTATTTGTCCATCGTTGGATATTTAACAGTATCAACTCCTCTAAATCAGGGCTGTCAAACTCAAGGCCCACGGGACAAATCCGGCCTGCGTCTTAATTTGCAAAGAATATAATATGTTTATTATACGGTTACATGCCGCTTTACAGAAGCACATTGTCCATAAACTACATGTCCCACAATGCATCTCAATTTGGAACATGCACACTGAAGAGACTTTCAATGATTTGCCCTTGACTTCTGCTTTCAGACGTAGTTAATTATGAAGTTATTATTATGTGATAATAATCCAATGTAGGGGCAATCATGTAATATAATACATTACATATATAATATATATTACATTTATATATAGGTTTAAAGTTACAACCGGCCCTCTGAGTGCAACCATAATGCTAATGTGGCCCGCGATGAAATGAGTTTGACACCCTTTTCTGACTGGTTGTTTTCGTATGATGCAAATTTTTATTTCGAAATATGAGGATATTTTCATTGTAGAGCGTCTGTGATTACTCCCATGTTGTAAACTGGATGAAGTACATACCGGGCCTGTTTAAGAAAGAATATGAGTGTATTTATATATTCAGTATTGTATGCAACATTTCAGAAAGCACCGACATCGGCCCAGCTCCATTCAGTGTTAGAAATGGCAAAAACAACCAGGGATGTAGTCGAGTCTAAAACTGTTTACCGGAAAAATGTTTACACATTTCATGTCAAGTGTCATCTGAACATGTACATATTGATATCATCTCTGACTACATCCATGACTTTGCCAAAATGTGTTGAACAAATTGTGTCAAATTCTAATCTGCCTTGGCCTTTTGTCAGAGTTTCCCTGGGAGGTGTGTGTAAGTGTGTGGGATCATGTTTGGTATATTGTAATGTTCATGTACAGACGTGCTAATCATTGACTTGCCTAAAGCGCTGTGGGAAGGTTTTCCAACCCCCTCCCCCCTCCCCAAAAGGAATCACGTTTGGTTTACTGCACAACTCTATCTACTGATGTTCAATTGATTCAGTCAAAGTGTTAATCGTCTGCTGTTTCCCTGCATCCATTGTTTTGTTTGCCTTCTTCAGATTTGTGATTCCTATGCAAATGAGACAAAAAAAAAAAGACCTTTTAAAGGAAAAATCCATCTTTAATGTTTTATTGTTTATTTCTGGACTTGAGCTGGATTTATTCTTCTGAAATGGTGTGGGAAAGCAGGCAAAAAAAGAAAAATTACACCGCAAATATATAGAGATAAAGAAAGATCTGTTGTGTTCGTATCCGGCTGTTTTCTCCTAAATGTGTCTGATGTTGGCAGAGATAGTAGATTGGAGGACAGCTTTGAGCGATTTGAAGAAAAGGCTTAATATTCTCCTTTTCAATAATACTGGACACATTAATTTTGTTTTCCAGCTAGGCCCTTTACAGTTCATCCACTGTCCACTTAGCCATTCTTTCTCTATGTTCTCCATGTCCCTACAGTATGTACAATTTATATTTATTGTATTGAATTTAATATTAATGCAAAACAACAAATGGCCATTCTAATAGTCTTATTTTCAGTCAGTGGACACATTTGTAACTGAAGGTTTAGTTCAACATTGGGGCTTTGTGTTAAGAAAATGAGTGTTGCAGTAGTGCTATGACAATCAACGAGTGAAATCGTGCACTGAACTACAAATATATTCCTACACCAGAGTAACAAGAAACCTAAATCCAGCTTTACTTTAAACAGTTTTTTTCAAACCTATCTTCCTCCATATGTATCCCTCCACCTGCATCTCTTCCTGTGTGACTGTTAAACATCAGTGCAAAGTTGCTGCAGAAGAAAGAAACCCTTTCTCTTTAATCCTACACTGAACTGATGCTGGACCTTACTTTCAATGTTTAAAATTAATCAAAAATTTCACTTTATTTCCTGAAAATATCCGGACATTTGTTACCAGGCCTGTCACATCAGAGGAAGAAAAAGACCCAGAAATGCACAACACTTTCCCATAATCTGTTGGATTTTTCCTTTAAGCCACTAAAACAAATGTATACAACTCATTCTCTACATATTACATGTTTCCAAATGTGTTATCCCTAAAACAACATGTGTTCGAGCCCAAACTCCAGTGTTGCATTGCTATTAATGCAGCCATTAACAGTAATACAACAGTGATTTGAGCCCCCCCGTCACTTCCTTCCTGTCATCCTGCTGAGTACTAGTCATCCACACTGATCTTGTACATATGCTATAGCTGAAACAAAATGCATGTCTAAATTGACAGTCAACACCTCTTAACGAAGGCCTTCTATAGCTCTGCAGGTTTGATTTGTGTAACATAACGCTATCACAAAGTCTAAAGCAATGCATGTATGGGTTTCTCCTGTGGCTCTGTTACCTCCATCTCTGTATAATGCTACTTCAAGAATGATAAGAATGTATTACCTGTGGCAGCGTCCTAGTTTTAGCCTGTTTGCCAAATTCTGCTTGGAGTTTTTTTTTCTTCTCTGCTCTTCAGTCGCCAACTTCTCTTCTTTTCTGAGGAATCACTCTCTTCTCACTGTAGCATCTCGCAATGTACGAGTGTAAAAAAAAACGCAGGCCCTCTCTTCTTCAGCACAACCCTTTGGCTTTCTTAAAACAATGGAATCAGGTTGTGTTTTGCAGATTGGCACGTGCACTGATTGTTTGCATACGTGGACTTGAATCTTCTGAAGCTTGTGCGTTACACAGTCGACTGACATGATAGACACATAGAGCTGATTCTTCTCCCAAGTTATGTACAGGAGTTACATCTGGCTATGCTGAGTTATTGTTGTTGCCTATCATGTCAGCTGTGGGACTGTGTGAAGTGTTTTTGTTTGTTTTTGTGCAATGTTTGGTCAACTAGTTGCTTCGCACTTTATTTGTAACTTCCTGGCTCTTGAGCAGGGACTGTTCTGCCCGATGTGAATGCTGACTGTTTCACACCGGATGTAAACTCCGGAGGTATTTTCATGTCAAAGAAAAAGATGAATACTCTATTTTCCTTTGTAAAATATGTTTTGTCTTGTTTTTTTTATCTGTGAAGATTTTAGGGGATGCAAAACTAGAAAGGGCTTACTCCAGTGCAGCTTGCGCTCTCGTGTTGGAACAGAACGGCACTCCGAATGTATTTCTTTGTTGGTCACCCCCCCCCCCCCCACATTGAGCGAGTCATGGTTCTTACAGAGAAATAGATGATAGTGGCAACCTGAAATATACTCATGTGAAGCAGTCTCTGCATCTTGACTACACAACACTAGAGCACACTGTAACGCTAGGGTTCAGGTCATATGAGAACAATGAGATATAATCAAAAGGAAAATGTTTCAAACAACTCTGCTCCAGTACACCATCCTTTATTTAATGTAAAATGCTGCAGAAAAACATCTACCTGCAAAATATTTGGAGGTAGAAAATGTTGTACCACTGAAAAGTTGATGCACTCCAACTGGTCTGCACTTCTGTTGTAGCTCATCAGAGATAGAAAATAACATAGTGTAAACAATAATTACATTCCTTTTTTAATTGTCTTTGGTTTGTTGTCTATAGAGTTAGCTAAGAGCCACAACATTTTACACAAATAATTTAACTCAAGCTAGGCAGCTAATTCAATTAAATTCAAGAAATAAAAAAGTCAGTAAACTTTGTTCGGCAGACTTGGATATCTTTGCGTGATCCTTTCTTGGTGGTGAAACATTCTCACGTGTAGAGCATGAATTAGCATTTTGAGACATTGAGGTAATTTCACAAAAAAGGCATTTGAAGCTAAACACTGAAACACTTTTATGGCTACTGAACGAAATTTCGTTTCCGTCTTGAGATGAACAAATCACCTCAAAATGAATTTATATTTTCCAAGTTATGCAGTGTTTACTCATCTGCTTGTTGTGGTCTGAGCCTCCACTCACTTCTTGAGTTACTTGTTAGCGCAGCGTATGTTGTGTTGAAAAGCAGTGAAGCTGATATCTTGTCCCAAACTGAAGAAGCAGAGCAGTCTTAAACAGGAGTCCTGTGTTAAAAGGCGTATCATTGATCCCACGTGAAAAAGAAAGAGTTGGTGCTCCATCTTTACTGCTTGTTCCCAGGGTGTTTTAGGTCTGAATAAAATGTCCCTTTAATAACACAGGGTTTTCTAAATGACTCTACAAGTGTCTTTGGAAAAACATAGTTTAAATTCCACTTAAAGCTTCTAGTGATAGTAGCATAAACCACTGTTGTCCTATGAGTCGTAGTAAAAGATCTGTAGTAATTTCTTCGTTGCCATGTGATTCTCCTTATGTGACCATTTGTTTATAAGATGAAAGAAAATGTCAATTAAATTGAATGTGGAAGACAGATGTTTCTCTGCAAATAGTCTTGATTTTCAGAAAATGCTGATTTAAAAAAGCGGCCCGATGTCATTTTACAACGTCACAGCGTGTTTGCTGTGGACGTGCATGGTGTTCGATCCTGTTGTATATTGTCTTTGCTATTGTTTCTATTTTGTAATCTGTATTTCCAAATGCAAAATTTAAAAGATTATTTTGGATATGTGCATGCTTGTGAAATGTTCAGAATGTTGATTTCCACTAAAAGCTGTTGAGTTTGAAAAAACGTCACGTCTGTTACTTAAAACAAAATGTTTGACTTCTTCTGCCATTAACATGTTATTTCTAGATATTTAAAGCTGCTTTACATGACACAAAATATATACATATATATACATACAGTGGGGCAAAAAAGTATTTAGTCCGCCACCAATTGTGCAAGTTCTCCCACTTAAAAAGATGAGAGGCCTGTAATTTTCATCCTAGGTACACTTCAACTATGAGAGACAAAATGAGGGGAAAAAAAAATCCAGAAAATCACATTGTCTGATTTTTAAAGAATTTATTTGCAAATTATGGTGGAAAATAAGTATTTGGTCAATAACAAAAGTTCATGTCAATACTTTGTTATATACCCTTTGTTGGCAATGACAGAGGTCAAACGTTTTCTGTAAGTCTTCACAAGGTTTTCACACACTGTTGCTGGTATTTTGGCCCATTCCACCATGCAGATCTCCTCTAGAGCAGTGATGTTTTGGGGCTGTCGCTGGACAACGAAGACTTTCAACTCCCTCCAAAGATTTTCTATGGGGTTGAGATCTGGAGACTGGCTAGGCCACTCCAGGACCTTGAAATGCTTCTTACGAAGCCACTCCTTCGTTGCCCGGGCGGTGTGTTTGGGATCATTGTCATGCTGAAAGACCCAGCCACGTTTCATCTTCAATGCCCTTGCTGATGGAAGGAGGTTGTCACTCAAAATCTCACGATACATGGCCCCATTCATTCTTTCCTTTACACGGATCAGTCGTCCTGGTCCCTTTGCAGAAAAACAGCCCCAAAGCATGATGTTTCCACCCCCATGTTTCACAGTAGCTATGGTGTTCTTTGGATGCAACTCAGCATTCTTTCTCCTCCAAACACGTCTAGTTGAGTTTTTACCAAAAAGTTCTATTTTGGTTTCATCTGACCATATGACATTCTCCCAATCCTCTTCTGGATCATCTAAATGCTCTCTAGTAAACTTCAGACGGGCCTGGACATGTACTGGCTTAAGCAGGGGGACACGTCTGGCACTGCAGGATTTGAGTCCCTGGCGGCGTAGTGTGTTACTGACAGTGTTGGGAAAGTTCACTTTCTACATGAACTAGTTCAGTTCACAGTTCACACATTTTAAAATGAACTAGTTCAGTTCATAGTTCATAATTCAAAATGTTGAACTAAAGTTCATGGTTTCAAAAATGAACTAATTTATAGTTCATAGTTCTTTTTTCAATACGTTGCTGCGAGCTATTATTTGTCTCCTGTACGATGTTAATGGGCCATTTTAATGTTTACAATATCCTCAGAGGGCCGTACAAGTTATTGACCTCTGCTTAAAAAAACTAAAATCACAGCCCATTCATTTCATGCTGTGTAAAGAAAAAGCAACCTCTTAATCCAGATATCTCACCATGACTCGCGTATGCATGCACGTGCAGGGTGTGGCGTGACCACCAACACAGAAAGATGATTTATGGACACAAGATGTGTGCAAATGTATTTAGTTTCCTATCCATGTGAACATGATTTAAGTGGGGGGGACCTAACCTCCTCTAGGGGGGTCCGGGGGGCATGCTCCCCTGGCAAGATTGTTTGCACTATGAGAGCAACATTAGGAGATCTATGGACACATCTCTCAACACCCAAACACAACTGTAAGCAGATTTTCTTTTAATTTATGGATATTTGACAAATCACTCCCCTTTCAAACTGTATTCTTCTTTATTAATAACTGTCATATAGTATTTTATACCTGTTTACTTTATTCTCTTGTTTTTTTTATAACTATAATGATCATATAAAGATGTGCCTTTACCTCACTGGTTGTAGACAAAGCTTCTTATACCCGTTAGCATAGCTAGCTAACCAGATGCTAACAGTGCTTGAATTGGAATGAAAAAGGTGCCAGTATTCTAAAATCAGCAACTTTTTCAAGTCAATTTTATATATACAGCCCACAAACAAGAATTTGGCTACTATAATGCTGGTGGGTTTGTCTCTTTACTACTGTATATTTTAGAAAGGTTCACTGTACTTAACATTTTTTATGATAGGCAGCGGATATGGCTAAAGCTCAGTAAGGTCAATATTAACTGAAAATATAGCAATCAAAGTCTAGATCTTCTGCTGAAGACACATGAAGCAGAGACCTTTCAGGTGAGAGCCCCTCTGGTGGTGTTCAACATTAATGACAAGGAAACAAAGCTCTGGTCAGAAGCATTTTTTATAAAAAGCTTTAACAAAATTAAGTATTTCTGTACATTTTGAATGCAATCTAACTTTCCAACTCAGAAAACGAAAAACGAAAAAGTGCGAAAAGTCTTCTCACATGGCTGAGCTGCTTTGCAATATACTTCACCACTGAAGAATACAAATATGTATAAAGTAAACTATGATGCAATCTAACTTTCCAACTCAGAAAAATGATAAAGAGCATGAACAAAGAACATGTAAAAACTAATGCAAAATTTGCACAATCTAAAATGAGAAACTGTAACTGCAAGTAACAAAGTCTGAGCCATGGTAAAGAGTTACATTGAACACCAAGCTGATCAGATAACTCCCTGGTTGGTCTGAAGTCCTTCTATCTCCAGGATCTGTACAAATCGGCACATTATGCCAAAAGTCTTCTCACTGGGTGAGCTGCTTTGCAATATACTTCACATTGTTAGAAAAGGCTCCAGAAGGCCTTGGGGACATCAGTATCAGGGGCTGGAGCTGGACAGGCTCTTTCATCAGCACTTCTCCTTCCCTTTGCCAGCCAGGACCTCACATACTGTTCCGGATTGAACTGTCCTAGTGATGGTCCATTACATTTAATGAAAACCAGGCTGGACAGTCGGCTGACAGAGAGAGCATTCCTTTTTGCAGTAAGGATATCGTTCATGCAGCTGAATGCCCGCTCACACTCACTAGTGGAGACAGCGATGGTTCGGACTGCTTTCAGTAGAGGCTCCATGGCAGCAGGTGTACGGGATGCCCTGGTTTCCTTGTATTCGCGAAAGCCCTGAACAGTCTCTCTTCTGTCCACTTTCAGCACTTCGCACAAACGTAGCACCTCTACGTCCCCATACTGTACGTCTAACTCCTCTTCAGGCCAACTTCCAGGATGGATAACTTTCATGTCCTGGATTAGCTGATTGTCCCGGGCCTCCCGGCCATGTAATGGGATTTCTCTTGTGCTGACATGAGAGGAGGTTGTGGAAGTCATTCTGTGTCTCAGATTCTCTACCATACTGCGGAAAAACTGACCTGCATGAATCTGTACAAGCCTGCCATTCTCACGCAGGGGCAGGGCAACACCCTTGAATGACTTCTCAGCTAGAGCTGTATGAACTGTAGTCATGTGTGGGCCAGGCATGGTGACCATGGATTCAAAAACTCGTATTTCTCGAGTTAAGAGCCTATCTGCTGTAGGCAGTGTCATCTCTCTTTTTTGGAGTTGCCGAGAGAGGTCGCTGAGCTCTGTGAGCGCATCGTACATCAGTCCCAGATTGCTGACAAACGTTGCAGATGTGAGCACATCATCCAGGCCCTTGTACTTTGCTCTGTCTCCCTGCTCGTGTCGTTTGCAGCATTTGTGAAGTGATCATGAAGCACTCGGTAGTTTTCCCAGACTGCTCTGACGCTCCTTTCACTTGAAGCCACCCAGCGGATGGACAAAACACGCCCTATCACCAGGAGACGCTGTCCGACTGCTTGCGCACACTGCCTCTGATTTTTGGGGGAGGCATGGAACAAGGAATAGAGTTTGTCAAAAAAGATCTGGAAATGATTGAGCCCTGAGACCTCCTTGACCACATCCCCAACTGCCAGCTCTAGACGATGATTGGAGCAGTGCCACACAAACAGGCTTGGGAATTTACTACACAACTGGGTGGCAACGCCTGTTCTCTTCCCTAGCATGACTGAAGCCCCATCACATGCAAAAGAAACGAAACACTGACCTAAAAAGTCCTCGTTAAAATCTCTTCCAAGACACCCCATTAACGCCTTTGTGATGTCATCAGCCGTTGTTCCATCCAACTCGATCAGCTCCCAAAAAAACGTTTCGGGCTCAGCATCAACTAATGCTGAGCGTAGACACACAACAAGCACCGTTTTACCACTAATAGTGGTAGATTCATCGACCAAAACACAGAGTTTTCTTTGGTTTTCTGTAATGTCTTTTGCCATTTTTTTCTTCAGCTCATGAGCTATGTGGTCGATGATTTCGCCACAGGTTTTATTGGAGTGCAAAACACTGCCCACGTTCAGCCCATTCAGTTTCTGGACATTCAAATCAATTGGCATGTCTGTGAATGGCCGGCTATGTTTGCCAATGTTATATGCCGTTCGAAAAACTCTGATAGTGGTGTCTAATTCAGATGTATGCATAGACTGCACTTGATGTTGAATAGTTTCACGTGAAGCAGATGTAAGGATGTCAGCAGCTTTTACATGGGCTTGTGATTCTTTATGTTCTTTGATTTTTTTTCTCAGGCTAGCTTGTTGTTTGCCCTTGTCAACACCGAAATGAGACACTGCACACTCACCCCATTCAGTTGACAGTTTCAGTCCTTGTCCAGTGTGTATTCCCAAAGATTTGACATCTCTGCATATCCGACATCCTAGCTTCTTATCTTTAAGAAGGAGCCATGCATTGGTCTTGCAAAAATATTGCACCTGGTCCGTTGTCCAGCAGTCAGGTGCATCGCTTTGCCCGGTGTTGGTGGTGGCAGTTGCGCCAGCAGCAGCTAACGTTAGAGGCTCTGGAGGAGGCGGCGGAGCTAGTGCTAATGCTAATGCACTAGAACTTGGAGCAGGAGGATCAACTAAAGAAAGCTCCCCATCAGACACAATTTCCAACACAGGCACAGCATTCTCTGTATTTGAAGTTTCTTCCGGCGACAACCGCTGTCTTTTTGCACTTTTATTAATCCACGCTAACATTTTAGAAATGCTAATTTGTGACGTGACTTGCTTTCCTTCTCTCGGGGGCGTGCCTGCTCTGTTCTATCACTCTACATAGCCACCCACTGGGTGGGAGTTGCACTGCATAAACACAACACACGTGCATCTAGGTATGTAAATTGTAAAGCATTAAAACATGGTTTTACTAACAGTTTTCAGTATGTTGTTACTTCGGCATTATTATTATTAAACGTGTATTACTATTAAATCACGATTAATAAGTTAATTTTGACATAGTCGTTTCCACCACAGTATTTACATGGAGAAGATAAGCCCCGCCCCCTCTCCAGCACGTTCTGTTTGAATGACAGGAGTAAACAGCTGACAGCCGCTGTGAAACTCCAGCGGTTAGAGCGTTGAGAATGTCCGTTCGGCACCTCATGACGCATCTACTGAGTACCGGGCGGCTGTATATATATATATATGGATGTATAATAAGAACGGCGGGAGAGTGTTGAGTACTGGCACGGTGCATGAGTACCGGAGTACCGCCAGCATGCCGGTACTGAGCAAGAAGTGCCGGTACTCCATGGGTCAGAACCAGAAGTGCCGGTACTGCGTACCGGTGAGTACCGGCCCAATTCCAGCACTGGATGCTAATGATAACAACACAGTTATTGACTGTCTGATCAGTATGACAGATGAGCAGATCGCCACTGGGCTTTCAGCTAAAGACACAGACACGCAGAAACTGCGGCATGTGTATGGACTTATCGGTACTGCAATTTCTGAAGTGCTGGAGTGGCGTTCTGGTGCTCTCCGTCAGAACTGCCCCCCTGTCAGTCGAGACATATACCACGTGATGACACGTTAGGCTCGTGTTGTGTTCAAGGACCCTGACCTTGGCCAGGAAAAACAGGCACTAGCTTGTTTAATTTTTTTGCGGTCTAGATTTCTTTCATTTTTTTATTCTTTGCGTGTGTTTATAAATTACCTCGAGGGCCGTACCAAATTGTCTCGCGGGCCGTATACGGCCCGGAGGCCGGAGGTTCCCCACCCCTGCCGTAGAGTCTCACTCTGAGCGAGTGCTGCTGCAGCTGCTCTCGGCTTCGTCCATACTAATTCATTCATTCATTCATTCAATGCTCGCCGGTTCCGCGGTTCCACATTGTTTGTTGTGAGGAGTCTGATATATTTAGTATATTTATATTTTAGTGCGACAGCCAGGGGTGACAGGCGCGTACGCGTCACAGGCAGCTTGCTGTTGCCAGATTGGGTGGTTTTCCGCATTATTTTGAAGCCTGTTTACGGTGTGTTTTAACTGGGTTTTCGGCTGAAAGGCATATGAAATCTGGCACACTTTTGAACGCCGTTATAATACAGTGCTGTGCTGAGAATGAACGCACTTTTGAACGCCGTTATACAGCGCTGAGAATGAACGCGTTCTCAATTACGTTCATCTAGCGGAAAAACAGTACGTTCAGTTCACGTTCGCCCAAAATATGAACGCGTTCATGAACGATCGTTCATTGAACGCGTTCAGGTACATCACTGGTTACTGATGGTAGCCTTTGTTACTTTGGTCCCAGCTCTCTGCAGGTCATTGAATAGGTCCCCCTGTGTGGTTCTGGGATTTTTGCTCACCGTTCTTGTGATCATTTTGACCCCACGGGGTGAGATCTTGCGTGGAGCCCCAGATCGAGGGAGATTATCAGTTAGACCCTCCAGAAAAACGCGATTCTGCGATCGCAGAAATTACCGCATAATCAGCAAAATGGCGCATATTTTTCAAAATCCGCATATTTTTCAAAAGGCCGCATAATCCCCGCATTTTTCCACACAAAGTTGAGAAAAAAAAAAGTGAACTCGTCTTGATGATGCGCGACATCATCAGCTCGCGCATCACAGAAGGTAAACAACACCGTAGAGTGAACGTGTGGAGCTCACACGAGAGTTTCTCTTCACCAAGATGAACAAATCTCATTTACCGACGAACATTTCTGCTAAAGACCGGGCAAAGCAGTACCCCGATGTCTGGGGGGAAACTATTCTGCACCCCGTGCAACTGTGTTGGAGCATAAGAGAACATCGACGGTGACGACCCACTTTGATTCATTCAAACATTCGAAAATGCTTTCTGCTGCTGCGGACAAGAAAGCCAAACAACTCACGTTCACCGAGGCATCAACCTCCAAAACCCTTTCGAGGGCTACAAGAAACGAAGTGAGTAGCCTACAAGATTGAAGCTGGTCAGATAACGAACGAGTAAATGAAAACAGAATGAGGCGGAGAAGTGTGTGTGTGTGTGTGTGTGTGTGTGTGTGTGTGTGTGTGTGTGTGTGTGTGTGTGTGTGTGTGTGTGTGTGTGTGTGTGAGAGAGAGAGTGTGATTAAAATAGCCCAATTGCTTTTACAATAAATAAACATTGAATGTGTTTAATTGAATAGTAAAGGGGTTTAACGTTAGTGGCAGGTTGTGTGTGAGAGAGAATAAATAAATAAGACAGCCCAATATTTATTTTTTCCGCATATTTCGCAATTTCCCGCAATTTCACCGCATAAAATCACATAAAACCCCGCATGTTTGATCGCATAATCAAGGATTTTAGCCCGCGTTTTTCTGGAGGGTCTAATCAGTGGTCTTGTATGTCTTCCATTTTCTAATAATTGCTCCCACAGTTGATTTCTTCACACCAAGCTGCTTACCTATTGCAGATTCAGTCTTCCCAGCCTGGTGCAGGTCTACAATTTTGTTTCTGGTGTCCTTTGACAGCTCTTTGGTCTTGGCCATAGTGGAGTTTGGAGTGTGACTGTTTGAGGTTGTGGACAGGTGTCTTTTATACTGATAACGAGTTCAAACAGGTGCCATTAAAGGGGAAAGGAAACACCAATTACAGTTATAATATTCCGGTAGTTTATTCATTTTACAATGGATATTGATCGTAATATTTATTGTATATGATATTACTCGCCAAAAGAAAATTAATTATCCGCCGGCCGGGTGGGGAATTCCGGGACCAGGCCGCTGCCATTAGGGGAGTCCCAAATGGTGACGTCACTGGCTGTGTTTTCGCTCCACCAAAAGTCAACACAACGTAGCAGATATGGCAGCGATGGAGGAATTTTGCAATGAGATCGACGTTTTGAACGATTAATTTGACTATTCGTCGGGAGATGACATTGATGTGGAAGCATCTACAGTTACCAGGCATCCCATGGCCTATGCTTATGAACCGATTCGGTCGAATAGAGTGGCATACGATCCGGAATAAAAAAATTAAAAAAACACAATGCTAACAGTGAGCCTCTGAATTAGCCCCGAGCGAAAATGCTAACCTATTACTGCACCGATAGCTCCCTTATTACTTATCCTAGCCGCACATCCAACACATCGTTTATGATCGCAAGGAGACACAGAATCTAACGGTGCCCACCTCAACACTGAAAGATACAAACTCGCGAGGTTATCCACAAAAACGTACATCAAAACAAGTGGCGCTAGGTACTAACATAAGCCAGGCTAACGGCTTACCTTCCTCATTGTCTGGTCTAAACTGGTCTTCAATGGCATTACAACGATAAAAACGATGATGTAGTTAATCCATAGGTTAATATACAATGGGGCTGTGTCCCCTTTGAAATGTTCTGATAATCTATAAGCAATACAACTGCAATTCCGTTATCTGCTGTCCGCTCTGTGCTCCGTGCGCTCTGGGTCCTGCAATACCATCCATCAATAGCAATACTAGCCTTTTTAGGGCTGTTTTCGACAGATGAGCGTGTGTATGCCAGTTTAATTAGTTGAGCTATAGAACACCCCCAATTCTCTATTGTGCGTCATAATAATAGCTACCATTTATTGCGTTAATTAATAAGGTCACACTGTGTCAGTAAATACATGTGTGAGCTAGTAATCTGGTAGTGCTGCAATATTTACCTCTCTCTCGGCAGCTGAAGCAACTCGTTTAGTGGCTCGAACTTCACGTTTGTTGACACTGTCATTGTCTTGCGCGGCCGACGTGCTGGGACGGTCGGTGTTCCCGACTGCATACGTTGAGAAATCGAATATTGTGGGAACAGATCCTGGCTTCAAATCCAATGTTTTGTATTGAACCAGGCATCCAGACTGGACTTTGAGCAGCTTCTCATCCTTTAGTGGCAGCCTATGGAAATGTACTTCTTCCTTCTTTGTATAAAATCCATTTGTGCAGCCTGGGGCAATACAATAAACTCCTGACGATGACCGTTTTCTTGTAATGTAAACTACTGGTGCATTGCACGCCATGTTGTTTGTTATTGAGCTTTGGCCCAGGAAGCCAGTCAGTGACGTCACTGGAAAAGTCCCGGAGCAATGGAAGCGCCCATGGTCATTAGGCACGTATTTCAAAAAGTAAATTCGCGTATCTCGATCGTTTACATTGGAAATAGACTAGATAAATACATTTCCTAATGGTAATATTGTCGCATGGAAAGCAGTTTGAAAAGTGTTTCCATTTCCCTTTAATACAGTTAACAAGTGGAGGACAGAGGAGGCTCTTAAAGAAGAAGTTACAGGTCTGTGAGAGCCAGAAATCTTGTTTGTGTGTAGGTGACCAAATACTTATTTTACAGAGGAATTTACCAATTAATTCATTAAAACTCCTACAATGTGATTTCCTGGATTATTTCCCCCCATTCTGTCTCTCATAGTTGAAGTGTACCTAGGATGACAATTACAGGCCTCTCTCATATTTTTAAGTGGGAGAACTTGCACAATTCGTGGCTGACTAAATACTTTTTTGCCCCACTGTGTATATATATATATATATATATATATAGTAATTTAAATAACAATTGACTAGTTTTGAAAACGTTTTTTCCTTACTTCTCTGACATGTTGACACTTTTAAGACTACCTTCCTCATTAGATATTTCATAATTGCTGGTTAATATTCAAATATAATGCATAAAATGTATAATGCACATTATTTATCAAAATCCACATTTATTCATCAGTGACAGTTAAATATTTTCAATAGTTCTTTCAAAGTATAAATTGAAATTTGAATACAATATAGGACAATATTTAGTCACAAAATTATTTATGACAGATATTTCCGTTTGCTAAACAATTAAAAACTATTTGTCTTCCTGATGCTGCTCCGAAGATTTTTCCCTGATGTCAGGAGATTATATATCAGTCTTTATGTTAAAACATATTTGGTTGACTTCTTACAAGCCTTTGTATATAAGTGATGGTTTTATTTCTGATCCCAGCTGTGCTTTGGAACCTGTTTCCCAGAATTCCCTGGGCTTGCTCAGTGTCTTCAGACCGCCAGCCGGACCTGCTGGGCTCTGTAAGTGTCGAAGTCCTCAGGGAGAGTGTCTGCACAGAAAACAGCACGAGGTGAAATCACTGTTTGGTTTACAGTCTGAGCACCTTAAGGGTAAATACTCAACAGGCATCAGAAGAGTTACTTTGGCATTTACGACTGCCTTCATATATTTATTTGGCATTTATATTTGCCTATTTCCACAAGCCCTTTATTTTCTGTTAAACACAGGTGAGTCTAATGCTCAGGCATACATTTTTATCCTAGCTGCATACTTGGATTAACAATAATGGAAAAGGTATCTCACCATTACAGCGATAACGCAGGTTGGCCCAGATGATATTCTCCTGGGAGAAGCAGAAGACTCCCAGTCGACCTCCTCTCATCGTGGCATCTATGATGACGCCTGTGTCCGCCACCATTTTAGGACCCTCGTAGAAACGTACTCTGCGACAGGGAGAATGTAAGTCAGCAATACATGGATTTGTATTCATTAAAAAACAAGACTATGTGGACTTGAAGTCTATAGACTAAATGTGAATCACCAGACTGAATGCACAGACTGATAAAATATCTCTATTCTAGTAAAGACGTTTTCTTTCCTGTACTACTGTTTTTCGGTACCTGATGTAGCCGTCTGCGGGTCGGTGCTGGAGGAACCAGCGGTAAGAAGTCTTGTCCTTCCAGCCGACATTGCGAGCGTCTTTCCAGAGGAGTTTGACCTGATCGCTGGTGTCTCCTGTGTGCCACAGGGCGTTCCTCAGGTTCTCCCCTGGACCCGTGTTCGACTTGACGGCCTTTTCAAAACCAGCCAAGCAAGACAAGCAGCTTGAGTCTCTGGAGTAATCTGTCATGTCCAGTGAGCATATCATGGACACTCTTTGTGCTAAAACTACTTTAATGCTGTAGAAAGAACTGATTAGTGTAACATTTAAACACAGTTGCACAAAGTAGTTAACAGCTGGTCACTGAGTTTAGCCCAAACCAAGGCATTACTTCTTCATCTAGTGCAAATACTGGTATTCAGTTCCACTAAGACACACAAAGACAGCATTTATAAAACTATAACTGTAATGAATGGGTTTGTTAATGTTTAGTAACTTAATAATGAACTACTGCTTTTAGACCATCTGTAAGCCAAAAATAAGAACAACTTTTTGAGTTTGAGAGAAAAACTTGCCTAGCATGCTTTTTTGAGTTGGCTCTGGACTTTCAAACACCAAATTTCCTTCTTAAATATGTATACATGTATTACAAATTACAACTGCAGACTTGATGGGATTTAATGGATTCTAAGAACTCTTTACTTGTGATGTATTCATATGTATGACTTCAGATGACTAACTTTTGCAAAGTGGTCCTAATTAGGATTCTCCACAACGGGGCAACACAAAGGTTGTTCTTAAAAAAGCCTTAGAACTGATCCATAATTAGATCAGTAATAAATCATTTATTTGGCATTATTAAAGCCATCATTGCCAGCTTAATAAACCTTTATAAATGGAGCCTTATCAGAAAGTGGTACTTGTTTATCTTATAACTATGATGATTAATTTCTTGCTGGCAGGGGACTACCTTCAGCTGGATGCCAGGTTCTGCCACGGCTCTGAACGGGTTCGCCTGCCAGTAGATCTGTTCCACCTGCTTCCACATCACCACGTAGAAACTGGAGCTGTCCTGGTAGCCGAAGATAAATCCTGCATAGTCATCGTCCGTCACCGTATTTACATGAAAGGTCCCTTCAAAGTCCACACCGCTGAAAGCCGTGTAACCTGGAGGAAACATTGTCAGATATGTTTTCACTTTTTTGCCTGAAGTTGAAGACCTGCAGTTGGTTGAAAACATTGTCAATACAAGAGAGCTGTGGATCGTTTTTGGATTGCTCTCTGTTGCTCTTACCCACTGCCAACCCAGGATCACTGTTCATAGTCTGGACTATCTCTCTTCCCTGCACAAACAAAAACAAATCTTTGAGATAAATTGTATCGCACCAAGAAGATATTAAGGATTTTGGGATCTAAAAGCACATAAATAAAACCTAAACAAGCTAGTTACTTGACCTGGTTCAGCACCACCCAGTTCGGGTCGATCTGTGCGTCGCCCTCCGGATCCAAAACGACGGTCTGGTACTCCCTGAAGTCAGTGTCGGTGACCTCAGCGTTTTCTGGACAAACGTCGATAGTGTCGATGATGGTGTCGTTGTCGAAATCCGCCTCGCAAATGTTGCCAACGCCATCACCTGAGAAGATAGAAAGAACGTCTTAAACCCTTTTCGTTATTGTTTATTTACTAGATTTAGTCAGGGGTGTTACCCACCGTTCGAGTCCTCCTGCAGCGGGTTGGGGATCAGACGGCAGTTATCCGGACCGGGGGGCAGCAGGTCAGGGATGCCGTCGTTATCGTCGTCATCGTCACACTCGTCCCCCTGGCCGTCCTTGTCCGTGTCCAGCTGGGAGCTGTTGATGACGGCCGGACAGTTGTCCCTCGAGTCCTGGTGCCCGTCACCGTCACTGGACAAGAGAGACTTTTACTGACAAATACAGCTTTTGGTCTCCAGTACTCTTGTTACATAAATAATACAATTTAAATATATAGTGGGATTGATGAGGTCACAAGGTACCTGTCCTTGTTGGTGTCACAGGGATCTCCAATCAAGTCGTCGTCAGCATCCATCTGAGAAAGATGAAAATAATAATGGTGAGTATGAGAGAGAACAGTCAGGTCAAGACTAGTCTGCTATTAAGTTGTTTTTAGGCTTTTTTTGCAATCATTGGGAAGTGTTCTAAGAAATGACATTTCTATTTATCACAATGACTGAATACATCAATTACGGTGCAATGAACTATTGACAAACACAAACTTGTTTTGCTATTTAAATGTAGTTAAAACACCCACACTGTCCAGATGAAGCAGATTAGTTAAATTGACTGTTACATTGTAAGTCATACATTTTATTAAAATGTTTTATATTTTGATTATTCTACATTAAGGTTTATATTGGCTATAATTGATATTTTCTCACAATTTTCCTGAAGTTGAAACCAAAGCATTCCTTTTAATTTAGCATATCTGAATTGTGTGACATGCATGTTACTGTATTCTGTCTGTTGAGTTATAACTGTTTGTTCTCAGGCTCTGGACTCAAACACAGTCGACACTTCTTACAACACCGGAGGGAGATTTCTGACCTGGTCTGGGTTTGGGATATAAGGACAGCTGTCGCAGGCGTCTCCCACTTTGTCTCCATCACGATCCTTCTGGTCAGCGTTGGGAACTTTTTTGCAGTTATCCAGGTGATTAAGGATTCCTTGAAATCAATGTTGGAACCAGTGAATATTCATGTAACCACTAGTACTGTCTTTCTCTCATTTTTGGTATATAAAATGTATTGAGCTGTATTCACTATATGTGTCAAAGAACTATACAATCATAACTCATGTTACAGGCCTCACTAATGTTAGTGTTTACAATTATATATATATTACAATATATGTTTTTAATCAACAGATGTGTTTGTAACTAATATGTGAAATACTGACCATCCCCATCGATGTCTTCATCACACTCGTCACCATATTTGTCCACATCCGTGTCTCTTTGGTCGTTGTTTTTCACTGCGCGGCAGTTGTCGCATGCATCGCCAAAGTCATCTTCATCGGCGTTCCTCTGGTCAACATTAGGCACCAACACACAGTTATCCTGCAAACACACACATAAACAAAGATGACACAGGCTTATCATGTTTAAATCATGTTTTATTCCATCTCTGTCACTTCTGTTCATGAACCTGCATGTTGAAGATCCCGTCCCCATCTGCGTCTTCATCACAGGCGTCTCCCATGCCGTCACCATCGGCATCTTCTTGACCAGAGTTGGGAACAGTGAGACAATTATCCTAAAAGACAAAAAAGTCATTATTAATGTCAACTAAAATCAGATTTATGAAATGCTTTGAGGACAATTTAAGAACCACTAAAGCTCAAAGAGGTTTAGTTGTGAGTTATTTTTGGGGTATTCCAATGATACATAATTCCCATCAGTATTGTATTCTTTGCAGATGACTAAATTGTGATCATTTGTGCTGTTTTTGTGTCACTCTTTTTTAAAGATTTCTCATGGAGGCTCTCAGGAGACTCACCTTGTTGCAGGTCTTCTCAGGACAGGCCAATTTCTCATCAGGGATACCATCGATATCAATGTCAGGGCCGCAGTGGTAGCCGTTTCCAGCCCACCCGACTCCACACTGTGAGTAGGGATAATGTTTTATGTACTGTACTGTCTGTTTTTATTGGCCCTGCTGCGTACTGCGAACAGCACCAGATTACCTTAAGCGCTCAAACAGACCTTTACATTCACAAAATCTGGCACAAAAGTTATATGATTCAGAGAGTTGGGCCTTTACATGTTTAACAGCTTCTTACAAACGTAGTAAATTACTTTGCAGCTCTCCAGACTGTCTCATCTGGAGCCTACAAATAATTGCAGCCATAAGAGAGTTAAAGATTGAATGCTCTAATTTGAAAGCAATGTTGGGCTGCAACATAATCTCAACATCCCACATCAACTCCAACTGTCATTGGTCCCTGTTGAGCGATTTATTCAGCAAGGATAAACTAATGAATTAATAACGAAGGTCACACTCAATGCTAAAATATATAATTCCCTCACCCCTTCTTAGGGATGCTGCACAGTGAAATTGCTAATTTTTGCTCTTAGAAAAGAGTCCGAACAAGAAGTAGAATGTTTGATTTATTCACCTGACACTCGATGCGACCCTCTCGATGGACGAAGCACTCGGCGCTGGCGTGGCAGGGGTTGGGCTGGCCGTTTCCACAGGCTCTCTCTGGCTTACAGCCGCGCCGCTGATCTCCAATATAGCCCGTCTTGCAGGGGCCGCACCTGTAGGACCCCTGTACACACACAGGGAAATGTCCTGTTATATCACTGACAAGGGACAATTGTCAGGCTAGGTTTGTATGGTAGTATTGTTGTTGTAAAGGAATCTCCATGGGTGCGCTGAGCAACTGAAAGGAGAAAGTATGCACCATCTTGGGTTTTACGTAAATTATACTGACATATTACTTACTGATATTGAAGTGCCACAAAACACAGTGGAAAATCTCTCAGGACAAAAACTAGGAAAAAACAGACTGGTTTTGTTTGCTGTATTTTCAACACGTGAGTGTGACATAGATGGATGTCTCTGCTCGCATTGTTTGCCTCAGAATGAATAACACAGTGTATTTTACCCATTAAAGTATGTCATTGTGACATGCAATGAACCTACAGGATTGCTGTGTTCTGTGCAGAGGCTTTAAAGGTGCAGTCATTCAATCAGGATTGTAAATACCTGAACGTTAAACCAAACAAAGCCTCTCACCTTTTAGATTTAGATGCTACCAATGCTTTCTCTGAATACATCAATAGCTTTCAATATCTTCAATTAACCAAATATCAAATGTTCATGATACTCCTTCTGTTTAAAGTTAAAAAAGTTGTGATTTTTTTTATCTCTACATCTGCTTTTTTCCTCAATATTCAGTGAGATTTTCTGAATGCATGCACTGAATGCATGGAGTGGCTCTTTAGAAACATGGTTTGTGGTATAATGAAAAAGTGCGCTGAAGTCATCTATCTTATTGGTTGTAGTTGTGGGTTTACTTCAAAGATTGACTCAGTATTGTAAGTTTGTATAGTGATTATACTCACAGGCGTGTTCATACAGACAGAGTTCTCCACACAGCCTCCATTGTTGATGCCTTCACACTCATTGATATCTTTGCAGACCTTGAGAGGACAAACAGACAAAAAAGGATAAAATATCTTCCATCTATCAAGATGGGAAAAAGTGCAGATAAAAAATGAGGTGCAGCTGATTGAAAACAGTCCTGTGTGGAGGATTAAGGTGCTGCTGAAGCAGACCAGGGCACACTGTGTGACGTATGTACAGAAGAGAGAGAAGAGGTGCTGATGATGGGTTTAGACTGGAGCTAGTGGGAGGCAAAGACAAAAATGTTGACGTGCAGAGAGGAGAGTTTCTTATCCCTCAGGTTTAATCAGAAACTATTAAATATATTGTACGATTGCCTCAGTAAATTAAACTGCACTTGGAACAGATCAATTAATCGATAAAATCCCCTTAAGGCCTCCCTCCCTCCCTTGATGTAATAGTAGACAGTAGAAGAATTACAGAGAGTGCCGATTAGAGGAGCTGAACAGTGAGTGTTTGTGTGTTCACCGCTGCAGACCTGTTTGTTGGCGGTGGCATAGGCGAGTCCGACGCCCTGGACCTGGGGGCCGGTGTACCCAGCAGGACAGGAGCCGCAGCGGAAACCTGGGGAGGTGTTTATGCAGCGCACACCCATGTGACACGGCATAACTGTACACTGCAGCAACAAAGACACAGACACACAAAAAACAACATTAACTACATTTAGTTAACAAATTCTGTACTTGTAGTCTGGAATGTGTACATAGATACAATATCCCTTATGACCAAAAAAAAGAGGACATCAATTGTCATATTATAAATAATTATTTTCTGTAGCTTCCTGATTTTTTAAATGTATTTATTATGTATGATTTCATTTCTTTGATTAAACATGTTTGAACTCAAGCAGGTTTATGAAAACTAATTTAGCTTGTTGACTAAAACACACTTTTAAAAAGTGGTTTGCGTGTTTTCTTGAGGATAGATACCAGACAAAAAGTAATGTCCTACTTTTCACAAATATATATATATGAATGCTTTTTATTTATCTCTGTTGATTTCAACTAACTCACGGCAAAAATAGTTATATTGGGTAAAAACTGCTTTAGAAAACCAGACTACTGCAAGAAGACCCAAATACTCACACTTCACAATTAGTATTAGTATTAGCATATGACTTGGAGGCTATGAATCCTGTAAACTTAAACAACTATTATTTAGCCATCATAGCGCTGTATTGTATTATATATTATATATAATATCTTTGCGTACCTCGTCGACATCAGTGCAGTGGGTACCGTTGCCCTCCGTGCCGTCAGGACAGGGTCCGCACTTCACACCCTGAGGTGTCTCCTTGCACTTCACCCCTGGGTGGCAGGGGTTCGGCACGCAGGAGGGACGAGGCTGCATTCCTCCCATCCCTGAGGAGAGAGGCAGTATGCTCACTATAGTACAAGAGTTCTTCACATTATAACCTTGCTGAGAAGTTCAAAAATTAGAGGTCATCATCAGCATAGAAAGTACTT
Source organism: Pseudochaenichthys georgianus (assembly GCF_902827115.2). Lineage (NCBI taxonomy): Eukaryota > Metazoa > Chordata > Actinopteri > Perciformes > Channichthyidae > Pseudochaenichthys > Pseudochaenichthys georgianus. The sequence goes on from NC_047506.1 coordinate 18,689,647, forward strand.
AGCGAGCTTTCAATTCTTTGAAATTAATGAAAAGTGAAATACAGAAACAGAGTTTTATGTATTTGGTAAACTCACCACAGGCTTCACACTCCATCACTGTGTTCTTCAGGAAAACAATCTCTTTTATCTGAAAAAGAAAAATCAATCAAATGTTCGTATGATGCCTCGATCCCTATCCAACATTCGAAAACAAAGAAAATGTTACTAAAATAACCTACTATGGAAAAACGATATCAAAAATTGAGATTATTCAAAATACATTTCTAGCATTTTTTAAGAATTTGAATTCCTGATCCAATTTTTATATTCAAATGCATCTGCTATTAATCTGTGAACACATATATAAATGGATCAGGACAAAAAGTGAGCGAATCTTTTTTCCAGAAACTTTCAGAATCTCTTTACACAGAGGGGACACATGTTTATGTATAAAATACATGAAAAAGTTAATTTTGCACAATAGGTGACCTTTTAAACTATTTCACCTGTTGTTTCAAAAGCTCTTTAATCTCATCCAGTGCGAAGTTTGTCATTTTTATCTGACTGATAATTTCCCCATCTGAAAAAAAAGAAATCATCATAATAATTATATTTCACAACCACGACAATAATGACAAACTGATAAACCCTGCCAACATCACACGTACACAATGTAACACAGTTTGAGTCTTTCAAATCCAAATGTGTTGAAGGTCATGTTTTACTTTTTCTTTGCTATTTAAATGGGGGATTTATATGGAGTACATCTCTAACAAAACCTTCTACTTCTCATCTCAAATAATTGATGATAAATGTTACCTTTTCCTGTGGGCTTTGGGCTGTGAAAAACCCTCAATACATTATGTCACATCTTGTTTAGATAATGTGGTCTAAATGACAAAGAAATACAACTTTGAAAACAAGGCCTCAAATAACAGCCAATAAGACAGGGGACTGATTGTGTGTGTGACTGGCGTATGTGTATGTGTGAGTGTGTGGCATGTCACATACACTTCTTTAATCTTCCTGTCATACTTAATTCAGGATCCCCATTAGTTATTAACGCAGAAAATTCTGTTCCACATAAAAGACAAAACACATCATCACATTCTTGACAACCCACAATACCAACATAACCAAGTTTCACAAAAATAAGAGTATGTAGGTTTTCAAACTCCTGTTGGCTCAACATCTGGCATCAGAAGCTCACTTAGGAGCAAATATGAAAGTGTGTGGGGGGGGAAACACACACATCCTCCTATACTACATGATCCAGTGCCTGTCCAATACCTGACGCTCCTCACAGCCACCAGGCCTCCTTTTTATCCACCGCCCACGCATTCGCTGGAGTCAGAGATGTTTTGATAGTGAAATTGATTTTCCAGATATGGAATGATACAAGATTTTCTGGAGGATACACTTTTCGAGCTTGTGTGCCAACAAGAACTAAACAGTGTGCGCATAGCGTCCTTGTGCTTCTGTTTCTTCAGTGTTAAAGTGTGAGTGTTGATCTGGATTTTCTAAAAAATCATATCAACCATCCAACTGCTGCAGATAAATATGTATTGGGTTTGTCCCAGAAGTTTTACAATCAACAGACACAAGAGTCTTAGAAAATTGAGGGACATTTAGTAGGGTCACTCCCTTTTAACCATAACCATATTTAATGTCCGTCATTTTATTTCAGTGTCCAAATTGTGTTTTGGACATATTGATCGGGCCTCTAAATGTTTTAAGCCTTAGTGCCAACAAATGCTTTCTCTGAAAGACATGTTTATGAAGCTTATGGTTAAACAGCAGGGGGATGCTCAGGTGGGGTGAAATCCTTACGCAACATATTGCTAATTGTCCACATCGCCCCCCCCCCCTCTCGCTCTCACCATCTCCTCCCCCGGAGGAGTCGTAAGATGCGAGGGCAGAAACCTCCTGAGTGCCAGGAGCAGGAAATGTGGTTTCCCCATTATCAGCAACTCTGTTTACTGAATGGATTCCACAGCAGAAAGATGAGATACTGCAAATAAATCACTGCTAATAGGAAGGTAAATGGGACTCTTTTTTTCTACCACAGAAAGCTCACAGTGATTATTTTTCCTCATTGTGAGAAAATACAGACATGTACTTAGAAAGGCTTTGCACAGAAAACAAGAGTTTTTTTCAGAATCACCCAAAGGTTGAATACCAATAAACATTATAGAAAATATTGATGGAAAAATAAAACTCTAACAAACCAAAAAATCCTAACTCAAGTTTTACATTTATTATCTCATCCATCTTAGACTTTTTTGGTCTTGATATTTCTGTTTTCACAAATTCTGTATCCTGGAGTGGTAGATTTTGAATGCCCATGGCAACCTTCATTTATCAATCAATCAATGGCACACCTTTAATATCCCTTATTGTTTCCCACCTGCGCAACATAAATAGAAATCAATAGAAAATGTAAATATTCTCTCACCTCTCTGCCCTGCTGCAGAGTGTCCTCCCATGCAGAGCGCACAGTTCAGCAGCAGAAACCACAGCATGGTGAGTCTGAGCTGCAGATGGTGACTGTTCAGGTAGCTTCTCCTCTCTCTTCTGCCTTCAGACTCTGTGCTCCTCCTGCAGACCTTGTGCCAGCACTCAGTTTTAATACCCCACCCCCCGCCCAACCCCACCCCCCTCTCTGGCTTACATCCCCATCCTCTCCCCTAATACTCCTTTGCTTACCACAATTATGGGACAGCCAAGTTACGGGAAAAGTTGCTCAATATTTTAAACTCCACCTTTAATATATGCGTCAACATTTTCTGTTTAAATGACAGGGCCTTTTGGGAAACTACACAAAAATCGGAGTTTTTGAAGTTTAAAAGCTTCTTTTTTTTTACAAAATAGGGGGTTTGATTGTCTTTTTCTGTTGTTGCTATAGATTCGGCCTGTTGTTAAGTAAGTAGAACTGGACACAACATATTTAACCAAAACATATTTATGTTTTTACCTTTTTATTATCATTTTACTCTTCATAACTAAACTGCTTTAGTTCATGTTTTAAATTATTAGTAAACAACCATTTATTTGCTTTACAGTTGTATTTTAAATATATAACAAGCGTCTCTCTGAACCAGGCTTGTGTGTGTGTGTGTGTGTGTGTGTGTGTGTGTGTGTGTGTGTGTGTGTGTGTGTGTGTGTGTGTGTGTGTGTGTGTGTGTGTGTGTGTGTGTGTGTGTGTGTGTGTGTGTGTGTGTGTGTGTGTGTGTGTGTGTGTGTGTGTGTGTGTGTGTGTGTGTGTGTGTGTGTGTGTGTGTGCGCGTGTGTGTGCGTGTGTGTGCGTTTGCTTGTGTGTTTGTGTGTTTGTGTATCTGTGATGGGATTAGCAGATGTTACATTCCTCGCAGTGAATATTCTGAGGTTTTATGCCCAGATCACATTACTTTACATTGCATTTAGGACACTTTTATCCAAAGCAACTTACAATAAGTACATTCGACCAGGAAGACACAACCTTGAAGAAAACAGAATCATATAAGTACATCAGGTTTCATAGAGCCAAGCATTTCAAGTGCTACTCAACTGGCTATAGATAAGCCAGTCCTTTATTAGTATATAAGTGCTCTGTTAGCAGTTCTTTGTTAGTAATTCTATCGATCACTTTGGTAATCTCTCAACACCTCCCCTCTCTCTGTCCCTGCTGGCTCACTGCCTTGCCCAAAGGAGCCGGGAAGTCTCACTCTAGACTAGAGCCTCTGCTGTGGAAACAAACACAGCAGCTTAGTTTTGTTGCAGCATGCTGGAGACCTGAACGCTCTACTCTGAAGCTGAAGAAACCACCAATCCCTGAGATCTTTCTTCTAATCTTTTCACTGTTATCAGCAGTAAAGTAATGTTTGTATGGGCAGGAAGTCAGTAAATTAATTGATTCCTAACAGTGGCGGTGCCAGATATTTTCTTTTGGGGGTGCTGTAGGGTAGCTTGACGTTTCATAGAGGGTGCTCAAACATTTAGGGTTTCCCATTAATGTCCCGTGCGCTACAGTTGAATTTTCTACTGCAACACTTCCCACACGCACATACAGATTTTTTTTTAAATATTGAAATTAAAAGCATCAATCTGGTGCACTTTGAGAGCAAAATGAAGAGATATATGGATACATCTCTCAACACCCATATGAAACAGAACTGTAAACAGATTTACTTTTTCTTTATAGATATTTTACAAATCACTCCCCTTTCAAACTGTATTCTTGTTTTGCTGTCATATAGTATTTAATACCTGTTTTTCATTTATGCTCTTATTTTTTTATACCTATAATGATCATATAAACATGTGCCTCAGAAATACTTATTTACATTAATCGTGACCAAACCGTTTTGAGACCCACTGAGATAACTTAGACTAAAGTTAACTATCTAAACACTGAGAGTCCTTTACTTCACCTGAGCAGAGGTTATCTGATACTCTCAGTCTGACAGAAGAGAGTTCTCCCTCCACCTTGTTGTGGAAAAAGCTCCTTATATCCATTAGCGTAGCTAGCACCAGATGCTAACCACAACGATCTCCGGTACCGGTGCGCGCTCTCTCTCGCTCAATCGCGCACGCATGCACACAGAGCAGAGCTCGAATTAAACACAGAGACCCAGAAGTAGGCTACTTGTACTGTACTGTAGCATATTATTTTCGAACCTACATTTCTTGGGGGTGCTTAGGGGGTGCTATGGCTATCCTGGGGGGTGCTTCAGTGATTGACTGATTCCTAATTAAAAAAAACAGTTTTAGTATGTAAAAACACCCCTAAAAGTATTTGAGTATTCATCTTGTTCCACACTGTCTGAAAGTAACACACATTATTTATCAGTAGAGTCCAACTCAAAGCTCTATGATTATTATTTTTAAAACAATACCCCACTTATTTCTTCGTTTCCCAGTTTATTAAAAGGAAAATTATTATCTAAATTTCCCCCAACATTCAGCCTGGCATTTATCATACCTTTATAAATGTTGTATTGCTGATGCAATATAAAACAAAGTTCTTATTGGAACAGTGTTTGGCTGCACAGAATGCCTTTAAACTAAATTACACAGGTATGTTTACAGGTCTTGGGTAGCACTGCTGCATAAAGTAAGTTGTATAACCCCCTCAGTGTTGAGTTTGACACTGTTGACCACAACATATTACTAGACCGACTGGAAAACTGGGTGGGACTTTTGGAAACAGTTCTAAATTGGTTTGAATCCTACTTAAAGGACAGAAACAAATTTGTTTCTATAGGTAAATACACATATGAGTTGACAAATATGACATGTGGAGTACCTCAAGGCTCCATCTTGGGGCCTCTTCTCTTTAACATCTACATGCTACCACTGGCTCAGATTATGAAAAACAACAAAATAAGTTACCATAGCTATGCAGATGACACACACATTTACGTAACCATTTCACCAGGAGACTATGCTCCAATTCAAACACTGAGTAAGTGCATTGAACAAATCAATGACTGGATGTGTCAGAACTTTCTCCAATTAAACAAAGATAAAACTGAGGTAATGGTTTTTGGAGCCAAGGCAGAACGTTTAAAAGTTAGCGCTGAGCTTCAGTCTGCAATGTTCAAAACAACAGATAAAGCCAGAAATCTAGGTGTAGTCAAGGACTCTGACCTGAGTTTCAACAGTCACATTAAAACAGTTACTAAATCAGCTTACTATCACCTAAAGAACATATCTAGGATTAAAAGACTAATGTCACAGCAGGATTTGGAAAAACGTGTCCATGCTTTTATCTTCAGTAGACTCGACTACTGCAATGGTGTCTTCACAGGTATCACTAAAAAATCTATTAGAAAGCTGCAGCTGATTCAGAACGCCGCTGCTCGAGTCCTCACTAACACTAAGAAAGTGGATCACATCACTCCTGTTCTGAAGTCTTTACACTGGCTTCCTGTGTGTCAAATAATAGATTTCAAAAGACTGCTGCTGGTTTATAAAGCTTTGAATGGTTTAGGCCCAAAATACATTTCTGACCTCCTGCTAAATTATGAACCATCCAGATCTCTCAGGTCTTCAGGGACTGGTCAGCTTTCTATCCCCAGAGTCAGAACTAAACATGGTAAAGCAACGTTCAGTTATTATGCTCCAAATATCCGGAACAAACTCCCAGAAACCTGCAGGTCCGCTGCAACTCTGACTACTTTTAAATCCAGCAAGAAGACTTTTCTTTTTGTCGCTGCTTTTAATTGAACTATTCACATCTTAGACTGCACTGTAACTTTTATCCATGTATTTTTTCTTTTAATGTTTCTTTTATTAGCTTTTCTTTTTAATGACTGATTTTAAATGCCATTTTCTTAATGTCTTTCATTTTTTGTAAAGCACTTTGAATTGCCTTGTGTTGAAAAAGTGCTATATAAATAAAATTGCCTTGCCTTGTGGATCCACAGGGCAGCATGCAAAATATAATACATTGCCTCAAGTGAAGTCAACTGAGTCTGTGTTAGTTGGGTCTGCAGACTACAACATTTACAATTTAAACAAATTGTGGATTCGCAGTAAGTGAACTTACCAGCCCTCTGTAGCACACTCCTCAGTTTAGCTTGACGCTAGCCGATAGAGGCCACGTTAGCTGCTACAAGCATAACACACCTGAGTGTCCAACTGAACTCGTGGTGAATTGTGGGTAATGTAGGTGCCACATCTTGACAAAGAAGAAGATGTGGAACAAAAAATGTTTCACATCACAAGATTGTTTCTCTAGTTGTGCATCGATGCTAGGTGTAGCTATTTGAGCGCAATGCTAAATCTGGGGAGTCTCAATTGTTGAATAGTTTGGAACAAAGACATGGTGCTGAAGAGAGCACTGCCAACTACTTTTATAACTGAATCCTTTTAATCTAAGATACAAACAACTGTTTCAAGCTATTGTATAAATGCTTTTAAACTGTGAGCTGTAAAATGGTGTTAAATGCTCTTAATGCTGTCCTTTTTTATTAACTATGATTTTAGCTATAGTGTAGTGGGTCATTTTCTTGAGCTGTTTCAGTTCTTAATGACTCATCTTCTAAAGACAGTATACAGTTTGTTCGTGCGTTGGTATGAATAAAGATCCGTCTCATACTTAAGGGTACTTAAGATGCAACAATCTACCTCCCTGCTCTTTTCTGCTGCTGTGAGGAATGTGAGGGTCAAAGTTGGAGTCTAACAACCTCCTGCAAACTTCATTAGGGATGTTTTATTGCATGTGCTACAAAAGTTTGTCAGCACAGCAGGGTGCGTACTAGTTTCTCAGGACGTGACCTCAGGTCGACCTCAGAGCTTTCCTGTCAACTCCCCACAGCCTTTGAGTTACATAAAAGAGAGTTTATGAAGACACACATACTCCTGGTTCCCCAATGAGTCGTGGACCAGCTTATGTCTTATTAACTCTTCCTTAATGGAGTTTTGTCTCCTTATTCTTACAGCTAAAAGAGCTATGCAATAAATACTCAGAAGTCAGAAGTCAGATGGCTGAGTGGCAGCAAGGAAAAGGCGCTATTCACCTTTGAACAATTGTTTTTAAATGCAAAAAACAAGTAATGTAAATTATTAAAGGTCTGCCCTGGTGTCCACACACCATGAACAAGTTATTAACGAATATGAAGACAGTATCCCTGAACATTTTCAACTGAGACCTCAGTTATGACCATTTATCACTTCTGAAAAGTCAACAAGGGAAAAAATGTTAATGAGAAAAGTAAATTAAAACCAAAGAGACACAATGTTTCTTAAGATATTTATTTAAAGAATTGATGTTGTCCTCATGTTAATGTATAAAGCAGCGATGTTCTGGCCCTTAATGCTTTTTCACATTTTTATTTCTTATTGAGAGTCAGATTCTTCTTGATTTTTCAGATTTTTCAATTTCTTTCTGAACAGTAGTAAGGTTTGGTGGGCTTCCCTGACACCCGGTCACACAGCCACTAATGTGGATCATAGGCCACCCTAAACAAACACACAGCTGCTGAACGCGGGTCACCACACAGTGTTGAGCACAGATGCAGATGTTCACAAACACATTCATAAATAGGTTTAAAAGGTCCTGGTTGGGTTTAGTTTGAAACATTTGCCGTTGTATTTACAGAGTCCTTGTTCTGTGTTAATGCACCGAAAAAAGCACAATTTTGCTCTAATAGAAAGGGTCTCATTTGGTTGAACGTCAAACTGCCCCTTTCCCTAGAAAGGAATGGGAGGTCCATCATGTGGAGGCCATGATGCAGTTTTCAGCTCAGCGTCCTACTCGGCTTTCTTGGCCTTCCTCTTGCGGGCACCTTCGCTCAGCTCCTCCTTGGTTTTGAGAGGTGACGATGGGGCAGCGGCGGGAGCGTGGTGGTGGTCTTCCTCAGATCCACCCAGAGGGGAGCCGAACAGCAGGTGGCAAACCCAGGACTCAATGAGGGCGAAGGGCGAGCCGTGAGAATGACGGGCGGTCATCACCACCTGAGGGAAGAGGGTGTTGGTTATGAGAGATTTTCCTGATTTTGCGGTAACTGAATTTATTTGTAATATTAAGATCAGTTTATGGAGTACCAATCAGCCTGTGAAAACTGTGGTAAAAATGTCTGCTGGGTTATCTCAATTTTTAAACTTAATGTGTTTCATCCGAGAGCCCAATCTGGGGCTTGTAGAGGTTAATTGCTGAAATGTTCTTACTCATTACTATTTAACTCTAAGTTTAAATACCTACTCATATGACAGAAAATATTTTACTGAGAGAAACATTTTTCTTTTTCTCTGGCTACATAAAACCAATGTTTTTCTTCCCTAAACTAAACTAAACGTGCACATGACAAACAAGTGAGAGTGGTATGTTTTTGATCCTGCTCAAGTCACACTGGAATACACACATCCTCTGTTAGGCAACACAGTTTCAGGCTGAATAATAAATGCAACATTGTCAACATTTAGCTGATCTTACCTTGCTTGTGGCCATGAACAGAGTGAAGATGAGGATGAGGGTGCTCTTGGCCACTGGCAGCCAGTGAGACTCCTGCAGGGTGAAGAGGATCGCTCCGTACAGACTGGCCTTGGTCGGGCTGCAGAGACAAAAGACAAAATTGTGAGTAAAACATGCAGAATGCAGCAGGGATAAAAAGAAAAACTAGTCAAGGATATGATTAGATATCAGAGGTAGAAATAGTAATCAGAATGAGAAATCCTTTATTTAATAGATTTTAATTACTAGCAGTTTTATTTGAATTGCAAGGTAATGTATGATTGAGGCTGTAGCGTTCCTCTGTAGGTTGATGGGGATAAGAGATTTTCATCCAACATTGTTTATGGTGGGTGCATTGCAGTCTGTTAAAAATGTTGTTGTTTTTACAACCACTAGGGGGCACCAAAGAAAATTTAAGTTTTTACACATAGTGGCATCAACAAACCTGCTATTTCTCAACTAGTCTGACAATATTTGATGTCCAATTCAGTCACACAACTTTTACGTTGTAGTTTTGCCCTTTAAGTTGAGAATTGGTTTCATACCCCTGCAATGCTCGGGGAGGCAGAGATGAGTGTTTTTACTCCTTCAGAAGGACACTCAGACTTACAATGACATGTTGAGGATCTCATTGGTGTCGGGCCTCCACACACCACGCAGCAGCTGCTCAAAATTGGAAATGAGAGCCACTCCAGACCCTGCGAAGATAAAAATAGACGTTGAAAAAATGAGGACAAAAAAGCCTGTTACTGTCTCGTGTAACTGCGTTTCTCTGCATTCAGCTTTCTGCCCCCATTTTCAACATGGACGCCTGCAGGGCCTCACTATTGTAGCAGAGACCAAGCCAGCACAGCCCTTTATATATATTTCTAAGGAAATCTCTCCACTATTGGATGGTTTCACAGTAAAGGCATTTGGGAAACATTTGGTTAAAGCCTGCAAAAGAGAAATCTGATGTAACTTATAAGATAGATAGGTATTTATCTATCCATCTATCTTATACACTTTATAGTATTCTATATACATATGAATCATTGCTACAAACATTTTCACAGTTTCTATGGTTAAATACTGGGCTTGTTAAACATTATAATGTTTTCTTATTATTTTAGATATTTTCGATCTCTGCACTTTCTTTATTCCAGCAAATCTGAATCGACATCAGCTAAAATGTACAGGCATTTTAGTCAGGTTTTAAGGGACATCACACTAAGCTATAGTGAATTCAACTTTACACATTACATCATAGTAGAGTATCTTTCTTTTCAATTGAGCTGCTACAAAGTAATGATTATATCCTCCTAAGCTGGTGTCTTTCAGTTATCAGGTTACTTGAGGACTTGTAAACGCACAGATCATGAATGAACAGCAAATGTGTACACTGGCATGTACATGTGTGACGTTCACTCATGTTTAAATGTGGAGGCCCTTTGAGGGCAGCTGTCAACACAGAGGGCTGCTGTCAGAGTGAGGAGGACAGACTGAAAGCTCACCAAGCAGTTCAACAGAATGTATTCCAAAGATTAAAAAATTATTTAATTAGACACTTTGTGGATCAACAGAAAAGATAATCCAATACAACCATTCTGATAATACAAAAAAAAGAAATTTCGATTAGAAGATTTGCTGCTTTGTGCTTTGTAAACCTAATATCTGTGTCTGATATATCTGTGTCTTGGCAATTAACCGACTGATTAAGGAAATAGTCGACAGATTAATCTATGTATAGAATAATTGTTGGTTACAGTCCTTTTTTATTCATGGTAACGTGCTAATGTCCACACAAAAATAAGCCAAATGTGTGAATACATTCACTAAATCCATAATGTTCCTTAAAAAATTGGGAAATCTGCACCACCACATTCCTTCAGAAACTATGATTTTTGTAATCATATTATATCAATTTGCAGTCTTTCATTAAGCTATGGAGAAAACAACACATTTTGTTGTCAACCCATTTCAAACATGACCACATGTTGTGCCATACATACTGTCATACTGAATACTATAAGTAGTACGTTTGTAACACCCATCAGTTTGAAATCCCACATGAAACTAACCTTTGACGTATCCAACGATGACCATGATGAACAAGCCGTGGTGGTAGGCATGATGGGCGTGGTGAACGCCGGCTGCGATCTTACGAGTGCGGACGACTTCCTTCAGGGCGACCAACACCAGTTTGACGGGCAGGAACGCCACGCATTTATAGAAGAGGTTCATTGGGCAGTAAAAGACGAGGTACCTGATAACATGGTGGAGAATAAGACATTAGAGGAAGGGTTTGTAATTCAGCTCTGATGGTTAGGTTTGAATTAAATGTTAACAGTATCCAAATAACTTACAAAAACTACATTTAGCACAAGTAGTTTCTGGGAATAGAGATACATTTAGTTTTCCAGGGTTTTGAGAAAATCCACTTCTTAAATGTTACATGTTTTTAATTCCTTTTTTTGTATTTTATTTTCCTGTTTACTGTTTGTTAATGCAGAAGTTATGCATATCATTGTCTTATGTGTGGCACCAAGAAGGTGTTGGGAACTGCTATCCAGAGTGACTGGGGCATTGTTTCTTAGTTTCTTGGAATGATTATTTGTGATTTGGCTGAATATTTCCTTTAAAGACGTCACTAAGTTACTTTCCCTGTAATAAGCAGGAAAATAAATTCAGAATTTGGACTGGGAATCACTTATAAGCAGTGTCGGGAATACAGTCTTAAAAGGAAAAAGCCGAAAGCTCTTCCCCTGTCAAAGGTCACGTTGTTCCGAGGATTTCTCACCAGACAGCTGAGGCCAGCAGGATGTGGCTGTTGTGTTGGAAATAGTCGATGGGGCTGCTTCCAAGCAAGATGTCTGCCAGGATGTAACTTCCAAAGCAGTAGAGCATGGCACAGAGCCAGGAGGCCACGGGACTTCTGCGAGAAACCTCCACCGAGCCTGCAACACAGAGAATTTAAATATCACAGTTTGTGGTTGAGAGGGTCTGTCAGTGTGCGTATGAGTAAGGTTGAGGGCATTAATGCACTTAGTGTTTGATATGTCTGTAGTAGTGGTGGTAGTAGTAGTAATATGTATATTAATTAATATAAGATGTCAACTTGTTAAAGGATTAATTATAGTGAACAAAATCCCCCAAAAGAGTATGAAGAAATAAACAGGTTAGCTAGTGGGGAAAAAGTTTCAAACATGGTTGATGTATAATTTCATAATGTTTGACTTTGGGTCTTAAGATTTTTTTACTAGCTTAAATCTTTGTTATTGTAAAGTAAATCATCAGTGTCATTAAAGGTAATTTCAAGAACTGTTAGCGAAGACCCTTACAGTCATTATCAGAGGATACCTCATGTGTTTATGTACACGCCCAATCCACTACTTCAGTGCACGCCCTGATAATCCACTCTTTATTTATCATAACCTAATATTGACTCGGGACTTCTCCAGTCATTTATGAGTTGTCAGTTAAACAACTCAACAGAACAGACAGATCAAATTAAAAGCCCACACTGTGCACTTCCTTTTTCTCTTATTAATCAGTAACAATAAACACACTCCTATTTTGTTTTTGAAACCGTAACCAAACTAACCCTTAATCTTTAACCTTTTCATATTGTGACATCAGAGTGTCCAAACTTAATGAATCCAAGTTTTTTCATTCTTGTTTCTTTTGATATATTGTCAGGCCTTGTCCCTGTTACTATGATCTTTCCAACAGGTTGGGGGTCTCAGTCTTGCAAAATATTTAAAGCCAATAATATGATAACCCTGTAAACCACTGACTCTTGAATAATATGTTTGTCTGTGCCTTTCTTTAGTCTTTGTCATCCATACTGTATGTTGGTCTCTACACACAACATCTACTGAATGCTTTTCTACCTGTTGAGAAATCCCTCCCTCAGTCTCTCTTTCTCAGTTTTCTTCCATTCTTCTCCCACATTTTTTATGGAGTTTTTCTTTATTTAAATCAAGGCTCTAGTCTTAAAACAGATTGTAATGCACCTTGAGTGACATTTGTGATAATGAGCTATATAAATAAAATTGCCGGATTTGGACATGTTGTTTGTGCCTAATTGGCTAGCAGGTAACCATTACAAATGAAATTATCAAAACACTTAAATAATAGCTGCAGTCAACAGTTTGACCCTATCTCTAAATCAGTATGCAAGGTATGCTAAACTGTTGCTAACTTTGGCAAAGATGTTTATGTAAACCAATCTATTAAGATAATGGGTCTTAATCTGAAAAGTAATGAGCAACAACAAGTGTCAACCAAATCTAGAAATGAGTGAAAAGAACAAAATGAAATGCGGAATGGGAGTATAACGTACAAGGCATTAAGTGTTAATACTAATGTGATGTACAAGTATCCCAGATATCTACTTTAGAGCTGTTTTTGAATACATTTACTCATTTACTTTTCTTCTCCTGAGGTGTCCTGATATAAAAACAACTAATGTAGAAGATGAAACACAATAAGGTAAACTCTTTTAATGATGTATACAGTCTAAACCTTACCATGATCACCTAAGATAAGTAAGAAGTGATTCCAACTGTGTGTATGTTTCCATGTGGGTAGAAACTTCTGGGTGTTAACTCTGTTAAGAGAGTTTAGTAAATGAGAAATGGAGATGTGAATTTGTGCGGCTGCTTCACTGCACAAATCTCCCACAACAGGTGGGTGTGGGTGTCGGAGTGAGACTGGCACAGTTTGAAAGCAATCTGATCCTGAGAAATGCCACACTATAAATATATTCTGCTCAACTGCTTCTCTTGCCTTGCAACTGTCAGGCCTTAACCTCTGACCCCCCAACACTTGTCTCCCCCCCCCCTGATATTGACCCCCCCAACTCATTCATGTGCTCTTCTTCTTCTAACATGTACTGTGAACTAGGACTCTACACTCAACTACATGTAGGGACGGGTGAACAGAAAAAGATCTGGCAAATGTTGGCACCAGGATGCATTTGACTGTAAAATGAGATGTGAAGTAAAGCCATGAAGTCATTTGTTAGCCACGTGTTACAGCTGCCCTGAGCTCTGATGGGTGGATTTGAACTCTAATTACAAATGCTGATTATATCAATTAACTCTCTCAGAATGCTTGACCCTGCTTTTCATTTGCTACTAAAGATATCATATATTTTAACGATAAAGTAAGCCATTCTTCTTTACCTCTTCTATGAGAGATATGTGCTACATGTGCTTTTTGACACTATTAAACTTGAGGACAGTAATAACTTTATATATATGCACATAACTTTGTTTATGCACAACTTTTTGCATGTGTTCTTTCAAATAAGAAAATTACAGCAGTTGTAATTGTTAAAGATGACTCATCTCATCAAGCATTGCACTTTTAAAACACTGTTTGACTCATGAACAGTTTAAAAACAACAACAAATGTAGAACCAGAGTTATCATCCTTTTTACTCCATTCTTCTTCCATATAAAAACCTGGTGCCTACATTGACCGCTGCAATCGACCATTGTATGTTCATGTGTGTTATGCTTTTAGTGGCTAATGTAGCCTCGAGGGAATAGCTTTCGGTGGATAAGAGAGGCCACAGAAGACTAATGAGATCACTTCTTTCCAACTTCAAACCAGAAGATTTCCTTTTTTTATTTAAAACGTTTCAAACGTTAAGTCTCTTGACTCAATGCTGAGTCAAGAGACATCTCCAAATGAGATTAATGGGGGGCGGCGTGTGGTGGGTTGTGGGTTGGTGTTCGGATCAGGGGGGCACAGGGTCAAACCCCACTGCAGTCAGCATGTCGTTGTGTCCCTGGGCAAGACACTTCACCCCAAAATTGCTCCTGTAGGGCTTGTCCACAGTATTGAGTATGTAAGTCGCTTTGGATAAAAAGCGTCTAACAAGTAACATGGAATGGAATGGAATAGTTCATTTCAAACATTTTATACAATTTTTAATCTATTTATTTCACCCTTATAGTAACAAGCGACCCCAAAAGGAAGCAAATCAAAGATGTAGAGATATTGAGAATAGGCTAGAACAGGGGTGTCAAACTAAAATACACAAAAAAATTGGTACTAGTCGAGGGCCGGACTGGTTCAATGTTTATTGCAAAACTTATTGAAATGAACTTATTGCACATATTAAACCTGGAACTAACAACGCTTAAATGATTGCCTATAAAAACAACATTAAATAATCAGTTGCATTAATTTCTCATGGCTCTATCTTTTCCGCAGTCATTTCTTACGATTACATTTTGCCACAGGCCAACAACAGCTCAAAAAAACAATTTCCCTCAAAGAAAAAACCAAACATGCCCTGTTGTCGCAAGAAAAAAAGTGCAAAAGGAAACATCCATTGAAACTCAGTGTGCTGCTCTGTGATGCTAGTTCAAGCCAGATACTTGGCATCTCATCTTGGGTGCAAGTTCAGCAATGTTTGGGCTCAGGCTCTGAGCTGAGGAGACCCTCAGGATGGAGTGAAGGTGTGCGTGCAATATACCGGCGGGCCAGATCTTATAGTAATTAGAAATTATCCTCCATGTGGGCTAGAACCATATACTGTTTGAAGAAGAAAAAACAGATAGTATCCAATAACTTTCTCAAAAGAGCTCATATATAGATTTTCTTCCCTGAAAGCAACTTGAGCAACATTTTTGAGGAAATTGTGTGCGATATTGTAATAATTTGGTTACAAAGCGCACATGAAATATGTTGTTCAAGATGTTTCTGGAAGATTTGATGGACATCTTGGTTCTGAGTTTGAGATGTATTTGGTGTTCCCACCTTCTTCGGGTCAACTGAGACCAAATGAGCCGACAATGACTGAACTTTCATGCCACAGTGAACTTTTTATTTATTGTGAGGTTAGTTATTTTAAAGCTACACAAACCTAAGGTCATGCTCGGCGGCTAGTTAAACAGCTTATTTTTTGTTTTACATTCACACCCAACTGCAGCCTAAAGACGTACAGCAGAGGGGCTTCAGAGGCCCACTGACTCTGTCTATTTCAGGATTTTCTATTTATTGCCTAAGTCTTTGGTATGCAAAGGCATTTCTCTCAGGTGTCATGCTCTTCAGGCTCTGTTGCTCAAAGAAGTAAAATCTTGGAAAATATCAGGCTTTACCCAAAGCAAAGAGGTTTAATCTACTCTGGTGATTTCCTCAGTAATAATGAGGTCATGCTGGTGCTGCAACAGACATATCCTCACACCGAGCAGGCAGAGCAGCAAGTGCTCCTGCTGGAGTTTATGTAACAGGTCATGCTTTATAAGGACTGGGTACTATAACAGATATAGGGAAGCAGAAAGTCCCTATAGGGATATTGCAGCAATGTATACACAGAAAATCAACTCAATATTACATCTACCATTAATGTCTCACACGAATATGACCGTTACAACATCTTAGATACAACTTAAAAGGGATAAAATATTGAATTATCATTTTATAAAATATGTTATTCTAAGTATATGTTTACTTTTTGGCTGGTTGTAAATAAATGAATGTTTATGTTCAGGTCTGGTGAGTGTGAAGTATGTTACATCTTTATAACCTACCAGTATAACAAGCAGAACAGATTATAGAAAATCCTTTTGATCAAATATGCATCATAATCATCATAATCAAGTGAATAATCTGAAGGAGGAAAAAAGCAAAGACAAAAGTGTAAAACACACTTACCTGGCTCATACTTGAGGTAGAGGATGGACACGATGTAATAAGCGACATCAAACACGGGAAACATTCCCATTTTTGAGAACACTTGGGCAATATCGCCCAAATTGAGAGCTGCCAGGACCTCCATGTTGCTTCTATGGTATTCAGAGAGTGTCTGTGTGTTTGTTTTGTATTCCAACTGCGCAGTCTGGTTCGTAAAGCCCCCCAAAAAAACCCGGTCCACTGACTCTCCACGAAGCCCCCCGGTCTCGACAGTAAAAGCCTGTGACACTCAAGCCCTCCTATTAATACCTTTCATCTGCACAGCCTCAGCAGCAGCAGCTTCACGCGCTCCGTGCCAGCTGCTCCGCTTTCTACACCACACAGGGTTTACATGTCAGCTGCTGAACATTGGAAAAACAAAGGGCTTCTCCTCGTGTGCATCATCGATAGACAAACTCGTTATTTACCTGAGCTACAATCATAGACTGTATACAATACGCGATTTGAAGTGATTGTAGCCTGGAAACACAACAGAGAATGAGACAAGTGTGCATGGTTTAACACGGACAAAGACTCAGTCTCAAACCTCTTAATCCGGATCCTGCACGGAGGCTGCAGACTCACCACCGCCATGTGGCGATATCACCTGCTGTTTACATTCTCAGATGATGCAATCCTTTTTTTTATTAAAGGCTAATTATGTATATACTATACCACACATAAACAGCAGGGAAATGTTATGTATTTGATCTACATACATTTAATCAAACCATTTTCTATTTTTGCTCATTTTGGTTTTAATCCTTGAGGAGAATAACAATGAAAGCAATGAGCTCTGCCACCACCAGAGGGCAGACATTACTCACAATTAAAAACCTAGTGGGTCTCTTGGTCTTTCTTCAAAATGTCAATTTAGTCAAGTTGACATTTATGGATAAACATTTATTAGTCCGTCTGAATTATTCCTCTCCTTTTGCATTCCTTATTTTAATCACCAACATCAAGATGCTTCTGTGATATTGCAAGACGAAATGCTAATTTAAATAATGCAAATTAATGAGGGATAGTGTCTGACTTTATTAAAAATATATTTTAACATTCTAATATCGTAACAGAATTTAGAATGAGCTTGATGAAGAAAAAAAACAGCAACCCTCTGCTGTTCTGAACCTGCAGCTGTTATTGCGCTTCTTGTCTAAAGGTGGCGCACGTGGATCAGGTATGTATTATGAAATGAAAATGGAGAATTTGTCCTAGTTTTAGCTTTGAAAGTTTCGGCAGGTTATCTCATTCACCCCAACCTGCCTCTAATCATATCCTTTAACATTAAATGCTAATATAATGGACTCTACATTGAACCATTTCATTGTCACAACCAGGGGCTGACTGGCCATCGGGACGTTCGGGACGAATCCCGATGGGCCGGTACTGAAGTGGGCAGGTCGGACGATGTGGGCCGGCCGGTAACCGGCAGGGCTCGACATTAAATGGCCCGCTGGCCCGGAAGCACTATTTAGACAGCATAACGTACTTTCCACTTGCCCGCTCGGGCTACTAAAAATATTGCTTTAAAAAAATTTAGTTAAATAGTTTCGTTTATCAACGCTACAACATAGCGTTCCGTGAGTCGGTTGTCGTTGGATGAAAAGCAAACAGCTGTTTGCTGCGGAGCGCAGAGGGATCGCGCTCCTTCACTACAGACTATCGCGCCACCTAACCATTCGCCAAATGTTTTTAATACCAGCGGTAACCGGCCAAGCGCCGGGCAAAAAACAATCTTCAAATAAAAGAAAGTCACCGGAGGAGTTAAAGGAGAGTGACAGGGAGCATGAGAAGAAGAGAGAGAGAAAGTTTCAGCCAGCTTGATCGATGGAGTTGGCTGCAGTGACGCGTCCTAAAACCCTTTTATAATCTATCGATTAGATTTATGATTCGAAAATTATAAAAGTAGGGTAGACATGTGGAGATTATCCAGCTGAACAAAACGTGCATTTATCAAACAGGTTTGTTTTCCACAGACCTTGTTTCCAGCTATTTTCCAAAACCCTTGTCGAGGGAACCAGCAGCTTCCTTCCTGGTTTTAGGACGCGTCACTGGCTGCACCTCTCAATATGATGCCAATATAAACAAGGTCTTCTGTCGGCTCTGTACATCAATGCCGACCTATGCTGACAAGTAAGTGAAGAGTAGACAATATAAAGGTATTGGCGAAATGTCCCAGCAGTTTAGGATAATGAAGGTTCAGGTTCTAATCAAATAAATTACATAGCCATTACATGTCTAACTCCTAATGACAGGAAGGCAGAAAGTGCATTATACAAATAATAATAATAATAATAGCAGACAGGAAGAACTGATTATTCAAATGTTGTAGTACAAGTAGTAATGTAGTTAGTGCATACATTACTATTGCAACAAATGTGTTAGTTTTCTTCATTATTAGTCGATTTATTTTTTTTTGGACGAATGCTCCGGGCCCGGTAGACATTATTTACCCTTAATGTCTACCGCTAGTAAATTGTCTAGCGGTAGACATCCCCCCCCCCGACAATTTACTTGCGGTACCGCGGTGGGCCGGCCGTACCGAAGTGGGCCGGTCGAGAGTCCCGGGCTGATTTGTAGTCCCAGTCCGCCCCTGGTCACAACGCACCCCCTTAGAAGGGTTAAACCGAATCTAAATTGTTCTTACCATAATGACGGTCTTAATGTTACAATGCCTTTTCCCCATACTCTGTAAATACTGGTTATCTCTTAATTATTGGCATAAAATGAGTATATTAACATCAAACTACGAACTATTTTGTAAGTTTTTGATTGCATATTAGCTTTAAATGAATTATTGGTAGGAATCCACACGTTTAAAAAACAAACATGAATTGTCCGAGATGAATCTGAAGACACAACCGTACTACTGCCTGGCAGGAACGACCTGTCAGTCTAGCATCAGGGCACAAAACACCACGACAGAATTCTGAAACGGCATTGGTCACATTCCTGGTTGCGTGGCGAACACGGAAGTAAGGCGTCTCTCTGATGTGATGTGAGCAAAATGATCGGGGATCTGTTGATATTCGGGTAATTTCTTTGACATTCACATTCAAGTACACATTTATATAATTGAAATGTTATTTGTGTGTGTTATCATGTACTGTATTGCTGGTAAGATGGCGATTGGCCAAGCTAAATAACAAGCTAGCTCCGTGCTAATGCCAGCTCAGCAGCTAACGTTAGCTGAACAGGTAAATAACAAACAGTTCTCTCTCTGTGTCCTCCAGGACCTTACTGGTCAATGCAGGAGCTGTGCTGAACTTCAAGCTGTGAGTATTAAAGTTACTGTCACACTGTGTAAAACAGCTACAATGCTCGCATGTGAGGTTAAAATAAATAGAACAATCAATCAGTTAAAGGTTGACTGTGGATGTTTTACAGCAAAAGAAAGGAGTCCCAACAAGGATTCGGAGATGAGTCCAGATCACCCACAACAGGTGTGTGTGTGTGTGTGTGTGTGTGTGTGTGTGTGTGTGTGTGTGTGTGTGTGTGTGTGTGTGTGTGTGTGTGTGTGTGTGTGTGTGTGTGTGTGTGTGTGTGTGTGTGTGTGTGTGTGTGTGTGTGTGTGAGTGAGTGATTAAAATAGCCCAATTGCTTTTACAATAAATAAACATTGAATGTGTTTAATTGAATAGTAAAGGGGTTTAACGTTAGTGGCAGGTTGTGTGTGAGAGAGAATAATAAGGATCTGTTTTTCAGGTGACAACATCAGAGAGTTCCTGCTCAGCCTCCGGTACTTTCGTATCTTCATTGCTCTATGGAACATCTTCATGATGTTCTGCATGATTGTGTGAGTATTCCACCCTGATTTGATGCTGCTTATTTACAAGTAGATGTGTAATGGTTGAACTTGGTGATTTCGACCAGGCTGCAATGTTTTAAGAGGCAGTCTATCTACTAAAATGTTACTTTAAATTTAAAGGATAGTTCTTACTGTCAAAACATTACAAGATAATGTGTGTTCATCACATAAATGCATATTGTCTGTGTAGCTAAACACTGATGTATCAGTGTAAGTTCTATATTTATTCATTATAACAAGTGTCTAAATAACAAAGGGACCTACATCAAATACAACAAAGTCATTGTTGTGTGATGTTGTAAAAATGTTTTAATAGTTAAAATAATAATAATAATAACTGTTGAAATAATGTTTCTTTAATAAAACAATGCTTTATTTCCAATAAGAATTATCTTTTGTATTCATTTTTTTCAAGTTAGTGTGGAACATTTGTGTGATATCATTGGCATAGTTATTTAAAGTATTTATGCTTTATTTTCCTAGTAAATCTTGTTTAGCTGTGCTACAATTTGTGATTTCCTACATGTGCCTAAATACCTTTTTTAACATTCCTTAAAATAGGCTCTGAAGTTGTTGCTCTTCTAACTGTCTGCATGTCTCTAATCCTCACAGATTGTTTGGGTCATGATCCACCTTTGTGTGCTGGAAAGGATCAGGATGCTGATTTTCTAGGGTGGATGCTACAAACTTCTTCTAAACTGGAGTTTACTGTTCTTTTGGCCCTTACAATTGTATTTATGGTTCATTTTTTATTAACAACCCAAAATCATAAATCTGCTTCCGGCTGTACAGGAATTTATGAATCACTGTATTTATGTTGTCTTATAGAAGTTGTTACATTTGTACCCTTTTTGGTTGAACTGTATCTACGCCAGCACACGTGCCATTGCTGGAAATGTGTTGTCTTGTGCCCATGGGCTTCAACATTGAACAGGAGCATTTTTCTCCAGCATATCAGTTTTGAAACAGAGATGAAAATGATAAACAGCCTTCACTTACAGGATTAAAAACTAAATAAAAAAACTTGCTAAATAAGGTGAAAAAGCTAAACTAGATTTAATGTGAGGCAAAATGATCTGTCACTTACAGAACCCTACATCCCCTCTGTACAAACATGTCCAAATGTACTCATCAGCTTGTATGCTCCTTATTTCAATCTGGAAAAAATATCACACTTTCCTTTATTCGGGGGCACCTGTGCTATGACTAAACGTTTAAGCCCTACAATGTAAATGTGTTCTTATTCCTAACAATAAAAATACACAGTTTTCTTATGCAATGTCTGTTGATTGACTTGAAAAATGGTTTTGACTGTATTGGGACAAGGAACGTACAATCTGACCTCATTAAGTCAAATGGGCATTGGCCGGACATGACTATTAATGTCATTATGAGATCCCCTTTTAATACTTCATATTTAATACGGATAATAACTGTATATTCTATGTACTGTAAATGTATTACACTGTACAGTGCAGTTTATATACAATAGATTAACATACTAAATCTGTGACTTTAGAATGCCACTAACAATGATGATTGTCTCTTCAGAGCAAAAAAGGTTGCAGATTTGAACCCACTGGCAGATGACATTTAATGTATGGATGGAAATAAACTGAATAGGGGTTTCTTTGTGTAGACTGAGAGCCACTGCTAAGGGTTAGTGTGGAGAAGCTGGCAAATAAATGCAATAGACATAATACCTTTTTTACCCTCTTTATTCAAACCCCAATTCAGAAAAAAACAAGGCAGCTTAAAGCGAGCATTAACATGCACATGTATTTCATTTTTTCATTTAACAGTGTCTTAGGAGTAGACGAAATATAATATATAAAATAAAGCAATGCAAGTAAATGAAAGTGATTGAAATTGAAAGTCCATTTATTTGTATCTTACTCCTCTTTGAATTAATTTTTTAGATAATATACTCCTATACCACGGAATTATAATATTGCTTTGTCTTTATATTATTTATTTATTTCATCTCTTGCGAATGTGAACAATTGGTTACGTAAAATTCTCCCATCATGCCCTGCGCGACCGCTTGACAAAAAGCCGGATGAGAAGGCAGAGGAGGAGGAGGCTACCAGCCGAGGGGGGTAGCCGATTCCTGGAGAGGATTTTCTGTTCTCGTCGTTATTAAAACGTAACGGCGGCGAATGAAAACAACAATAAAAGCATCATAAAACATGGTGCTTACTCCCAGAGAAGCTCTGTCGCCGGGCCTGTGAGTGTCGGCAGGTTTTGCACCGCCGCCTCTTCGGGGGATTCTGCTGTCTGGGTCCGACCTGACCCTCTCACCGCCGGGCGATGACAGCGACTCCAGCCACTCCGCAGCTGATGAGAGACCGGCTGCTGCTGGCCATCGACGGCCAGAGCAATGTGAGTATAACCGGTACTTTCCAAAGGACGAACTGGGTGCGTAGAGGCAGATAATAAGGCCAAGCCGACTTGACAAAGTGGGGGCTTTCACTTATAATGTTCTTGCTAATTAGCTTGCTAACATCACAGTTTAGCTAAAGTAACTAACAGGCATTCCAATGGCTTGCTAGCTGACTGCTGCTGGCTAATGTTGATGTAGCCAAGTTAGGTTTTTTGTGTGCACTTAAAACGCTTCAAGACTAAAGACGTGAGGGAGAAAGTGGTAACAGAGACCTTTTGGTTCTAGAGACACTGATTAATTAGGGTTTCAGTGAGATCAAGGCAATAGATTACATTATAATCTCCTCTGTCACTATAATGCAGTTGATGAGATTGTCATGTTTTCTAGCAAGATCCATGGTACATACTGTTTTTAACATACTGTTAAAGTCAAACAATATAATAATATTAAACTAATTGTTTTGCATTATGCTGTCCTATTGTTCTATTCCACTGTTATTACCACCTTGAAAACTACTGTAAAATACTATTGTGAAACACTTAACTCAAAAGTTGTTTTCACTGCTAACCAGAACAAAGGAAAGTATGACAATTTTTAGTATAATGCTTACTGCAATGCTGGGTTTACAAGTTAAAGCAGTTCACTTAATGAGCTGATGTGTTTGATTCATATCTTCTATATTATTTTAGATCACACATACGTGGAAATGGTGTCTTTCAACACTTGCAACAAGAGTGTGCCAGCTGAGCTCATTATCAATGGCGACTCTTACATATGTGTAAGAGGTATAAGAAGTGACCTCTGGGGTGTCCTGGCTGTGAATGACACTACACATTCTTTGTGTTGTAGCTGACAGTCATTCATATCCAGCGTAACAGGAATGGTGATAGGAAATCCTCAATCATAATGTTTTTAACCAACACACAAGATTGTATTTTTTTAGCAAATAAATAACAAATAAATATAGGTAGTTTATTACATTCATGCAGAAATCTATATCAATCCATTATTGGATTTAGCAGTCCTCATTGATATGCAACATTTACACTGATTATTACTATAAGCTTATCTTAACACAATCTAGTGGACACATTTATATAACTTCATGGTAAATATGATCAAATCGCTCAACTTTAGTTGGCGCAAAGCAGGCTCAGATTAAAGTAAACGGGACACTATTTTCAGCACTTTCTTCTTTCTTACTTGCATATCTTTTATTCTCCTGGGGGGGGGGGATGGACACATTTGCATGCAATCTCAGTTTGTCATAGTGAGCCTGAAACCAGTATGCATGGGCTCTTTACACACAGGTGCACATTTGAAAGACTATTCAAATGATGCCTTAACCTTTTTAACAACCTTTCTTTCTCTCTCTGGAGAATTGATGTATGGTTGGGCTGTAAGGTTCTGAATCACTGCATAACAACAACTGCACGTGGACACTGTGATGGTGATGCTTAAGACAATAATGATGACCGAGGAGGGGATTGTAATATATACCTATGTGTCTTTTCAGCAGATATGCAACATGGTGGTAGTCATGGAGGTGATTTCCTATTTGGAGAAATATCCTATCACCAAAGAGGCACTGGAGGTGGGTTACATTCAGTCCTACAGTATGTCCTTTCCAAATATATGGCAGCTGAATCCGTTCATAATATAATTGCTGTTAACCACTAATCTTATCTCCTTAAAGGAAACCCGCCTTGGAAAGCTCATCAACGATGTCCGAAAGAAAACTAAGAATGAGGACCTTGCAAGAAGGGCCAAGAAGCTGCTGCGGACTTGGCAGAAGTTAATTGAGCCAGGAAAGGGAGAGATGTTGTCCAAAGGACACACTGGTGCATCATGGTCTTCCAATGGTGGTGCTCATTCCTGCGTCTCCACTCCAGCTGCCACCACACCATCAACTAAAACGGGTTCAGAGTTGAAGAACAGAAATGACTTCAACAACTGCTACTCCCCGAAGGTTGAGAAAACAAGCACCAGGAAAGGTAAGGGTGACCACAAAGAAGAACTGCTCTTACCAGCAAAGAGATCCAAAATGACTCTAAATGATCAAATGCAAAACTCCAAACAGCTGCCAACCAATGGAATTGGTGGTAGCTCTGACATTTTTAAAGATACTCGTACACATCAGCCTTTAGACAAGGAGATTTCAGAGCCTTTGGACAATGACAGACTAATTAAAATCCCAGTCAATGCTGTCAAACCTCATCCAAGTGCCCTGGGATACAGCAAGCCTCCTAGCACTTCTTCTTTGCTAAAAGCATCAGTTCTGCAGCAGCAGGCCAGACGGGAGCAAGCTGTCTCTGGAGGGCAGCATCGACCCAGAAGCCCAGGCTGTTCCTTGCACACTCCTCAAACTCCAATTCAGGAAACTGGTGTAAACCAAACTGCATCACAAGCACAAGGTCTTCCAACCCCCACTGTGAGGCCCGGACCTGGGGACACCTCTGGGCAGGGGCCATCCTCTCAGCCTTCCGCTGGTTGTGTTCAGGGTTTACACACAGATGGTTCAGAATTGCATTCTCAGCGCAGGCCTCCCAGTACGTCTCTTCTCAAGTCCTATGACTCCTCCTGTGGGGATGTGGTCAATTTGGAAGCTTATGGTGCTATTAGCAATACAGAGAAAAGGAAAAAACAGAAAAACAGGCCTAAAGACCATGTGATACATTCAGAGGGACAGACTGTAGAAGACAGCACTAAACCAGTCAGGTTAAAAGACAGGAGACTGACATTTGACGCTGTCACAGGACAGATAAAATCCTCCTCCCAGAAGGAGATTTGCCAAGAGGGGGATGTCAGATTGGAACCTCAGTGTTCAGAGCAGCCGAAGCTGAATCCCCCAGTTCCTCCCAGTCCCTTCCAGCAGACAGACTGGAAAGCGCTGTCACGGAGCGAAATCATCCAGTCGTACCTTAGCCAGCAAAGCAACGTGCTGGCGTCGTCAGGCACCAACACCCCTGGTGCACACTTTTTGAAAGAATTTGTGAAAAAAGAGGAACCCCGCACTACAGATGTGAAGAAAACACACGTGCTGGCCCCAGAACTCCCAGCCAGGGATTTACCTGGGGTTAGCAGAGAGGTCATCAACGAAGACCTGAACAAATTACACAAGCAACACTGGTCCGGGGTTAATGGTTGCTATGACACAAAGGGTACTTGGTATGACTGGACAGAGTGCATCTCTTTAGACCCGCATGGAGATGAGAGCAGGTTGAACATACTGCCATACGTCTGTCTGGATTAAATCTGAGCTCGGGTTTGGAAGTTGTAAACTGCCTTCATGGTTGAGCAAAGCAGCTCTGCGTTGGTCAAGGCTCTTTTATTTAAGAGGCAGTTTTGCATTGCGGCTGAAAGTGGAGTCTATGTGCTGCCTACGTGGGTGTGTGTGGAGCACAGGAGGTAATCAGTGTTGTTATGAGTTCATGAACATTGTGTGAGGACGGCACAAAGGAAAGAGGCTATGCATTACCTTACTATTTAGTAACTGTACACATTGAGCTCCCCATACCTGCCATTCTTTGTATGGGAGAGGACATCACATTAAACTGCACAGCTGCATTTGATCTGTCTTAGGAAATCCACATGACCTGTGGAATGTGACTTTACTGAATTGTCTGTCATTTTACATTTATTTCACAGTGCAGTATTTTTCAATTTAAAGTTTTGTTTGTCTTATGTGTTTAAAAATGTTTCACCTTTCAATTGAGACTGGTAAGCTACATAATTGGTACTAATGAGGGTTTTGTTTGCATTTACTAATGCATCTTTAAAAGTGCTGTTTAGCTTGAAAAGCTGAATTGAATGCCATCTTTAAGTATGTCATTCTCATTGGTGTTAGAAAACTATCAAATCCTGTGCAAAACACTCGTCACTGCACCTCTTTAGAACTGCTGTTTCCCCATTGCACAACTGTCTCCTGCAGTGGCTTTTAGCATGAAGAAAAACATTCTGCTTGAAAACATTTAAATATTTTTCTTGTGGTGTTTTGGTTTGAATGCTGTTAAATAATGTGACATCACTTCCAGAAAGAAAGGCCTGTATGAGGTTTGAACAATGCACTCTGATAAAGAAGTCTGAGGCTGTCAAGTATAATATTTATTTACATTTATATATTAATTTTGTGATTTATATACATGTTCAGACTTCTTTCATTTTCATTGTTAGATTTCTTTGTTCAGCAT
The DNA here is from genome assembly GCF_902827115.2 of Pseudochaenichthys georgianus. Classification (NCBI taxonomy): domain Eukaryota; kingdom Metazoa; phylum Chordata; class Actinopteri; order Perciformes; family Channichthyidae; genus Pseudochaenichthys; species Pseudochaenichthys georgianus. The sequence continues at coordinate 18,716,616 of NC_047506.1, forward strand.
TTACTGCTTAAAAACCAACTTACTTCACACAGGAAAACTGCAAAATGACACATTCTGATAATGTGAAAACAAGTTATTTAATACTTGCCTTTTCCCTTTACTGTGAAATATGTATTGAAATGGCAGAGCAGAATATTCTCCTAGTTTTGCATCTTTGTCTTCTGTCAGGACAACTACATTGAAATGCTGGATAAAGTACTTCATATCATTCCTGTAGATACTGTTTGCCTTATGGAAACCTGTGTTTTCCCTAAAGACGGAGCCTTAGTGAATGTACAGAAATTAGCCTGTTGTGTTCGGTAAACATGCGAGAACATATTTGCTACTTAGTCCTTTAAGCGGACATGTTGATATGTGTTAATAAAAAAACTGAATTAATTGTGAGTGTCTTATTTTCAGGAATTAAAAAGTAGCCCTTTAAAATTACCTCCTGTAATCTAACTGAAAAATAGTTTCCACAGTGCAGAATCTCTGCATGCTAACTATATTTTTGATTAATTCTTAGGATACTCCTATACATAAGTATGCTTATGAGCAGTTGTAACACATCCACACAGTCATTGATGCAATTACACATCTATAGACGAATTTGAAGCTGATTCCAATGTGTCAATTAGCTCAACAGAAAATGATTAGCAACTCTTTTTTATTAATTATAATTTCAAGTATATTTTTTATCCCAAAATACCAAACATTCCCCTGTCTCTTTGAACGTTTAATGTGTGTTGTTTATAATATAATAAACTGTCTCTTATGGGTTTTTTCAGATACTGAGAGAATACATTGGAAATTGAAAGAGAAATGTATTAAAACTGCAGATTCACAATTGAGTCCAATTCAATGACCCTTTGTTAATTAATAAAAACAATTAGATGTTGTGCATATGTGTAAACCGACAAGAATAATAGAAATGCACAGATAGTCACAAGCAAAGTTTATTAGAACCTGTTTACCAGGAAAATACCTACATGGCAAGTTACAAGTTACAAGTTAGTTAATTTTCCCAAATCTACCATTTTAATGCGGCTCAGAAGGTTCCATCATTAACATGTCTGCAGATGACTTTTATTTTGAAACGCGCGGCCGGAAGTGCTGCCTGGGCTCCATTGTTGTCAGAGTGACGCGGAGCAGCTCCCGGTGCAGGCGGACTCTCCGCCGGTGACTCGTCACTCCGCGCTGGAAGATGGCTGCGGCGGACCGGCCCCCTGTTAGGGAAGGGATCCGGATATTTTTTCTGTGTGTGTGTTGGTACACGGTCAGCTCAGGGGGCAACATCGTCAATAAAATCATCCTGAATGATTTCCCGTACCCCGTCACAGTTTCTCTGTTCCACATCATCTCTATCGTCGTGTTCCTCCCGCCGCTGCTGCGGGCATGGGGAGTCCCCACAACAGAACTGCCGAGCAGTTACTACCGGTGGACCATCCTGCCTCTAGCTTTCGGAAAATACTTTGCATCTGTGTCTGCCCACTTCAGCATATGGAAAGTACCCGTTTCATATGCGCACACCGGTGAGTACAGCCTGTTTGCATGAATGTGTGAGATAATGTGAGGCCACCTGGTAACTTGATGATGTGTCCGCACCGTCAGCTGTTAGCTACGTGGCTAACGCAGGGCAACTCGGCGACACCGACATAAAGGAGCCTGTGAGCCCGGGTCAGCGTGGCGTCCGTGAACAGACATGCTTTCATAGGATTTATTAACTTACCATCGACCCGCTAACTTAAAATTGGTCCGCTTGAGGCTCCATTTAAGAGTAACTAACTAGCTACTGTTAGCTAGCTCCCCAACTTAATTAAAGCTAATACGTCAGGGTGGAGGGTCCAGGACTGAACCTGTTTGGTGTTGCGCGTCTTTAACTTTGATCGCTGCTTCAAAAGCTTCAGCTTTTTGATGATTCATTTTCATTTGCACGGTTGTTAGGCAATGTATGATTTAAGAAGTTGGACATTTTGTCAACACTTAAATTAGTGTAGTTTATCAGAAAAAATCCTCATATTTGAAGATGCATTGTTTTCGCTGGGCAGGAAGGGGAGGAAATACTGTTCTCTGAAACGGAACCAAAACTGACAAACCAAAGTAGTTTCACAGTCCAAAGTTATCCTTTTTCCCACAGGCCAAGTGGATATTGATGGTTCAAATGTTATCAGCCACTCAATATATTACCATTATTTGAAACTGTTTATAGAGGGTTTTTTGGAGGCTGTCTATTATACTGATAAGTTTGTACAACTATGTTCCACCCATTTCTATATCAATACGTGCTGTACTTAATAATGAAATACCGTTCATTATAATGCAATACAGTTTTTTAGAACGGCACAATTTGCAGTCTAAAGTATTACCACATTGTTTTTAAAATATTTCAAAATCAGAGTCTGTCATGACTGATGACAGCTCCCATTGACACACTCAACTAGTTTAAACTGCTTTAAATAACCGTGTAGCTTCATTCCATTAGTTTCCATCGGTATTTGACAGTTGAAATACAATTCAGTTGTCAGTCTTATACAACAACAGTTTGAAGGTCATACGTCATGATTTTTTATGACTGTTTGATTGTTCAGTTTTCTCTTTTATCTATTTTAAGAGAGGTGTCAATTCTACTTGGACTACATTGATTGAAAGCTTATTAAACACTTCTCCTTATGAATTCAAATTTCAACAGCACCTGTCAAATCAACTGTAACTGTGCTTATTTACAGTTGTTTCTCTCTCTTTTAAATTACATTCGAAATGCAAGTGTAGGGAGGGAAAGACGAGGTCTGTCACCATCAGTTTATCGTTATGACCTCCTGTGTTATTTAACCAATATCCTCATATTTTAATTGTTACCTGAAATTCATTTTCTAAATACCACAGTAAACAGTCATATCTTCTAATAGTTTGTCCTAAAGTTAACTAAATACACTTTACAATTAAACTATTCTTGGCTGTTTTGATCACCTCTACACACACGGGACCTTGTTGGTCCTTGGAAACAACTTTAGAGGCACAGCTGCCATGTCAATAAATCTCTCTCTCTCTCTAAAGTTTCAAAGTCACTTTGTCCATGTGGATAAAAGTTGTTTAAACTGAGCTGAATCTAGTTTTCATGGCTTTTAAGTCTCATTGTTGGTAACACACACCATCAGGATAAACCTATGCTAGTAAGTGACGCATTACAATGAAGGTGTGTTTAGCTTGGCTTGGCTTTGACCCAGTAGCTTTTCAAATGTAATCAGTCTTGTACTCTCAACCATTTAAAGGGCAATATGTTTGATATGGAGACACAGACATAGTTTGTTGTAATTTCCCAGCTGAAATTGTGCCTTTCTCTATTCTTTCTTTCTCTCACAGTGAAAGCTACAATGCCAATATGGGTTGTGCTGCTATCAAGAATCATCATGAAGGAGAAGCAAAGCACAAAGGTGAGTAGGGTCCGACTCTGCAAACAGGACACAAGGCCCGCTCTGTTTCTCAGTGTTTGACACCGAGCAGTGGTGACGTGGCACAGTACTGCTGCGCCTATACTGCCGTATCACGGATATCTGCAGGGGCTTTTGTCCCTGATCAGATGTTCTATAGGGGGGTGGAAGTTGGTATTTCCACATCCACCTGTTAAATCCCCCAATTCACTCAAGGCAAGGCAAGTTTATTTATATAGCACTTTTCAACACAAGGCTATTCAAAGTGCTTTACAAAAAATGAAAGACATTAAGAAAATGGCATTTAAAATCAGTCATTAAAAAGAAAAGCTAATAAGATAAACATTAAAAGAAAAAGTACATGGATAAAAGTTACAGTGCAGTTTAAGATGTGAATAGTTCAATTAAAAGCAGCGACAAAAAGAAAAGTCTTCTTGCTGGATTTAAAAGTAGTCAGAGTTGCAGCGGACCTGCAGGTTTCTGGGAGTTTGTTCCAGATATTTGGAGCATAATAACTGAACGCTGCTTCTCCATGTTTAGTTCTGACTCTGGGGACAGAAAGCTGAGCAGTCCCTGAAGACCTGAGAGATCTGGATGGTTCATAATTTAGCAGGAGGTCAGAAATGTATTTTGGGCCTAAACCATCCAGTGCTTTATAAACCAGCAGCAGTATTTTGAAATCTATTCTTTGACACACAGGAAGCCAGTGTAAGGACTTCAGAACAGGAGTGATGTGATCCACTTTCTTACTTCTAATATTACAGCAGCCAACTGGGGTTGTGTTGATGCATGTCTTTGAACTTGTTTTTGTTTAATGCAGTATGTTGGTATGCCGTGTGCAGCAGGTAGAAAGGCATCTTTAAAGCAGCGCAAGGAGTGATATGAGAGATTGATTGTATGGCTTAGCGGTGTCATGATTTTTGAGGACAAATCAGCTGCTATGCCCACACTCTTTGTTTGATATTAATTAGGGATGCACGATATTGGTTTTTTGAAACCGATACCGATAACTTCCTGCTTCTCAAGACCGATAATAATATAATATATATATATTAAATGTACCTGTAGTTTTTGCACACCTGGTGGTAAAAAAAAGACTAGTAGTGAGCAAATGACATGAGCATTACTACTATGAACAAAACTAACCCTGGGGTCGTCTCTGGCAAACCTCTTGCCTTTTTCAAAAGCCTCGTCGATAGGTAAAAGCCCCGGTGCCTTTGCAGCTGGCTTTGGATTCGCTGCTGGCTTTGGATTCGCCGCTAGTTTAGCAGCGCAGGCGTCTTCGTACGCTTTTAACACACCATCGTGGCGATGTTTCAGGTGACTAATCAGGTTGGCAGTATTATAGCTCGTTGCCTTTTTCCCTCCTCGTGGAACTTCTTCTTTGTTAATACAAATAGCAAGCGAACTATCTAACTCTGAAACTTTGAAATAGTCCCATACTACCGACGACATGTTTGTTTACTGTCCTGGCTTCACGGCCGCACACCATTTACGTCACAGCCAGGCATGAGTTAGGGAGCGCTGGATTTGTGAAAAACTCCCCTCTTCCTAAACCACTATACCACAGTACTGGCGAAACGGGAGGCGCCGAGTGAAAAACAAGCGCCCCTCATCCCAATCCACCCACACCGCAGTATTTTTACCGCAGTAAAATATATTGTATATTATCGGGGCTATTAATCCTTTTATCGGGTTTATCGGGATGACGTCATAATTCCTAATATCGGACCGATAATTATCGTGCACCACTAATATTAATCCATGAGCGAAGGGATGGGAGAGATTTACCGTGGAGGATCAACTCGAGTGGATGGAGAGTATCAAACTTAAAGTGTTATGTCAGCATCAAATTAAACAGAGGTTCTTCACACACTAAATAAAACCTTCAACAAGTCATATTATTAGCATCACATGTGACAGTCTCGATAAGCTTTGACACTTCTACCACATAGATATTGCACAAAAACCCAATAACTCCCATCACTGTAATAGATACTGAATGAAATGCCTGCAACTAATAACACATGTTCATTGTCGGTTATTCTCTCGATGGGCTGTTTGGTCAAAAATATCAATCAGCATTTCACAAGAGAATGACATTTTCAAATGTTTTCCACAACTAAAAAAGATATTCAATGTGCTATGGGAGTAAAGGAACCAGAACATAATTAAGAAGCTAGAGTCAGAAAAAAGCTGTGAAATAGAATAATAGTTGACAACTTTGAGAGCTCTACTGTACAAACCCATTAACAGGAGTTAAGATCTAGGCTGTATTTTTCTTCATGTATAGCAACTGTCGTCAAATTGTTACGGTGCTTCCCCCCCCCCGTTGCTATAGTGTAGTTTTACCTTTTTTTCAAGTATGCTCTGTGCAGCTGTATAATGTAGACAAAGTAGATGTCAATAAAAAGAAGCTCAATATCTGCCTCTACCACTCGGTATTAAATAAACAATGATGGAGGCGAAAACGTTATCCTCTGATATACAACCTCATTTTCCATCCTGATGGTTAAACATGTTACACTCAAGTTCTCTTAAATGTGAATAAGGAGGGGACCTCTGAGTCTAGCATCAGCCTGTCAGGTTAACCTTGCAGTGGACAGTTCAGTATTCAGACAGGCTGCCCCACACACACGGAGCATGACGCTCATCACGTGTGTGTGCAGATCATGTTTGATGAGCAGTACGCCTCACGCTGAATAAATACTTAGTTTAGACATGGCTCAGTTTTGTTAAAATATAAATATCATAGACTGTACGAAACATACTCAGTGACTTACAACAGTCGTCAAAAGCAAACCGTATTGTAGAACAGTTGTATTGGATTGCATTGAAAGTGTATCTAATCAGGTGGACGGTGTGGAGCTTATGAGTACAGAGTACTTGTGACTAAACAGTACCTTCTTTGAAAGCATTGGTATAGTCTTTCCCTTTAAGCTGGGAAAGCCTCCTGGATGAAATTCCACAATGAGTTGTAAAATGGGAGAGAATCTAGGCCTCAGCTGAACCAGACAAGGCCCATCTTGTATTTCAGGGTTTCTAAAAAAAGAGCACCACTCCCGTTACAATAGTGTCATTGTCTTAAAGTACATATCGGATATACCTGCATGTCCCTTGTTGGCAGAAGATCATTTTATAAAGTCGTTGCCAAGAGCTGCTCTGCTTCTTTGTTCTGCATCCTGTTGAAATGGTCTAATCATCAACCAACAAATGAAGAGAGCTTTAAGGAACAGTCTGTTCTCATACCACCAAGTTCCTTATTCTGGTTGCCAGTGTATATATGAGCGTTTACTCGAACAGTATAACTATGGGCAGTCGTTCTTTTAAAGGCGGTAAATGGACTGAACATCCAATTGGTGTTTTTTCTCAGTTTCCCTCGGTGTAGCTGGTTTGAGGAGAGTGGGTGACTGAGTGGCTGCACAAGATGGTTTCATAACAACTGCATGTCTCTGTCATCACAATCAAACATTTTCTAAATGCAAATAAAGCTGGCTTCAGATGTTTCTGATGGTTTCAGCCTTTAAGGTGTTTTCCTCAAGTTTCAGAAAGAGGGGTTAGCACCTCCAGGTGCAGCCTCCACGTGTGAACGTTTTGCCTCACCATCTTAACATGTGGTAGGATAGATTAATAACGCTCCTGCAGCACTTTGTGCATTTTACAAAGTTTAGTAAAGAAGTTTGAGAGAGTTTCTTCTGGGATACAAGTTGTGTTTGTGCTTTGGAATTTAGGCTTTTTTTAATGATTCACGTTGGGCTGCAGCTTAAGTTTATTTTCATCAGCTAATAATCTGCCAATTATTCTCTCAGAAATCTATTCTAGCGCTGAAACTATTCTTTACCGAACTCGATTACTAAAAATGGTTATGACCCGTTTAACTTCGTAACACTAGCTTTATGCAGTACATCAACAATACTACTAATGGTAATATTTTAAAATATAAAGACAAAATGCAATCCTTCATTCCCTTGAATTGTTTGTTTGTATACAAAAACACTATAATGAAGAATAAAATATTTAATTGTTGACGAGAGTTTAATTGTGACAAATACATAACTCTTTACTGTTGGGGAAATCATTTCCAAGGCCCATAACTTTGACCCAGTGTATCCGTTCATACTGCCCTGACTGAGCACACGCACCTGTAGCCTTGGCTGCTGTGCTCTGTGTTTTGTCTGCCTGCTGGCGTCAGCTGATAGAGGTGTTATGATTCTATCTTGTTATGCACAATGTTGATTATTCTCTCTGAACTAGCTAAACACACGGGTCTGGGGTAGAGTTCTTCAGAATTGACGTGGCAACTCTCCCATGAAGTCAGAATCTCTGGCTCTTGGACTTGTGATGTTAATTCTCCGGCTGAAGCTCCAAATAAAACCATCAGTGTTTGCCATCAAAGCTCCAGCTCTCCCCGTGTCTCCTTCCTAAGTCGGTGACACCCACTGCATTGCTACACACAAGTTTTCCCCCACATTTACAATATAAGCAATACAATGGTGATTATCCTAAAAAACATGTAGTTGTTTACTCATATTTTCTCTTGTGTATTTAATTTTTAAATGTTTTTAAGTATTTCTTATCCTAGTTCAGTCAAAAGAATGTCATACTTTGTCTATCCCTATCTATTTCTCAAAGTTAAAGCTGATCACTTTCAATGTTTAATTTGCCAGTCCAAAACCCAAAGATGCAGTTCACTGGGATATAAAACGGAGAAAAGCATAACATCTCCATGAAAGAGTCCGGAAAAAGCACGCATTTTGTCATTTCTCGCATTACTTTAATGTGTAATCAATTATCAAAATGATCATTCTTACTAGTTTTAGTAGCATGCAGCGAGTGATGTTTTGATGGATATAAACTGAATGTTGTTCCTCTGGGTTTCTGCTGACTCTGTTTCTATCGTAGGTGTATGTGTCGCTCATCCCCATCATCGGGGGGGTGCTGCTGGCCACGGCCACCGAGCTGTCCTTTGATCTTTCAGGACTCATCAGCGCTCTGGCTGCCACGCTCTGCTTCTCCCTGCAGAACATCTTCTCCAAAAAGGTAAATCATTGTCATGCTGGAGTGTGCCCCATGATGACTAAGATGTGGAAAGTGAAAAGTGTTGCTTCTGGGTGCTTTGATGTGAAATGCCATAAAATGATTTTTAGTATAATGCTTACTGCAATGCTGGGTTTACAAGTTAAAGCAGTTCACTTAATGAGCTGATGTGTTTGATTCATATCTTCTATATTATTTTAGATCACACATACGTGGAAATGGTGTCTTTCAACACTTGCAACAAGAGTGTGCCAGCTGAGCTCATTATCAATGGCGACTCTTACATATGTGTAAGAGGTATAAGAAGTGACCTCTGGGGTGTCCTGGCTGTGAATGACACTACACATTCTTTGTGTTGTAGCTGACAGTCATTCATATCCAGCGTAACAGGAATGGTGATAGGAAATCCTCAATCATAATGTTTTTAACCAACACACAAGATTGTATTTTTTTAGCAAATAAATAACAAATAAATATAGGTAGTTTATTACATTCATGCAGAAATCTATATCAATCCATTATTGGATTTAGCAGTCCTCATTGATATGCAACATTTACACTGATTATTACTATAAGCTTATCTTAACACAATCTAGTGGACACATTTATATAACTTCATGGTAAATATGATCAAATCGCTCAACTTTAGTTGGCGCAAAGCAGGCTCAGATTAAAGTAAACGGGACACTATTTTCAGCACTTTCTTCTTTCTTACTTGCATATCTTTTATTCTCCTGGGGGGGGGGGATGGACACATTTGCATGCAATCTCAGTTTGTCATAGTGAGCCTGAAACCAGTATGCATGGGCTCTTTACACACAGGTGCACATTTGAAAGACTATTCAAATGATGCCTTAACCTTTTTAACAACCTTTCTTTCTCTCTCTGGAGAATTGATGTATGGTTGGGCTGTAAGGTTCTGAATCACTGCATAACAACAACTGCACGTGGACACTGTGATGGTGATGCTTAAGACAATAATGATGACCGAGGAGGGGATTGTAATATATACCTATGTGTCTTTTCAGCAGATATGCAACATGGTGGTAGTCATGGAGGTGATTTCCTATTTGGAGAAATATCCTATCACCAAAGAGGCACTGGAGGTGGGTTACATTCAGTCCTACAGTATGTCCTTTCCAAATATATGGCAGCTGAATCCGTTCATAATATAATTGCTGTTAACCACTAATCTTATCTCCTTAAAGGAAACCCGCCTTGGAAAGCTCATCAACGATGTCCGAAAGAAAACTAAGAATGAGGACCTTGCAAGAAGGGCCAAGAAGCTGCTGCGGACTTGGCAGAAGTTAATTGAGCCAGGAAAGGGAGAGATGTTGTCCAAAGGACACACTGGTGCATCATGGTCTTCCAATGGTGGTGCTCATTCCTGCGTCTCCACTCCAGCTGCCACCACACCATCAACTAAAACGGGTTCAGAGTTGAAGAACAGAAATGACTTCAACAACTGCTACTCCCCGAAGGTTGAGAAAACAAGCACCAGGAAAGGTAAGGGTGACCACAAAGAAGAACTGCTCTTACCAGCAAAGAGATCCAAAATGACTCTAAATGATCAAATGCAAAACTCCAAACAGCTGCCAACCAATGGAATTGGTGGTAGCTCTGACATTTTTAAAGATACTCGTACACATCAGCCTTTAGACAAGGAGATTTCAGAGCCTTTGGACAATGACAGACTAATTAAAATCCCAGTCAATGCTGTCAAACCTCATCCAAGTGCCCTGGGATACAGCAAGCCTCCTAGCACTTCTTCTTTGCTAAAAGCATCAGTTCTGCAGCAGCAGGCCAGACGGGAGCAAGCTGTCTCTGGAGGGCAGCATCGACCCAGAAGCCCAGGCTGTTCCTTGCACACTCCTCAAACTCCAATTCAGGAAACTGGTGTAAACCAAACTGCATCACAAGCACAAGGTCTTCCAACCCCCACTGTGAGGCCCGGACCTGGGGACACCTCTGGGCAGGGGCCATCCTCTCAGCCTTCCGCTGGTTGTGTTCAGGGTTTACACACAGATGGTTCAGAATTGCATTCTCAGCGCAGGCCTCCCAGTACGTCTCTTCTCAAGTCCTATGACTCCTCCTGTGGGGATGTGGTCAATTTGGAAGCTTATGGTGCTATTAGCAATACAGAGAAAAGGAAAAAACAGAAAAACAGGCCTAAAGACCATGTGATACATTCAGAGGGACAGACTGTAGAAGACAGCACTAAACCAGTCAGGTTAAAAGACGGAGACTGACATTTGACGCTGTCACAGGGACAGATAAAATCCTCTCCCAGAAGGAGATTTGCCAGGAGGGGGATGTCAAGATTGGAACCTCAGTGTTCAGAGCAGCCGAAGCTGAATCCCCCAGTTCCTCCCAGTCCCTTCCAGCAGACAGACTGGAAAGCGCTGTCACGGAGCGAAATCATCCAGTCGTACCTTAGCCAGCAAAGCAAAGCTGTGTCTGGCGTCGTCAGGCACCAACACCCCTGGTGCACACTTTTTGAAAGAATTTTTGAAAAAAGAGGAAACCCCGCACTACAGATGTGAAGAAAACACACGTGCTGGCCCCAGAACTCCAGCCAGGATTTACTGGGGTTAGCAGAGAGGTCATCAACGAAGACCTGAAACAAATTACACAAGCAACACTGGTCCGGGGTTAATGGTTGCTATGACACAAAGGGTACTTGGTACTGACTGGACAGAGTGCATCTCTTTAGACCCCGCATGGAGATGAGAGCAGGTTGAACATACTGCCATACGTCTGTCTGGATTAAATCTGAGCTCGGGTTGGGAAGTTGTAAACTGCCTTCATGGTTGAGGCAAAGCAAGCTCTGCGTTGGTCAAGCTCTTTTATTTATTAGAGGCAGTTTTGCATTGCGGCTGAAAAGTGGAGTCTATGTGCTGCCTACGGGGTGTGTGTGGAGCACAGGAGGTAATCAGTGTTGTGTATGAGTTCATGAACATTGTGTGAGGACGGCACAAAGGAAAGAGGGCTATGCATACCTTACTATTTAGTAACTGTACACATTGAGCTCCCCATACCTGCCATTCTTTGTATGGTGAGAGGACATCACATTAAACTGCACAGCTGCATTTGATCTGTCTTAGGAAATCCCACATGACCTGTGGAATGTGACTTTTACTGAATTGTCTGTCATTTTACATTTATTTCACGTGCAGTATTTTTCAATTTAAGTTTTGTTTGTCTTATGTGTTAAAAATGTTTCACCTTTCAATTGAGACTGGTAAGCTACATAATTGGTACTAATGAGGGTTTGTTTGCATTTACTAATGCATCTTTAAAAGTGCTGTTTAAGCTTGAAAAGCTGAATTGAATGCCATCTTTAAGTATGTCATTCTCCTTGGTGTTAGAAAACTATCAAATCCTGTGCAAAACCTCGTCACTGCACCTCTTTAGAAACTGCTGTTTCCCCATTGCACAAACTGTCTCCTGCAGTGGCTTTTAGCATGAAGAAAAACCTTCTGCTTGAAAAACATTTAAATATTTTCTTGTGGTGTTTTGGTTTGAATGCTGTTAAAATAATGTGACCTCACTTCCAGAAAGAAAGGCCTGTATGAGGTTTGAACAATGCACTCTGATAAAGAAGTCTGAGGCTGTCAAGTATAATATTTATTTACTTTATATATTAATTTTGTGATTTATATACATGTTCACGACTTCTTTCATTTTCATTGTTAGATTTCTTTGTTCAGCATTTACTGCTTAAAAACCAACTTACTTCACACAGGAAAACTGCAAAATGGACACATTCTGATAATGTGAAAACAAGTTATTTATACTTGCCTTTTCCCTTTACTGTGAAATATGTATTGAAATGGCAGAGCAGACTATTCTCCTAGTTTTGCATCTTTGTCTTCTGTCAGGACAAACTACATTGAAATGCTGGATAAAGTACTTCATATCATTCCTGTAGCATACTGTTTGCCTTATGGAAACTGTGTTTTTCCCTAAAGACGGAGCCTTATTGAATGTACAGAAATTAGCCTGTTGTGTTCGGTAACATGCGAGAACATATTTCTACTTAGTCCTTTAAGCGGACATGTTGATATGTGTTAATAAAAAAAAAACTGAATTAATTGGGAGTGTCTTATTTTCAGGAATAAAAAGTAGCCCTTTAAAATTACCTCCTGTAATCTAACTGAAAATAGTTTCCACAGTGCAGAATCTCTGCATGCTAACTAATATTTTTGATTAATTCTTAGGATACTCCTATACATAAGTATGCTTATGAGCAGTTGTAACACATCCACACAGTCATTGATGCAATTACACATCTATAGACGAATTTTGAAGCTGATTCCAATGTGTCAATTAGCTCAACAGAAAATGATTAGCAACTCTTTTTTATTAATTATAATTTCAAGTATATTTTTATCCCAAAATACCAAACATTCCCCTGTCTCTTTGAACGTTTAATGTGTGTTGTTTATAATATAATAAACTGTCTCTTATGGGTTTTTTCAGATACTGAGAGAATACATTGGAAATTGAAAGAGAAATGTATTAAAACTGCAGATTCACAATTGAGTCCAATTCAATGACCCTTTGTTAATTAATAAAAACAATTAGATGTTGTGCATATGTGTAAACCGACAAGAATAATAGAAATGCACAGATAGTCACAAGCAAAGTTTATTAGAACCTGTTTACCAGGAAAATACCTACATGGCAAGTTACAAGTTACAAGTTAGTTAATTTTCCCAAATCTACCATTTTAATGCGGCTCAGAAGGTTCCATCATTAACATGTCTGCAGATGACTTTTATTTTGAAACGCGCGGCCGGAAGTGCTGCCTGGGCTCCATTGTGTCAGAGTGACGCGGAGCAGCTCCCGGTGCAGGCGGACTCTCCGCCGGTGACTCGTCACTCCGCGCTGGAAGATGGCTGCGGCGGACCGGCCCCCTGTTAGGGAAGGGATCCGGATATTTTTTCTGTGTGTGTGTTGGTACACGGTCAGCTCAGGGGGCAACATCGTCAATAAAATCATCCTGAATGATTTCCCGTACCCCGTCACAGTTTCTCTGTTCCACATCATCTCTATCGTCGTGTTCCTCCCGCCGCTGCTGCGGGCATGGGGAGTCCCCACAACAGAACTGCCGAGCAGTTACTACCGGTGGACCATCCTGCCTCTAGCTTTCGGAAAATACTTTGCATCTGTGTCTGCCCACTTCAGCATATGGAAAGTACCCGTTTCATATGCGCACACCGGTGAGTACAGCCTGTTTGCATGAATGTGTGAGATAATGTGAGGCCACCTGGTAACTTGATGATGTGTCCGCACCGTCAGCTGTTAGCTACGTGGCTAACGCAGGGCAACTCGGCGACACCGACATAAAGGAGCCTGTGAGCCCGGGTCAGCGTGGCGTCCGTGAACAGACATGCTTTCATAGGATTTATTAACTTACCATCGACCCGCTAACTTAAAATTGGTCCGCTTGAGGCTCCATTTAAGAGTAACTAACTAGCTACTGTTAGCTAGCTCCCCAACTTAATTAAAGCTAATACGTCAGGGTGGAGGGTCCAGGACTGAACCTGTTTGGTGTTGCGCGTCTTTAACTTTGATCGCTGCTTCAAAAGCTTCAGCTTTTTGATGATTCATTTTCATTTGCACGGTTGTTAGGCAATGTATGATTTAAGAAGTTGGACATTTTGTCAACACTTAAATTAGTGTAGTTTATCAGAAAAAATCCTCATATTTGAAGATGCATTGTTTTCGCTGGGCAGGAAGGGGAGGAAATACTGTTCTCTGAAACGGAACCAAAACTGACAAACCAAAGTAGTTTCACAGTCCAAAGTTATCCTTTTTCCCACAGGCCAAGTGGATATTGATGGTTCAAATGTTATCAGCCACTCAATATATTACCATTATTTGAAACTGTTTATAGAGGGTTTTTTGGAGGCTGTCTATTATACTGATAAGTTTGTACAACTATGTTCCACCCATTTCTATATCAATACGTCTGTACTTAATAATGAAATACCGTTCATTATAATGCAATACAGTTTTTTAGAACGGCACAATTTGCAGTCTAAAGTATTACCACATTGTTTTTAAAATATTTCAAAATCAGAGTCTGTCATGACTGATGACAGCTCCCATTGACACACTCAACTAGTTTAAACTGCTTTAAATAACCGTGTAGCTTCATTCCATTAGTTTCCATCGGTATTTGACAGTTGAAATACAATTCAGTTGTCAGTCTTATACAACAACAGTTTGAAGGTCATACGTCATGATTTTTTATGACTGTTTGATTGTTCAGTTTTCTCTTTTATCTATTTTAAGAGAGGTGTCAATTCTACTTGGACTACATTGATTGAAAGCTTATTAAACACTTCTCCTTATGAATTCAAATTTCAACAGCACCTGTCAAATCAACTGTAACTGTGCTTATTTACAGTTGTTTCTCTCTCTTTTAAATTACATTCGAAATGCAAGTGTAGGGAGGGAAAGACGAGGTCTGTCACCATCAGTTTATCGTTATGACCTCCTGTGTTATTTAACCAATATCCTCATATTTTAATTGTTACCTGAAATTCATTTTCTAAATACCACAGTAAACAGTCATATCTTCTAATAGTTTGTCCTAAAGTTAACTAAATACACTTTACAATTAAACTATTCTTGGCTGTTTTGATCACCTCTACACACACGGGACCTTGTTGGTCCTTGGAAACAACTTTAGAGGCACAGCTGCCATGTCAATAAATCTCTCTCTCTCTCTAAAGTTTCAAAGTCACTTTGTCCATGTGGATAAAAGTTGTTTAAACTGAGCTGAATCTAGTTTTCATGGCTTTTAAGTCTCATTGTTGGTAACACACACCATCAGGATAAACCTATGCTAGTAAGTGACGCATTACAATGAAGGTGTGTTTAGCTTGGCTTGGCTTTGACCCAGTAGCTTTTCAAATGTAATCAGTCTTGTACTCTCAACCATTTAAAGGGCAATATGTTTGATATGGAGACACAGACATAGTTTGTTGTAATTTCCCAGCTGAAATTGTGCCTTTCTCTATTCTTTCTTTCTCTCACAGTGAAAGCTACAATGCCAATATGGGTTGTGCTGCTATCAAGAATCATCATGAAGGAGAAGCAAAGCACAAAGGTGAGTAGGTCCGACTCTGCAAACAGGACACAAGGCCCGCTCTGTTTCTCAGTGTTTGACACCGAGCAGTGGTGACGTGGCACAGTACTGCTGCGCCTATACTGCCGTATCACGGATATCTGCAGGGGCTTTTGTCCCTGATCAGATGTTCTATAGGGGGGTGGAAGTTGGTATTTCCACATCCACCTGTTAAATCCCCAATTCACTCAAGGCAAGGCAAGTTTATTTATATAGCACTTTTCAACACAAGGCTATTCAAAGTGCTTTACAAAAAATGAAAGACATTAAGAAAATGGCATTTAAAATCAGTCATTAAAAAGAAAAGCTAATAAGATAAACATTAAAAGAAAAAGTACATGGATAAAAGTTACAGTGCAGTTTAAGATGTGAATAGTTCAATTAAAAGCAGCGACAAAAAGAAAAGTCTTCTTGCTGGATTTAAAAGTAGTCAGAGTTGCAGCGGACCTGCAGGTTTCTGGGAGTTTGTTCCAGATATTTGGAGCATAATAACTGAACGCTGCTTCTCCATGTTTAGTTCTGACTCTGGGGACAGAAAGCTGAGCAGTCCCTGAAGACCTGAGAGATCTGGATGGTTCATAATTTAGCAGGAGGTCAGAAATGTATTTTGGGCCTAAACCATCCAGTGCTTTATAAACCAGCAGCAGTATTTTGAAATCTATTCTTTGACACACAGGAAGCCAGTGTAAGGACTTCAGAACAGGAGTGATGTGATCCACTTTCTTACTTCTAATATTACAGCAGCCAACTGGGGTTGTGTTGATGCATGTCTTTGAACTTGTTTTTGTTTAATGCAGTATGTTGGTATGCCGTGTGCAGCAGGTAGAAAGGCATCTTTAAAGCAGCGCAAGGAGTGATATGAGAGATTGATTGTATGGCTTAGCGGTGTCATGATTTTTGAGGACAAATCAGCTGCTATGCCCACCCTCTTTGTTTGATATTAATTAGGGATGCACGATATTGGTTTTTAGAAACTCGATACCGATAACTTCCTGCTTCTCAAGACCGATAATAATATAATATATATATATTAAATGTACCTGTAGTTTTTGCACACCTGGTGGTAAAAAAAAGACTAGTAGTGAGCAAATGACATGAGCATTAATACTATGAACAAACTAACCCTGGGTCGTCTCTGGCAAACCTCTTGCCTTTTTCAAAAGCCTCGTCGATAGGTAAAAGCCCCGGTGCCTTTGCAGCTGGCTTTGGATTCGCTGCTGGCTTTGGATTCGCCGCTAGTTTAGCAGCGCAGGCGTCTTCGTACGCTTTTAACACACCATCGTGGCGATGTTTCAGGTGACTAATCAGGTTGGCAGTATTATAGCTCGTTGCCTTTTTCCCTCCTCGTGGAACTTCTTCTTTGTTAATACAAATAGCAAGCGAACTATCTACTCTGAAACTTTGAAATAGTCCCATACTACCGACGACATGTTTGTTTACTGTCCTGGCTTCACGGCCGCACACCATTTACGTCACAGCCAGGCATGAGTTAGGGAGCGCTGGATTTGTGAAAAACTCCCTCTTCCTAAACCACTATACCACAGTACTGGCGAAACGGGAGGCGCCGAGTGAAAACAAGCGCCCCTCATCCCAATCCACCCACACCGCAGTATTTTTACCGCAGTAAAATATATTGTATATTATCGGGGCTATTAATCCTTTTATCGGGTTTATCGGGATGACGTCATAATTCCTAATATCGGACCGATAATTATCGTGCACCACTAATATTAATCCATGAGCGAAGGGATGGGAGAGATTTACCGTGGAGGATCAACTCGAGTGGATGGAGAGTATCAAACTTAAAGTGTTATGTCAGCATCAAATTAAACAGAGGTTCTTCACACACTAAATAAAACCTTCAACAAGTCATATTATTAGCATCACATGTGACAGTCTCGATAAGCTTTGACACTTCTACCACATAGATATTGCACAAAAACCCAATAACTCCCATCACTGTAATAGATACTGAATGAAATGCCTGCAACTAATAACACATGTTCATTGTCGGTTATTCTCTCGATGGGCTGTTTGGTCAAAAATATCAATCAGCATTTCACAAGAGAATGACATTTTCAAATGTTTTCCACAACTAAAAAAGATATTCAATGTGCTATGGGAGTAAAGGAACCAGAACATAATTAAGAAGCTAGAGTCAGAAAAAAGCTGTGAAATAGAATAATAGTTGACAACTTTGAGAGCTCTACTGTACAAACCCATTAACAGGAGTTAAGATCTAGGCTGTATTTTTCTTCATGTATAGCAACTGTCGTCAAATTGTTACGGTGCTTCCCCCCCCCCGTTGCTATAGTGTAGTTTTACCTTTTTTTTCAAGTATGCTCTGTGCAGCTGTATAATGTAGACAAAGTAGATGTCAATAAAAAGAAGCTCAATATCTGCCTCTACCACTCGGTATTAAATAAACAATGATGGAGGCGAAAACGTTTATCCTCTGATATACAACCTCATTTTCCATCCTGATGGTTAAACATGTTACACTCAAGTTCTCTTAAATGTGAATAAGGAGGGGACCTCTGAGTCTAGCATCAGCCTGTCAGGTTAACCTTGCAGTGGACAGTTCAGTATTCAGACAGGCTGCCCCACACACACGGAGCATGACGCTCATCACGTGTGTGTGCAGATCATGTTTGATGAGCAGTACGGCCTCACGCTGAATAAATACTTAGTTTAGACATGGCCTCAGTTTTGTTAAAATATAAATATCATAGACTGTACGAAACATACTCAGTGACTTACAACAGTCGTCAAAAGCAAACCGTATTGTAGAACAGTTGTATTGGATTGCATTGAAAGTGTATCTAATCAGGTGGACGGTGTGGAGCTTATGAGTACAGAGTACTTGTGACTAAACAGTACCTTCTTTGAAAGCATTGGTATAGTCTTCCCTTTAAGCTGGGAAAGCCTCCTGGATGAAATTCCACAATGAGTTGTAAAATGGGAGAGAAATCTAGGCCTCAGCTGAACCAGACAAGGCCCATCTTGTATTTCAGGGTTTCTAAAAAAAGAGCACCACTCCCGTTACAATAGTGTCATTGTCTTAAAGTACATATCGGATATACCTGCATGTCCCTTGTTGGCAGAAGATCATTTTATAAAGTCGTTGCCAAGAGCTGCTCTGCTTCTTTGTTCTGCATCCTGTTGAAATGGTCTAATCATCAACCAACAAATGAAGAGAGCTTTAAGGAACAGTCTGTTCTCATACCACCAAGTTCCTTATTCTGGTTGCCAGTGTATATATGAGCGTTT
Organism: Pseudochaenichthys georgianus; assembly: GCF_902827115.2. NCBI lineage: Eukaryota > Metazoa > Chordata > Actinopteri > Perciformes > Channichthyidae > Pseudochaenichthys > Pseudochaenichthys georgianus. The sequence goes on from NC_047506.1 coordinate 18,735,471, forward strand.
ACTCGAACAGTATAACTATGGGCAGTCGTTCTTTTAAAGGCGGTAAATGGACTGAACATCCAATTGGTGTTTTTTCTCAGTTTCCCTCGGTGTAGCTGGTTTGAGGAGAGTGGGTGACTGAGTGGCTGCACAAGAGGGTTTCATAACAACTGCATGTCTCTGTCATCACAATCAAACATTTTCTAAATGCAAATAAAGCTGGCTTCAGATGTTTCTGATGGTTTCAGCCTTTAAGGTGTTTTCCTCAAGTTTCAGAAAGAGGGGTTAGCACCTCCAGGTGCAGCCTCCACGTGTGAACGTTTTGCCTCACCATCTTAACATGTGGTAGGATAGATTAATAACGCTCCTGCAGCACTTTGTGCATTTTACAAAGTTTAGTAAAGAAGTTTGAGAGAGTTTCTTCTGGGATACAAGTTGTGTTTTGTGCTTGGAATTTAGGCTTTTTTTAATGATTCACGTTGGGCTGCAGCTTAAGTTTATTTTCATCAGCTAATAATCTGCCAATTATTCTCTCAGAAATCTATCTAGCGCTGAAACTATTCTTTACCGAACTCGATTACTAAAAATGGTTATGACCCGTTTAACTTCGTAACACTAGCTTTATGCAGTACATCAACAATACTACTAATGGTAATATTTTAAAATATAAAGACAAAATGCAATCCTTCATTCCCTGAATTGTTTGTTTGTATACAAAAACACTATAATGAAGAATAAAATATTTAATTGTTGACGAGAGTTTAATTGTGACAAATACATAACTCTTTACTGTTGGGGAAATCATTTCCAAGGCCCATAACTTTGGACCCAGTGTATCCGTTCATACTGCCCTGACTGAGCACACGCACCTGTAGCCTATGGCTGCTGTGCTCTGTGTTTTGTCTGCCTGCTGGCGTCAGCTGATAGAGTGTTATGATTCTATCTTGTTATGCACAATGTTGATATTCTCTCTGAACTAGCTAAACACACGGGTCTGGGGTAGAGTTCTTCAGAATTGACGTGGCAACTCTCCCATGAAGTTCAGAATCTCTGGCTCTTGGACTTGTGATGTTAATTCTCCGGCTGAAGCTCCAAATAAAACCATCAGTGTTTGCCATCAAAGCTCCAGCTCTCCCCGTGTCTCCTTCCTAAGTCGGTGACACCCACTGCATTGCTACACACAAGTTTTCCCCCACATTTACAATATAAGCAATACAATGGTGATTATCCTAAAAAACATGTAGTTGTTTACTCATATTTTCTCTTGTGTATTTAATTTTTAAATGTTTTTAAGTATTTCTTATCCTAGTTCAGTCAAAAGAATGTCATACTTTGTCTATCCCTATCTATTTCTCAAAGTTAAAGCTGATCACTTTCAATGTTTAATTTGCCAGTCCAAAACCCAAAGATGCAGTTCACTGGGATATAAAACGGAGAAAAGCATAACATCTCCATGAAAGAGTCCGGAAAAAGCACGCATTTTGTTCATTTCTGCCATTACTTTAATGTGTAATCAATTATCAAAATGATCATTCTTACTAGTTTTAGTAGCATGCAGCGAGTGATGTTTTGATGGATATAAACTGAATGTTGTTCCTCTGGGTTTCTGCTGACTCTGTTTCTATCGTAGGTGTATGTGTCGCTCATCCCCATCATCGGGGGGGTGCTGCTGGCCACGGCCACCGAGCTGTCCTTTGATCTTTCAGGACTCATCAGCGCTCTGGCTGCCACGCTCTGCTTCTCCCTGCAGAACATCTTCTCCAAAAAGGTAAATCATTGTCATGCTGGAGTGTGCCCCATGATGACTAAGATGTGGAAAGTGAAAAGTGTTGCTTCTGGGTGCTTTGATGTGAAATGCCATAAAATGACATGTTTTATGTTTGTTTGAGGGGTTTTTTGTATATAAAATGCGGTCAGAAAAGTGAAATGGTTCTGTGTTGAAATGAGCAACTGCATTTCACGACTATTGTTCTTTCGACTATGTCCGTATGCGCCCCTGGTGTTGTTGCCTTAACGAAATAGTGTGTATGTGATATTGCATGCAGGCCTCATGTTCAACCAAATGCTGGTAATTGGCAATATTACTATCACAAATAGACACAGCAAAGTCTACTTAGTGATTTGAAAATATTGCTGTTAGTTAGTTCTGGGATTTTGGATTTCGTGGTGGACACATAATAAAACTTAAGGTTAAAAAAACAGGATTGAAAATGGAATATTGTCATCTCCTGGCTGACCTATTTTCATTGGAAATAATTAATGTTCTGGGTCTGGCTTCTCGTTTGGCACAAGTCTGGCTTATGGCAACAACTCCACAAAGCGATTTACTTTTCAACACTATTATAAATAATGTCCTGGTTAAAAATATATTAGCTGACTTTTATAAGGTTGCTGAATTAGTTTTTGTTCTAAAGCGATTGGTGTTGTCAACTCTGTCATGTAACAATAAAGGACCCAGAATATGGCATCACTATTGACTTGTATGGAGTAGTATGACTTTTGTTTAGTTTACTTCCTCCTTGTCTAAATGTTTTCTTCCCCTTATTAAAGGTTTTGCGCGACACAAAGATCCATCACTTGAGGCTGCTCAACATCCTGGGCTTTAATGCAGTTTTCTTCATGCTGCCCACCTGGGTTCTGGTGGACCTCTCCGTGTTTCTCGTTAATGGAGACCTGGTGAGTAGCAGTAAAGGAACTTCTTTGTGACAGTGGCTAGAGTTCAGCAGCTCGTTTTGGTTCCTCAACCTAACCTGACCGTTAGTGCTGCACAATTGTTGCTCAAATGTGAATCACGATTTTCCTCCATAAGAATTGAGATCACGATTCTCATCGTTTCAATGAAAATATGTATTGCCCTCTTACTCTTAGACGTCACGTGAATATAATGAATTTAAACGAACAACATTTGTCTCTTTTGTAACAAAAACATAACTTTGTCTTTAGTCTGTAGTTGCTGAATACTGAACAAACATTACTACATTCAAAATGTGGCTTTAAACAGACACCATCAACATCAAAGTGCTCGACTTAAATCCAAGTCTCAGTTTCTTGGAGCAAAAACATAGAGTAACTAAAATGAATTTGACAGCCAACGACAGTGGCTTTAAACAAAGTGCTTGACTTAAACTCAAGTCTCTCTGGTAACAAAACATACAGTAACTAAAATAAAGATATTGCTGCTGCCTGAGTGCTGAACATAAAAAATAGAATTGTTGCAGCTTTATAATAACAAAATGTAAACTTTGCAGTAGCACCTGTCCACAGTGACAGGACACCCAACTACTGTGCAACAACACCAACCTGTTTGTCACAGGGAGGAATGCACTTAAGTTACTCAAAATACCTCACCACAGTGCTGAATATAAAAACAAAACATTCACAGCTTTAGAATAATAATATAAAAAAAGCCTTCTAACTACTGCACTTAAAGGTTCTTGTACTGAAAAAAACATAAACTTAAACAAAGTGCTAGACTCCACTGAGTAGTAATGTCACTGAATCAAAAGGATTAACTTAAATACTGCAGTCAGTACTGAATATAAAAACGGAACAGAACATAAAGTTACAGCTTCAGAATAAATGTAAATAAAGCCAAGCTGCCTAGCTACTAGCACAGTCCATCTACTTTTTTCGGCACAAGCACAACTTCCCTCTCACTCTCGCCAGAGTCGCCACCAGGATTTTCATCGGTGTTGTTGTCATTGTCCTCGACCTCCTCGTCACTCAGTTCTGTTTTTCCTGTACTACTAGTCGCTCTCGTCACTCTTTGCTAATCAGTGCTAATGCTAACGCTTCTGTAAACATACTGCCGGCTCCTGCCCTCACGTGCTGCATTCAGTGAGTGTTGCCAGGTATACTTATTATAAGCCACATTGGGCTTATCTTTCTGTGAAGTTGCTTGGTAGTAAGTAATAATGGTTGTTGCGGTTGTAGAGCTTGTAGACCCGACATATATAGGTTTAAAGTGCTCATGTTCTTTTGCGCTTGTTTTCACATGCCCCTTTCACACCAGCGCCTTTTCAGCTCCGGCTCGGAGCTAGAGCCTGAAAAGCGCCGGGTTTCCAGTTCACACCGGAGCTGCGCCGGCTCTTAGCTCCGGAATCCGCTTCATTTCCAGCTCCAAAAAATTGTCGGTCCAGAGGCAAGAGCTTTGGAGCTAAGAGGTGACGTCGCTTACGTCGAGGCGTGCAGGAAACTAAACCCACCTCCCCTGAACATGGGTCGACTGTTATGCCTGCCTACAAGCAGTAGTGCCTATAAACACACTTTATAAAGTCAGGCAACACTAACCAGGCTTCGTGTGATTCTGTTTATTTGTACCTTACTTTGACCATCCGTTCGCTGTTATCGATCATTGTGGAGAGAGGCAGACGTGTTGTTTTGTATTATTGCAGCTATCGGATGCAAGTAGTCAGTTTAGCTTCGGTTGCTATGCTAACATCACCCGTTTTATACCAGAGAAACTTTCATAACAGCGTTGTGATACCAAACAGTGTCAATTCAGACTGACACACATTCACTTAGGCTAAGGGGAACTGGGGATATGCATCAGCTGCTTGTGTTATTCGGACAGTGAATACTTTAGAGCGGCCGCTGCAGTGTGAGCTAACCGGGAGCTAACGGGAGAATAAACTCCTGTGGAAGAGCAGCCAGCACTGCAGCGGTCGGTAAATGCTGCAGAAACACATTAATAAACAATGAACAACGGCACTCTGGAGCAAAGTATAAGGTTGGAGAAGTCGTTATTCAATTTATTCTGGCTTCGTGTGATTAAAAGCAACACGATCATCGACCCGACGCAGTTGTTGTTGTTGTTGTGAGCTGCCGTTGGGGGGCAAATCAGCGATGTAAACGGTGACGTCATGACGCAGCAAGGGCAGCTCTGGGGCGCCAGTGGGCGGTGTGCACAGAGCGGGAGCTGAAAAAGGAAACCGGAGCTGAACCAGAAAAGCTCCCGCTCGAAGCTAGAAACTGAAAAGCGCTGGTGTGGAAGCCGCAATACACCTGGTTGCTTATTCCTTCCGCAAAAACTGGCCACCCTAGTGGCTGCAGCCTTACCACTGCATGAGAGGAGGAGGAGAGACAGACAGAACACTACCATTTGCATGCGATCATGGTACTTTAATGTTAAATGCATAGAGTATATTTGCTTTACATCGTTTAAGTATGATTGACATTGCAAGTTGGTATTATTCAGAAGCAAAATAATTAAAAATATATATCAGCATGACGTCATAAGATCGCCGTAATTTAGAAATGAGATCGCATAGGTGTCTGAATCGAGATCACGATCTTTTTTCGATTAATTGTGCAGCACTACTGACCGTACTGCTTTCTTCACAGGCCGACATCCAGGGATGGTCGGGGACCTTCTTCCTTCTCCTCATCAGCGGCTTCTGCAACTTCGCTCAGAACGTCATCGCCTTCAGCGTCCTGAACATCGTCAGCCCGCTCAGCTACGCAGTCGCAAACGCCACCAAGAGGATTATGGTCATTAGCATCTCACTGCTAATGCTGCGCAACCCGGTCACCAACACAAACGTCATGGGTATGATGGCGGCCATAGTTGGCGTCTTCCTCTACAACAAGGTGAGTCACACTGACTAATGGGAGGCAGTAAGAGGAGGTAAATTAGAGGTTCCTTTAATTTTAGAACTCCTAAAGAGCCATCCAGTGTTTCTGATTTGCATACAGTATGACAAGCCCTTGAGCGAGACCCCCACACTGCTCCCCCAGAGCTGAAAATAAAAAAAGCTGCTAGATACTCATAATACTAAGATGTGTTAAATGCAGTGTGGGCATTTCCCTGTGTGTACATGTGTGACATTTAAAGTTGTTTGATTTTGAATCCTCCATTTCCATCCTACAATTCTTTTCTGAACCTTATCTTGTGGTGTAAAAAAAATAGGTTTGCATTATTTTCCATAGCATCCACCCCCAACTATGTGCTCTATAGATTCTCGATGTATAGGCTTGGCTTTTGCTTTACAGTTCTTCTTTTCTCAACTGCCAATATTTCTGTCACTCTCCATTCTACTTGTGGCTGTTTGGCTACAGACTTAAAGTAAATAGTTATGTTTTAGACTCTCTGTATTTATCCTCTGTGAGAAACATTTTTCCCACCACAGCTATGCAGGATCCGTAGGCATACAGCCAGTCATTTAAAATCTGCCCTTCACCCCTGCCAACAGGCCAAGTATGACGCCAACAAGGAGAAGAAGCTGCTGCCAAGCTCCAAGCAGGACCTGGTTTCCTTCGACGACCCGGTGATGGAGAAGCTCCAGGCCAACGGATCAGTGCCTTTCTCCCACGGCCTGGATCAGCAGCACAGCAGGAACAACGTGCTGACCGACCACTTCCAGTACAGCCAGCAGGCCTACACGACAAACCACGGCAATAGCCACCAGTACGTCGTGTGAGGGAGGGGTTTGCCCTCGCTCTGCACGGCTGTCATAGACTTTGCTGTGTGGCCGCCGCCTCTCTGCAGCGGCACACGGCTCCAAACACCAGACTGAAGGCAAGTGCTGTTTGTTCTGGACGGGAGGCAAGAGAGGGCCAGTGACGCGCTCCGCCCCGTCTGAACTTCACTTTCTGACAGCTTTGCCGTATGTCATTGTTTATTTATTAGTTTGGTACTGACTGTATTAGATGGTCTGAGAGGAAACAAAACGTAGCCATGTTATCACAGAAATATAAAACAGCAGGTGGACACGTAAAAAAAGGAGGATGAATGGTTTGCACCGTGCCGTCTGGAAATGTATGAGCCAGCCATAATCTCTTGTTGGTTGTTTTTGTTCACTTTCAGAGGATAGGATGTTAATTTGGACGCTAAATCACACCAAAACAACAGGCATGTTACATTGTGTAACAGAGTAGTCTCAGTGGAAGGCCTAGCGTTTTGGTTTCTTCTTTAGGCACCTGTAATGATGTTTGAATTGTTTGTCACTCTTCAAAAAGCTGAAGGCAGATGGGACTTGTTTGTAGACAATGGAGGAATTGAAGTAACTGTCACCTGATGCTAAGATAATCAGGTCTCTCCCTCTCACTGGGCATTCTGTTGTATGGGGTTCAAACTTGGGATTCATTTGAATCACTTTGGAGATCCACTGATTTATCTAGTATCTCCACGAGGTACACATTTCAATTAGTCCAATACTTCTTTATGACTAACTTTCTACAAAACGAATGGCAATTCCCATCAGCCTCAGCTCTACTTTGTTTAGTGCTAAAGTTAGCAAACTAGCATGCTATACTAACATGGTAAACATTAAACCTGATATCAGCGTCTAAGCAGCATCGTCATTTGTGAGCATGTTAGCATGGTAAAGCTAGCATTTAGACTGCACTTTTCAACGTGGTATAACATTACATGTGCCTGATGAAGAAAAATGCCCACATTTCGAAATAAATGTATAAAATATCCATATCCGTTGATTTTGTCTGCAAAAAAACGATGCAGTTTATATTGTTGCACTTGGGAGATGGTTACCTTCAGTCACACTTGTTGTCAGCCAGTGTTTTTAAAAGCAAGAACCTTTAAACACACAAAGTGTCTTTTAACTAAGATAACATTTCGGAGTGAGACCAGCTCTGTCTCGGAGCGGTCCATGACCTCCCACACATCTGTCCTTTCCCCCAAGAAACCAATACGTCCACCATTTGTTGTTATGGAGCACATGTGAAAAGCTCAAATTGGGTTTACCAGAACAAAGTATCATTTTAGTCTCATCATGTAAACTGTCATTTTATTATTATTTCCTTTTTTAGATTGTATAGTTGGTAGGTGAATCGATTTACAACAGTGCATTGTTTAACTGATAATTGGCATTTATTCATTGATTGAGTGATATCTTTCTCTCCTGCCACTTCAATGTTTTCAGTCTGAACCAAAGCTGCTTTGTCACGTTGAGAGGCCGGGTTTGAGTTTGCACATCATTTGAATGCATTACGCAGATATTTTCTGTCTGTCCTGGGGTTTTTAATCTGAAGTGTATTTGCAACATTAGCACCCATGGTCAGTGTGCAGCTTCAAAATGAGACATGCATGAAATCACAGGTTTGGGATTTTTTTTTTTTTTTTTTAATTAAAGACTCAATTGTAATGTCCTGGTGGACAAGAGATGTGATTTGCATTATTGATTATTACAATATCTGAAAAACTTTCACCCAAGTTATCATTTATTAATGAAAAGCCTTATTTAATTGAGTTAGCATGGGTCACATGCCTTTCTTGTGCAGGATCTCTGATGCACACTAAGCAACTCACTGCAGCAATATTAGGTTTTATATATATTATTTTTTTGTGATCTCGGCATAGAATTCTTGTCATTTCATAAAGGTAGCATTTATATACCAGGATGTTTTTGTTTTCACTCAAAGTCATTTAACTTCAAAACGTTAAACCAATATTTCTATATTTAGATGTATTTAAATGACTTTTTAATATCTATTTGTTGCTCTTGAAACCGAAAGGGCAGAGAATTAAAACCCGTCTCTGCAGCTTTACGACTGTTTGGTTTTACAGCCGTACATATCTCATATAGTTAAATGTAAATGCTCTTTTTATCTCCCTGAAAGCAGCCGTTTGAAACACTTGATAAACCTCCTCTCCTTCCCAACACAAAACACTGAGTTTACTACAGACCAGAGTCAGGTATTTAACGACTAAAATACCCTCTTTATATGGCATGATTCTGTGAAGACCCAAAGGCAAGTGGATATTATTTGCAACATCTTCATAGTTACTAGCAGTAACTTGAAGAAGCAGATGTCTGGAAATACTTCTTATGTGGAGCTGTCAAGAAAGTTTCACAAGCAATCATGACCCCAACTCTAAATCGCATAATACTTACGGAACTTTTTTCAAACAGATTTGTTCTTGAATATTTTGGATCCTTTAACTTAGAAGAGCTGATAGTTGTATCACGTTCAAAACTATTTTTCTAAATATCAAAATGGGAAATGTTATCCCGTTATCCATCAGAATCTTTGGAAAAACCATTGGTCCTTAAGTGACATATCTCAACATGAAAGCCTTCTTTTTGTTAAAAAGAAGGACGCATCAGATTGGTGCAATAAATCAGGTGAACTAACATATCTTACCCCTGCATGATTAGATACACGTATGGAGATCAGACAAAACGCTGTCATTCAGCTGCGAGGAGAGAGCAAAGACTAACACACTCTGAACTTATCAACAGCGTATATGTGACTACATGTTAAACATCTGTGTGACATCGACCGATAACACCCAAACTACTCAACGAGGAAACAACACTTTTCGTGGTTAAAGAATGTAATGTAACCTGGTCATACTGTTTTTATTTTTTCAAAAATGTTGTGTCATTGTATTTTGCTGGAGCAAATGTTTTTAATGTCTTTTGGATTTCTTTTTTTTCCTCTTCATGTTGCCAAAAGCAGTTAGCAATAAATGTTATGAGCAAGATGTAAAAATGCATCAACTACAACCTGTAGGACACATGTTTTATGAGTGTATCCATTCATTTGTTTTCAGTGTCCTGCCGGCTGTTTGTTTCTGAGCTAACTGGGAGACAAATGTTTTATTTGGATGTTGGCTCTCACCTGTAAAGATAATAACTGGGATGTAAATGTTAATGAGTGGAGAAATGGGAGTTTACTTTGTAAAACTTGTATGATTATTATGTGTGTGCATCTCGAGGCATACTTTTTACTTAACCGCTGTTAATAGGTTTGTATTTATGGTGTAAAAAACATTGAACAGAGGTGCAGCTGTGCACCTTGTCTGCTTCTGTTTAGTAAAAGCTATTTTTAAATGTTTGGGGGGGAATAAATGCATTGCGGAATATTGAACATTTTTGGTTGTCTTCATTAATCAAGTTTATGGAGCTTTTTAGAAAGAAGTTTAAATGTGACAGCTGTTGGGTTATTTCCAGCCACACTTGAAAGATAGTTTTACGTATTGCACTAGCATCAGAGTATGTGTGTAAATTACCGAGAGCATAATGTGCGTGTTAAATCTGTTACCTGTATGCTCTTGCTACAGGCACCACAGATAAGATGGATGATGGACTCGGTACTGTATATTCATCACATTCTTAGAGACCAGACTTGATTCCTGTTTTGGGAGTTTTTCTTCCCCCTGGTGGCCAAAAATCAGTAAATGCAAGCATCGATTTCCCCTTCTTGAGATGAGAGCAGTGAAGCATGTCAAAATGAATGTGATCTCTTCTTCAATCTCCGCAAAGGATGTCTTCCATACTTGACCCTGACTGATGTGTCATTCATCCGGAGTAAATCATACGTCATCACCTTTAATCAAGAGATACTGTCAGTGCATGTCTTTTTTCAGCAACACCCTGCAAAGAAATCCTGCAGATAGAGTTCAGCCACCGTCCCGCTCTTCATGTTACAGTTACATCTTTGAACCTGGACCGGACTCTTCCTGGTCTATGACATGCAAAGGGAAGCTCACTACCAATTTGGTCTAAGTCTAATGATGGGTGACCAAAAACTAGGCCAACTGAAGCTGAGTGACCAAGTGTTTACATGCTGTGTTTTTGTTTTTCAACAGAAGCAGGATCTGACCGGAAAAACTGATGCTGGCAAAGTGAATATTTTCATGTACTAGTTGGCATCGTCAAGACCACTGTGGTTGAGTTTAAATACAATTTAAAGGTTGAATATAATACTGAAGCCCTGACTTTGTTCAGCTGCTCAGAGCAAATGAGTCTGCCCCAAGGGAAGAGTGCATAATCTGCCGCTTCTTTTTTAGCCAATATTAAGTATAAGCTTCCGACCTGCACAAATGTTTACACTTATTCAAGCTCATTTTAGGCAAACCTTGTGAGCATAGATGTTGCATTTAGGCTTGCTGTTTAGTAATGTGGAATCATGTACAGGTGTGTTTTGAAATTAATGGATTTTGTACACCAAGGCCAAAGGTGGTCAGCACTAAATTAGACAACAGAAATTTGAGTTTCAATCAAAACTGAAACAGTCAAAGATACAAAAGACAACAGGGCTCAAGATAGGAACTTTATTACAAACATGAATCAACAGCATTTAATCAATGCCTTATTGTTTGTGTAAACCGTACTCCTCCAGGGACGTGGCTGTAACGGGTTTTGTAGGAGGTAAAATCCTACAAGACACATCTCAGAGAAATACTTGTGCTGCGTCTCAATCAGAGTCTTATCTCCATGTTATTTCTGTTATAAGAGTGTCATTTGAACACTGGCTCCAGATGAAAAAGTGTTGTACCATCTCTGTAGCATCCAACTGGATAATTCACATGAACTGACTGATCTGTGGGGGGGAGGAGCTGATGCTGACGTGACGAGGGATGACAGAGGACAAGGAACTTCACATTGACCTGATGGAAGGATTTCTGAGCACTGATTCTGTTTTTATAAGAAAAATAATTCAACATGTTTTGGAGCTTCTTGAATATTTTCTGGTTTTAATACTCGGTAAAATGAATATCATTGACTTGTGGACAGATCATTTGAGGATGTCATCTTGTGCTTAAGGCAAGACTGATCAACATTTTCTGACATTTTATAGACCAAATATAGAGATAGATTTGAGCTGCATCCCTAGTTTGGTAATAACATCCAACATAGTGTTTCTTCATAAGTCCTGTGTCACAGCAGTAGATGCCTATAGATGTAAAGCAGAAGTCATATTTTATTTAATAAATAATCCTACAGGAGCTCCGATGGTCCTGTCCGGCCTCGGGCCGGTGTGTCCATCCCAAAGACAACAACTCTCAGACAAAGCCCTGCGTCAATGTGCTTGCGGCCTGAGCAAGCAGCAAACATTCACAGAAGTCACACACATTTTCCGTCTGTGTTAAGTCTGACGGGGACTCTCTGTGTCGTACGAAGTGAATTTGACAGTGGCGGGCAGCTGAGTCATGATGTTTGCGTTGCACATCAGCTGCGTGATCATGGCTGTCCCTCACGATTACAGGATAAAACAGACTCGTTTGTAATGTTGGGGATGAAGTACTGCGAGTGCTGCTGCCTTGTCAATTTGAGTACCTTCCTAAACAGAGACCTCCTGAGGAGGATGTAGATCCAGGGGTCGAGGATGGGGTTTACAGCTGCTATCCTGATGGCTGCCAGGTCAGCGTTAGGGTCATTGTTCAGAATGAAGCAGTTGGCAAACACACGGACCTGAAAGAGAAAAACAGGTTATGGCTCATTCAAATGTTTTATTTAAACATGCTGTAATGGCAGCAAATATAGGAATGTTTCCTTTCAGTACTTTTCACGTTTCCCAATACAAATCAAGGTTATCATTTCATAGTTTCTCTTGAAAAGTGATTACTCTAAAATATTAATAACGCATGATCAACATCACATGGTTTCCAACCTATTTTAGTGCTCTTAAAACTGTGACCCCTTGTTTAAGGTTCATAATGTCTATTAATTGTATGCAGTTACAAATGTTTTGATTTTCCCTAAACTGTTTCATTAAAATAGTAAAAACATGTAATCTTACATAATATGATGAATAAAAAATAAAATTAACTCCACCTCCTCAGGTAAAATTCCTGTATATACTTTATTAGTTATAGTCAAAATAACTGTATACTGTTAATGTATCCATCAATTTAATGTTGCTGTAAAGCTGAAGCTCATGTTAACACTTATGCTGCACTATAGTTTATTAATTTACCCCCGGGGGATCAAAAACGTTTCATCTTAATTATTAATTTTATACCAGAATATATTAGTCATTTATTAGATTTTGTATCATTATTCAAAATCTACAAAGTAATGTATGATCAAATTTAGCAAAAATATGTAATGTGCTTGAACAATATGCCTCTGAATTGTTGTAGAATAGCCATAAAGTATAGCAAAACATAAAAATATATGTGTTATATAAAGTATAACAACGTTTACCAACATTTCAGATTGCTTGAGTAAAATACTTAGTTACTTAAAAATTAAAATCCTTCTAATTAAGGTTTGCTGCTCCGTAAAGGTGAGTGCATGCAACAGAAACCACAAACTGCCTTTATAAGTCAGGGGGACTCACCACCAGCGGGGCTGAACAGGCCAGCACCACGGCCGAGGTCATCACCAGCACTGCCATCATCTGGGTCTCTGCAGCCGAGGACAGAGCCCTCCACCTGTCCCGGACGCTGGCTCTGGTGACGGGCCGCTGCACGGTCCTCTGGCGCATCAGCAGCAGCGCTCCGCACACCGCCAGGTTCAGCAGAATGGTGCCCAGGATGAGCAGCAGGCTGACGGAGCCGTACAGCACAGCATAGGCAGCGGCCACAGTCTCCTCTGCCCCCCAGTCGATGAAGCACCAGGTGCCGGACGGCTGCAGCTCGCTTTTCGACATGCCCATCATCGGGAGGCAGCAGAAGAAGATGTTACAGATATAAATGTAGAACAGGAACTTTTGCGCAAAGCGCCGGTCCACCCCCCACCGCTGGTAGGTGTACGGGCAGCATATGGCCATGTACCGCTCCGCTGCCATGGTGCATATAATGCTCAGCCCTGTCAAACCGAAAAACAGCAACAAAAAGGAGTGAAACTCGCACAAATGCTGCACCGTGAGCACAGTCTTGTCCATGTAGTTGGCTATGGTGAGCGGACTGGCCAGGCACGTGCCCAGCAGGTCGGTCACCGCCAGGCCGCACACCAGCGTGTAGAAAGCTGAAGATTTCCTCTCCTGTCGAGATACTGACAGGACGATTATTGCAATAATATTCCCAATGGCGCCTCCAGCAAACATAAAAATCGGTAAAGCGATTGCTGTTCCAAACGTGGTCGCTTGTTGGGAATGCTGCACCAGCGTCTCGTTCATGGAAACAGATCCGTGCGTAATGTTCAGGCTCTCCATCGCCAAAAACAATCTCGTGTTACTTAGCGATATTTGCCTCGGTCTGTAGAGGATTTGGGAATGCATTTCCTTTTGAACCCCCTGTAACAGAAGATAAGGGGTGAGTAGGGGTACTTTTTCTGGTAGTCTCATCCCCTCAGATTTCCAGTAATCCAGATGCAATTAGCCAGGGGTCGTTGCGCACAGCTGGGAGCTGAGAGGTGGGCTGTCTCTATTATACTGCAACACTCAGCAGACTCCGCTCTATCTGATCTGCAGAGGTTGGCGTCATCATAGCCCTGCGTAGTTTAAGAGTTGTGGCTGCCTATCAGGAGGTCAACTTCACTAGACCGATGATGAAGAGACAGAAGAGGCTTCAGGAGACCTTTCTCACATTTAGACATGAGTCATATTTGGATGTAGAAACTATATAATGCAATATTTGTAATCAACTTGTATAAGAAAGCTTTGATGGTATAACTCATGAGATAATAAGACTTTTTCAAAGCAGTTTAGTTAAATGTGGGTTTTCACTGTTATGTTGATCATTTATAACTCAAAGGGCCAGTACAGTCAAATTACAGTAAACATATATGTATATCAGCAGAGGAAGTTTGGGTTTTATATATTCCTTGAAGCGATAACTTGGAGGTGTGAGGCAGATACTCCTGTTACCAAAAAAATGGATGCTCATATTTCCTGTGAAGTATTTACTAAACAGTGTTTGTGAGATGTGGGACATTGGAAAAATATTAACTGTAATAAAACTGCAGCTGCAGCTATACAACTTCCAAACATACAGATCCACTTTCTTCAGCAGATAAGCGATCTGAAATCTCAAAAATTTCAAAGAATATTTAAAACAGGTGGAAAAGCTTTATGATCTGCCCAAATGTTTGGTATCAGGGATGACGCTACAAAAATACCTAATTAAACACATGAATATATATGGTTGGAAGAAGGTGTTCCAGCTTTGTCCCAAACAGAGATGACTGTAAATGGTTGTGAAGAAAACACAAGGCTGATGGACACCTCGAGCACACACAGGACGTCAGTGCACTTAGCCTGCTCTGACTCTGCCGCCATGGCACATTCATTACAACGTGACTTGTGTTTACAGTGAGGAGCAGCAGCGAGGGTCTCTGTCTTCAGCCGGCCTTAAAAGACAAAGCACAACACCTCTCTGAGAAGTAAACCACCGCTGCTCCTCTCTGCTGCAGACAAAGGGGAGCTGGCAGATTTTAAAAACAACAAAGCACTTAAATGATGCCAAAGCTGGAAACTCCAACAGCGGCTGGAATGTCCTTCGGTGAATCACGGGACGCACCAGCACGGTTTATAGTTATCCTTGATGTCGTAAAAGGTAATTCATTTATTGCTAATGCCATTTAAATGTATTATCTCTGTCTGTGGTCTCTGCAGTGGGCATAGAGCTATACAAAGTGTACAGTTTTTAGTGTGACTAAGCACAACAGAACATGTTGCACTACATCCTTAAAAGGTAACTATACCGGATTCATATGTCTGTAAAGTTACCTCTAAACTCATCTTTAAACATGATTCAGCCCTTGAAATTACATAAGAAAGTCTTTCCCCCACTATTCAATAGTAGTATTCACATACTCAGACAGAAAATGCATAAGCTGTTAGGCATGGGTGAAGCAGGTAGGACTCAAAAGCAGAATAACGAAAAGCGAGCTTTATTAAATACTAAAGCTGTGGCAAAAACAAGGCAGAATCCAAAATATCCAAAGCAGCACAAGGAACACAGACCGTGGAGTAACATGGAGGGGAAACAATGAACCGACATGGAACACAGGGGAAGACTAGACTAAATACACAGAAGGGTAATCACAGAACAAGACACAGCTGGACAGGGGAGGAGAAACACAAGGACAACAGGTGAACACAATCGGGTAATCAGGGAGGGAAACAGACAGAAAGCAGACAGGCAGGAAACGGGGGTGAACACTTTACACAATAAGACAGGAAACCCAAAGACAAGAAAAACACCAACACAGACAAAACTACAAACGTGACATAACCTGAGAATCGTGACAGAACCCCCCCCTCAAGGGACGGATCCCAGACGTCCCAAAAAAAGGTCCAGCAGGGTGGGTGGAGGGGGACCGGAGGGAGGACACATAACTAGGGCCAAGAAAGGGTGAGTAGTGTTACCAATGCCATATCAATCTCATTAGTATGCAGAAAAAGTGACAGGTCGCCCCGCCCCTTTTTGGCCGGAAGTCCCGCCTTATTTGACCGGAAGTCCCGCCTTTTTATTTTTATTATGAAAACCGGAAGTCCCGCCTCGTTCGACCGGATGTCCCGCCCCCGCTTCCGGTGGATGTCCCGCCCCCGCTTCCGGTTTTCAAAATAAAATTAAAATAAAAAAAATGATAAAAATAAAATGCCGTTGTTTTCAATCAATTAATATGTCTAGGATATATATATCCCGCCTCCTAACCACTTCCTGTGTGGTTAATCCTGTATATAGTATCGAATGTAACTTACAAATACTTGCAAAATAACATGAAATTAATCAAAAGTAAAGCATCTAAAAAAACATATATTTAAACCTCTCTGTTTTTGCGAACAGGACATGACAGGACATGAGGGGAGAGAACATATGGTGGAGGAGGGGGGGGAAAACACACACACACACACACACTTTCCCCGCCCCTCACCCTCTCCCTCTGTCTAAATAAAAAGCCAGCGTCACTCATTTTTCAAGTCGAGAGAAAATGGCCAAGAGACGTCTTGATATGAATTTAATCAGCGAGACACCGGTGACAACTTACAGCCATCCGTTGGGTACTCCAAATCAAAGTAAAGCATATAAAAAACAGATATTTTAAAAAGTCAACCTTTTTGCTAAAGGATAAGGGAGGGGAAAACCCCAAACCCCCTATGGAGAAGCCATAAACCCCCTATGGAGACAAACATGTTGTAAACAGAGGGAGGTAGGTAATATACTTAAATATATATAGAAAGTCAGAGAATATTTATCAGAGGATAACGCATATACATTTGTACAAGTCGACACGGGTGGATTTTGGTAAGAAAACAGAGTTTTCGTACTCAGACCGCTGCAACAATTTCAAGCAGATCTCTGCGATATGCAGTCGCTGTCCGAATATATTGATGGCTTTAATTATTTGTTAACAGTCATAAATGTATTTAGAAAAACCTGGCGTCACTCTTAAATATTTTTCAAGTCGAGAGAAAATGGCCAAGAGACGTCTTGATATGAGTTTAATCAGCGAGACACCGGTGACAACTTACAGACATCCGTTGGGTGCTCCAATCAAGAAACGAATACAGTTTGTATGCCGGGTTCAGACGCCTACAGCCGAAGATATGCTTCAGTCTCCTCTGTCTTGAAGGCATTCTTAAGCACATAAATGTAACATTAGGCAATGCATAAAATAACCAAACGATTATTTCATTAACTAATTTGAACAGTAATTCACATCATCATATCATAACAAAATAAGCTAAGGCAACTACTTGCATTCAGTGACTTGATTTTTTAAATGAAAACCAGGGATATCTTTTGTTTTGCGGTCCATATCTCATTAAAAATATCTAATGTTAGTAACTATTAAAGAAAGAATGGGGACAATTCTGTGTTAATGTAGTTTGACCATTGTAACTGCTGTGCAGACATACTGATAAAATAGGGCTTCTAACTAATTACCTTAAATAAAATCACTAATTAATTAAACCAGTTCAATACGCATTATTCTTATTCTTATCATTCTTTATGAGCGCAGTAACGGTAAGGTATCTAATTACTTATTTATCTAGTATTCCATCACATAATAACAGAGATGGTCAAACTGAAGTAGAGACATGGCAGAAATCCTACAATGAAGCAGGACAGTGAAGGGGAAGTCTCTTTTGAAGAGGGTTTTAATAGTTTAAAGATCTTAATGCCCCCTTGATCATATCTTTTTTTTAAAAGACTAAAAGGCAGGTTTTGTGATTTTTAAGACTTTTTACAGACACTCGGCAGATTTGTGTGTAATTCTCTCACAAAGAAACAGTAAGTCTCTTACTTTTTTGATAGCGTTTTTTATGTATGACAACTTTACAACTGGTAGAAAGTTAAGTACTTTTTCTGAGCAGATTTTCTTTAAGACTGTGACTCTTAACACACCAACCCCCCGAGAGACAGACATACTCATCCCCTTTTCAACGTATTTTGTTTTTGTCTTTCTCGCTTTTTTTCCATTATATTTTTGGAAAAAACTACATAGTGATTGCTAGCAAAAATACAACATGCAACTAATACATTATACAATATTACGACTTTTGGCGATATTTTCAACACAATATATTTGTACCCTTTTTTTTTTTTGTAGGACTTCAAGATATGTTGCATGTCATGCATAAATACGGTGTCATCTTTCTTGAAACTGACGTGCTGTCCGTTTTACAAACAAGTTATGTTTATGCTTCTTCATCCTCTGAATGTTCCTCCCCCGTCCCTCTTCACAACAACAATCAAGGTGGATCTGTGAAATGAAACACCTCTTCCCAAAGCGTGACTACCCTATTGAGGGCATGCGTCTAGGGCAGTAGGGTCTAAATCGATGGGCCAGATATACTAACATGCAGAACGTACGATATGTTTGAAAAAGACTAACCATTTATCCAGTTCAAGCTGTCTTTAAGATGTGACATCGCTCTCTGACTATTTCCCATAAAATCGTGACAAACTATTACTTGTTCTTACATTTGACCTCTTGCTGCTTGGTTGAAAATGATAGATGAAAAAGAACTTTTTTAAAAAGAGTCAAACCACAAATGTTTTAAGATTGTTACAAAATGTAAAAAATAAAAAAGGTCTGGAGACAAAATTAATTCAGGTGACTCTGGCTTTATTAGGACAACAAACATATAATACAAATGGGTTAGGGGTTAAATATAACCATCGTGGACTTAATAGTCTAACAAAATACTTTTATCTGAATACATTTGTTCTTTTTAAGAGCACTTTTTGAAATTATTTATTTATTATTTCAGTGGAACAATCCAGTGTTTGTTAACATTAACGCTTTCTTCTCTTTTTCTTGTGTTACTAAGATACTTTTAAACACACTTTGGTGTATGCAACACTTGTTCAGATAAACAAGGTTTTTTCTTTTCTGATAAACTTACATATTTTAGTTATTTTATGTTACCAAGATACTTTGAGATACACCCTGATGTACGCAACACTTAACAAAGGGTATAATATGAAGTAGCTGGTAAGGAAGGGGTTTTTCTTTAAGGGTGCAAAACTTTAGAACAGGGTAAAATATTCATTAATTTGTATTGAATTGAGTTTTCTTTTTTTGATTTTCAACATACTATATGACTTTTACATATTTCTGACGTACTATACTTTTTTGACTTTTTTCTGTAGAATCTTGACAAAACTATTACTTGTTCTTAAATGATGACCTATTGCTGGAGATGAGATGAGATGAAAAAGCTACAACGCTTAAAGAACTTTTTTCTAAAAACTCTCAATTCTACACTGACTCCCCCCACTCAACGCAATAAGTCCCACCCCACTCAGCAAATCATCTAAAACGAAGGACCCCACCAAGACGACCGTTGAAAACTAGCCATGGATCTGAGAAAAACCAAGTCTGATGTAGCCTACCCTTATTATCACCAGGATAATGGATATGGGCTTAATGACTGGATGGTACAAAGTAGGGGAGAGGATGTTCCCGAAGAAGAACTCTCCTCTATATGTAATAGTATTGTAAACGAAACATTTAAAGTGGTCCTGGAATCTTCATTTTTCAGAAACATTCTGTAACATTACCGAAGAAATTACACTTACTCTTTTTCTTGTGTTACCAAGATACTTTTAGATACAGTTTGGTGTCTGAAAACTGAAACTGGTTGAATATGAAGTACTTTATAAGGAATTCGGATTCTTTTAAAGGCAGATTTTGGCTTTTTTTCTCTTGCCAAGATACTTTTAGACACACTTTGAGGGATGCAAAACCTTAAAACTAGAAAATGAAGTACAGTCTGATTAGATTTTTTCTTAAAGACTGTTTCTCTAAAAGGTAAGTTTGTGATTTTAACAGAACGAAACATTTAAAGTGGTCCTGGAATCTTCATTTTCCGAAACATTCTGTAACATTATCTCAGAAATGAAACAAACATCAAAAGTGTATAATGTGCTCTCATTGTATGCTCTGTTTGTAGATGTAATGCATCTGTGTGTTGAAAACAGCATACACGTGAATATTTTGACTGAAGTGAAAAACTTCCATCACGATATCTCCAGTAATATGGGGAATTCTATGCTGGAGACTGTCCTGGGGATGCTACAATCAGTATAACTATTGATTTTGTGTGTGAAAAAAATAAAAAAAGTGGTTTTTTACATCTAAAAACTGTTGTCATCATTATAGCAAGGGGGGCGTGTCTGATACATGTGTATTACAGTCCTTCTTGTTGTGTTTTTCAGTGTTTTCTGTGTGTCTGTACACACAAAGCACACTTCATTATCTACTTTTCAGCTTTTTTAAAAAGAAAAGTGTGTCTTTCGGTAACTTTCTCAGAGAATTTAAGCATAAATCTGTCAAATGTTTAAAACAGCCTTGTTTTACTGAAATACCCTCAAAATGACAAACTGCCATTAAGAGTCAGATTCTTAACCAAATCTACTGACACAAAGTACTTCATTATCTACTTTTCAGCTTTTAAATACAAAAGTGTATCTTTCGGTAACCTTCTTGAGAGAATTAAACATTTAAATCTGTCAAAGATTCTTAACGAAATCTACTGACACAAAGTACTTCATTATCTACTTTTCAGCTTTTATACACAAAGTGTATCTTTCAGTAACTTTCCCAGAGAATTTAAGCATAAATCTGTCAAATGTTCAAAACAGCCTTGTTTCACTGAAATACCCTCAAAATGACAAACTGCCATTATTACGAAATCTCCTCAAACAGAGTACTTTCTACAGATGAAGCCTCCCACTCAACGCAATATGTCCCACCCACTCAGCAAATCATATAAAACTAAGGACGACCGTTAAAAACTAGCCATGGATCTGAGAAAAACCAAGTCTGATGTAGCCTGCCCTTATTATCACCAGGATAACGGATATGGGCTTAATGACTGGATGTTACAAAGTAGGGGAGAGGATGTTCCCGAAGAAGAGCTCTCCTCTATAACATATCCATGTAAGGTCTTTAGGACAAAAGAGGACCATGATAACATGACATATGAAGAATATCTTTCTTTAAAAGATGGTATTATAGATAACCTTTATAGAACCAGTATATCTCATGCCACTCGCCAAGATCGCAAACGACAATTAGCAGAAAAGAATAGAAAAAGTAAAGAAAAACGAAGAAAAAGCAACATGAAAAGGAGAAGAAAAATTAAAAGCAAACGCAGAATGCGAATGAAAAGAAAAGGGACCATAGGACGGAAAACTAAAAAGACAAAAAGAAGGAAGGTGAAAAGAAAAAGAAACAAAGTGAAGAAATTTAAACTAGAGGATGGTGTTGTAGAGCCATTACCAGATCATAATAATCTTATAGATCATCTCCCGCTAACCGACTGCTACGAATGTGTTGAACAAATACCAAAAGCAATGTCAAAAAACAGAGCATACAATGAAAGCACATGATACACTATAAATGTTTCGTTTACAATACTATTACTATATATGAAAGCAAAAAATAAATAAAACACATTTTCATTTTGTAATGGTTGTTTAATTGAAAAAACACAACATTCAACACATTTTCATAGAAAACATATTACATTTGACCAAGTTAATGTCGTAGTGCATACAAGGTAATAGACTTAACGATTTGCACTGCTGCTTCTCTCCTCGTTTCATTGACGGTGATCGGTTTGTCGTTCAATTCACACTGCCCAAGTAGATGTTTAGGGGTCTCTTGGAAGTATACGAATGCATTTTTTATATCAGATAAATGCATTAACATCACATGCAAATTCTCTATCCTTTCACCCGCAACGATTATAATCTGCTTTGCTTCTTCTTCGGTTTCTCCATTATTAGCTCTGAATGTAATCCTTTCTGGGGCTTCTTGTGCTTCTTGTGGTCTGTTGAATACCTGGCGTAGGATTTGTTTAGCTGTAAGGACAGGTACCATATAATTGTCTTCAAAAGCTTTGTCTATGTCGTCACACGTTTTGGCATATCCTTCGCTGTAATGACAACCGACACTAGAATAGAGATCCTCCAACAGTCTTTTAATACATATTCTGGCACTGTCGCCAATTTGGGCAATTCCACAGTATGCGTTTTTTCTCTCATTATACTGAAGCAAAGTTCTGCCATTGCTTTTGGTATTTGTTCAACACATTCGCAGCAGTCGGTTAGCGGGAGATGATCTATAAGATTATTATGATCTGGTAATGGCTCTACAACACCATCCTCTAGTTTAAATTTCTTCACTTTGTTTCTTTTTCTTTTCACCTTCCTTCTTTTTGTCTTTTTAGTTTTCCGTCCTATGGCCCCTTTTCTTTTCATTCGCATTCTGCGTTTGCTTTTAATTTTTCTTCTCCTTTTCATGTTGCTTTTTCTTTTTCTTCGTTTTTCTTTACTTTTTCTATTCTTTTCTGCTAATTGTCGTTTGCGATCTTGGCGAGTGGCATGAGATATACTGTTTCTATAAAGGTTATCTATAATACCATCTTTTAAAGAAAGATATTCTTCATATGTCATGTTATCATGGTCCTCTTTTGTCCTAAAGACCTTACATGGATATGTTATAGAGGAGAGCTCTTCTTCGGGAACATCCTCTCCCCTACTTTGTAACATCCAGTCATTAAGCCCATATCCATTATCCTGGTGATAATAAGGGCAGGCTACATCAGACTTGGTTTTTCTCAGATCCATGGCTAGTTTTTAACGGTCGTCCTTAGTTTTATATGATTTGCTGAGTGGGTGGGACATATTGCGTTGAGTGGGAGGCTTCATCTGTAGAAAGTACTCTGTTTGAGGAGATTTCGTAATAATGACAGTTTGTCATTTTGAGGGTATTTCAGTGAAACAAGGCTGTTTTGAACATTTGACAGATTTATGCTTAAATTCTCTGGGAAAGTTACTGAAAGATACACTTTGTGTATAAAAGCTGAAAAGTAGATAATGAAGTACTTTGTGTCAGTAGATTTCGTTAAGAATCTTTGACAGATTTATGCTTAATTCTCTCAAGAAGGTTACCGAAAGATACACTTTTGTATTTAAAAGCTGAAAAGTAGATAATGAAGTACTTTGTGTCAGTAGATTTGGTTAAGAATCTGACTCTTAATGGCAGTTTGTCATTTTGAGGGTATTTCAGTAAAACAAGGCTGTTTTAAACATTTGACAGATTTATGCTTAAATTCTCTGAGAAAGTTACCGAAAGACACACTTTTCTTTTTAAAAAAGCTGAAAAGTAGATAATGAAGTGTGCTTTGTGTGTACAGACACACAGAAAACACTGAAAAACACAACAAGAAGGACTGTAATACACATGTATCAGACACGCCCCCCTTGCTATAATGATGACAACAGTTTTTAGATGTAAAAAACCACTTTTTTTATTTTTTTTCACACACAAAATCAATAGTTATACTGATTGTAGCATCCCCAGGACAGTCTCCAGCATAGAATTCCCCATATTACTGGAGATATCGTGATGGAAGTTTTTCACTTC
Organism: Pseudochaenichthys georgianus; assembly: GCF_902827115.2. Taxonomy (NCBI): domain Eukaryota; kingdom Metazoa; phylum Chordata; class Actinopteri; order Perciformes; family Channichthyidae; genus Pseudochaenichthys; species Pseudochaenichthys georgianus. Next base: position 18,758,972 of record NC_047506.1, read on the forward strand.
AGTCAAAATATTCACGTGTATGCTGTTTTCAACACACAGATGCATTACATCTACAAACAGAGCATACAATGAGAGCACATGATACACTTTTGATGTTTGTTTCATTTCTGAGATAATGTTACAGAATGTTTCGGAAAATGAAGATTCCAGGACCACTTTAAATGTTTCGTTCTGTTAAAATCACAAACTTACCTTTTAGAGAAACAGTCTTTAAGAAAAAATCTAATCAGACTGTACTTCATTTTCTAGTTTTAAGGTTTTGCATCCCTCAAAGTGTGTCTAAAAGTATCTTGGCAAGAGAAAAAAAAGCCAAAATCTGCCTTTAAAAGAATCCGAATTCCTTATAAAGTACTTCATATTCAACCAGTTTCAGTTTTCAGACACCAAACTGTATCTAAAAGTATCTTGGTAACACAAGAAAAAGAGTAAGTGTAATTTCTTCGGTAATGTTACAGAATGTTTCTGAAAAATGAAGATTCCAGGACCACTTTAAATGTTTCGTTTACAATACTATTACATATAGAGGAGAGTTCTTCTTCGGGAACATCCTCTCCCCTACTTTGTACCATCCAGTCATTAAGCCCATATCCATTATCCTGGTGATAATAAGGGTAGGCTACATCAGACTTGGTTTTTCTCAGATCCATGGCTAGTTTTCAACGGTCGTCTTGGTGGGGTCCTTCGTTTTAGATGATTTGCTGAGTGGGGTGGGACTTATTGCGTTGAGTGGGGGGAGTCAGTGTAGAATTGAGAGTTTTTAGAAAAAAGTTCTTTAAGCGTTGTAGCTTTTTCATCTCATCTCATCTCCAGCAATAGGTCATCATTTAAGAACAAGTAATAGTTTTGTCAAGATTCTACAGAAAAAAGTCAAAAAAGTATAGTACGTCAGAAATATGTAAAAGTCATATAGTATGTTGAAAATCAAAAAAAGAAAACTCAATTCAATACAAATTAATGAATATTTTACCCTGTTCTAAAGTTTTGCACCCTTAAAGAAAAACCCCTTCCTTACCAGCTACTTCATATTATACCCTTTGTTAAGTGTTGCGTACATCAGGGTGTATCTCAAAGTATCTTGGTAACATAAAATAACTAAAATATGTAAGTTTATCAGAAAAGAAAAAACCTTGTTTATCTGAACAAGTGTTGCATACACCAAAGTGTGTTTAAAAGTATCTTAGTAACACAAGAAAAAGAGAAGAAAGCGTTAATGTTAACAAACACTGGATTGTTCCACTGAAATAATAAATAAATAATTTCAAAAAGTGCTCTTAAAAAGAACAAATGTATTCAGATAAAAGTATTTTGTTAGACTATTAAGTCCACGATGGTTATATTTAACCCCTAACCCATTTGTATTATATGTTTGTTGTCCTAATAAAGCCAGAGTCACCTGAATTAATTTTGTCTCCAGACCTTTTTTATTTTTTACATTTTGTAACAATCTTAAAACATTTGTGGTTTGACTCTTTTTAAAAAAGTTCTTTTTCATCTATCATTTTCAACCAAGCAGCAAGAGGTCAAATGTAAGAACAAGTAATAGTTTGTCACGATTTTATGGGAAATAGTCAGAGAGCGATGTCACATCTTAAAGACAGCTTGAACTGGATAAATGGTTAGTCTTTTTCAAACATATCGTACGTTCTGCATGTTAGTATATCTGGCCCATCGATTTAGACCCTACTGCCCTAGACGCATGCCCTCAATAGGGTAGTCACGCTTTGGGAAGAGGTGTTTCATTTCACAGATCCACCTTGATTGTTATTGTGAAGAGGGACGGGGGAGGAACATTCAGAGGATGAAGAAGCATAAACATAACTTGTTTGTAAAACGGACAGCACGTCAGTTTCAAGAAAGATGACACCGTGTTTATGCATGACATGCAACATATCTTGAAGTCCTACAAAAAAAAAAAAAAGGGTACAAGTATATTGTGTTGAAAATATCGCCAAAAGTCGTAATATTGTATAATGTATTAGTTGCATGTTGTATTTTTGCTAGCAATCACTATGTAGTTTTTTCCAAAAATATAATGGAAAAAAAGCGAGAAAGACAAAAACAAAATACGTTGAAAAGGGGATGAGTATGTCTGTCTCTCGTGGGGTTGGTGTGTTAAGAGTCACAGTCTTAAAGAAAATCTGCTCAGAAAAAGTACTTAACTTTCTACCAGTTGTAAAGTTGTCATACATAAAAAACGCTATCAAAAAAGTAAGAGACTTACTGTTCCTTTGTGAGAGAATTACACACAAATCTGCCGAGTGTCTGTAAAAAGTCTTAAAAATCACAAAACCTGCCTTTTAGAGAAACAGTCTTTTAAAAAAAAGATATGATCAAGGGGGCATTAAGATCTTTAAACTATTAAAACCCTCTTCAAAAGAGACTTCCCCTTCACTGTCCTGCTTCATTGTAGGATTTCTGCCATGTCTCTACTTCAGTTTGACCATCTCTGTTATTATGTGATGGAATACTAGATAAATAAGTAATTAGATACCTTACCGTTACTGCGCTCATAAAGAATGATAAGAATAAGAATAATGCGTATTGAACTGGTTTAATTAATTAGTGATTTTATTTAAGGTAATTAGTTAGAAGCCCTATTTTATCAGTATGTCTGCACAGCAGTTACAATGGTCAAACTACATTAACACAGAATTGTCCCCATTCTTTCTTTAATAGTTACTAACATTAGATATTTTTAATGAGATATGGACCGCAAAACAAAAGATATCCCTGGTTTTCATTTAAAAAATCAAGTCACTGAATGCAAGTAGTTGCCTTAGCTTATTTTGTTATGATATGATGATGTGAATTACTGTTCAAATTAGTTAATGAAATAATCGTTTGGTTATTTTATGCATTGCCTAATGTTACATTTATGTGCTTAAGAATGCCTTCAAGACAGAGGAGACTGAAGCATATCTTCGGCTGTAGGCGTCTGAACCCGGCATACAAACTGTATTCGTTTCTTGATTGGAGCACCCAACGGATGTCTGTAAGTTGTCACCGGTGTCTCGCTGATTAAACTCATATCAAGACGTCTCTTGGCCATTTTCTCTCGACTTGAAAAATATTTAAGAGTGACGCCAGGTTTTTCTAAATACATTTATGACTGTTAACAAATAATTAAAGCCATCAATATATTCGGACAGCGACTGCATATCGCAGAGATCTGCTTGAAATTGTTGCAGCGGTCTGAGTACGAAAACTCTGTTTTCTCACCAAAATCCACCCGTGTCGACTTGTACAAATGTATATGCGTTATCCTCTGATAAATATTCTCTGACTTTCTATATATATTTAAGTATATTACCTACCTCCCTCTGTTTACAACATGTTTGTCTCCATAGGGGGTTTATGGCTTCTCCATAGGGGGTTTGGGGTTTTCCCCTCCCTTATCCTTTAGCAAAAAGGTTGACTTTTTAAAATATCTGTTTTTTATATGCTTTACTTTGATTTGGAGCACCCAACGGATGGCTGTAAGTTGTCACCGGTGTCTCGCTGATTAAATTCATATCAAGACGTCTCTTGGCCATTTTCTCTCGACTTGAAAAATGAGTGACGCTGGCTTTTTATTTAGACAGAGGGAGAGGGTGAGGGGCGGGGAAAGTGTGTGTGTGTGTGTTCCCCCCCTCCTCCACCATATGTTCTCTCCCCTCATGTCCTGTCATGTCCTGTTCGCAAAAACAGAGAGGTTTAAATATATGTTTTTTTTAGATGCTTTACTTTTGATTAATTTCATGTTATTTTGCAAGTATTTGTAAGTTACATTCGATACTATATACAGGATTAACCACACAGGAAGTGGTTAGGAGGCGGGATATATATATCCTAGACATATTAATTGATTGAAAACAACGGCATTTTATTTTTATCATTTTTTTTAATTTTAATTTAATTTAAATTTTTATTTTGAAAACCGGAAGCGGGACATCCGCCGGAAGCGGGGGCGGGACATCCGGTCGAACGAGGCGGGACTTCCGGTCGAACGAGGCGGGACTTCCGGTTTTCAAAATAAAAAAGGCGGGACTTCCGGTCAAATAAGGCGGGACTTCCGGCCAAAAAGGGGCGGGGCGACCTGGCACTCAGGGGGCCAGGCTCGAGGGAGAAGACCGCGGCTCTCAGGGGGCCGGGCTCGAGGGCGAAGACCAGACAGCTCCGGAGGCCGGGCAGGACCCGTTGTCGGCCGAACAGGAACCGGAGCCAGTGGGACAGGCTTCGGCAGGATCCCCCACGGAAGAGGACCAGTAGTTGATAGGACCCCCGGTGAGACAGGTGATGGTGAGGCCTCCAACGGAACAGGACAAGGGGTTGGCAGGACCCCCGGCAGAAGAGTTGTCGGCGGGACCCCCAGAGGAACAGGACATAGGATTGGCAGGACCCCCGGCAGGAGAGCAGTCGGCGGGACCTCCAACGGCACAGGACATAGGGTTGGCAGGACCCCCGGCAGGAGAGTAGTCGGCGGGGCCTCCAACGGCACAGGACAAAGGGTTGGCAGGACCCCCGGCAGGAGAGCAGTCGGTGGGACCTCCAACGAGATGGGACAAGGAGCTGGCAGGATCCCCGGCAGGAGAGCAGACGGCGGGACCTCCAACGGGACGGGACAAAGGGTTGGCAGGACCCCCGGCAGGAGAGTAGTCGGCGGGGCCTCCAACGGCACAGGACATAGGATTGGCAGGACCCACGGCAGGAGAGTAGACGGCGGGACCTCAAACGAGACAGGACAAGAAGCTGGCAGGACCCCCGGCAGGAGAGTAGACGGCGGGACCTCCAACGGGACAGACATACGATTGGTAGGACCCCCGGCAGAGGAGTAGTCGACGGGGCCTCCAACGGGACAGGACATGGAGTTGGCAGGACCCCCAGCGGAACCTCCAACAGACCAGGACATTGGGTAGGGACTTGAGACGTGACTCGAGAGGGGAACTAGAGACGGAACTCCAGAGGGGACTAGAGGAGAGACTAGAGGAGGAACAAGAGGAGGGACTAGAGGAGGAACTAGAGGAGGGAACTCGAGAGGGGACTTGAGAGGGGAACTAGAGAGGGGACTCGAGGAGGGACTAGAGAGGGGACTAGAGGAGGGACTAGAGAAGGGACTAAAGGAGGGACTAGAGGAGGGACCTCGAGAGGGAACTCGAGAAGTGACTAGAGGAGGGACTAGAGATGGGACTAGGGAATTGACTCGAGAGGGAACTGGAGATGGGACTTGGGAAGGGACTCGGGAAGGGACTTGAGTAGGGACTAGAGATGGGACTAGAGGTGGGATTGGAGAAGGGACTAGAGAAGGGACTAGGAAAGTGACCTGAGGAGGGACTAGAGAAGGGACTAGAGGAGGGACTATGGCAGCTGGGACCAGGACTGGGGCCGGAACCATGGCTGCTGGGGCCAGAACTGGGGCTGTAACCATGGTTGCTGAGGCCGGAACCAGGGCCGGAACCAGGGCCGGAACCATGGCCGCTGGGGCCAGAACTGGGGCCGGAGCCGCTGGAGTACGGGCTGGAATCCTGGCCTTGCATCTTCCAGAGACCTTTTGGAGGCTCCGTGGACCTCCAAACGCCAGGCGGGTTCCTGAGAAAAGGTCTGAGGTTGGAACTGGAGCCGCTGGAACCGGAACAGAGGCCTGGACCATGGCTGTGTGGGCCAGGAAATCGAGCAAGGAAACATAGCTCTGCGGGCCGGTACTGGTGCATGGATCCATGGCTGTGGAAACCAGAACTGAAGCCGGGATCATGGCTGTTGGAGCACGGGCTGGAATCCTGGCCCTGCGGCCTGACAGCGGCCTTCGATACCGTGGACCACAGCATTCTGTTGTCGCGGCTCGAACAGTCCGCAGGCATCACAGGCTCTGCTCTGGCATGGTTCAGGTCCTACCTAACAGACCGTAGCCTTTCAGTGCAGCTAGGTGCCTTCTCCTCTGCAAAAGCCCCCCTTACCTGTGGGGTTCCCCAAGGTTCTATTCTGGGCCCCATCCTCTTTCTATTATATATACTGCCCCTAGGTGCAATTCTCTCCAAGCACAACATCCCCTTCCACTGCTACGCTGATGACGTTCAGATATATCTACCTCTCAATGCTAATGCCAACTCCTTACAGCAATTGATGGACTGCTTGGCTGAAATTAAATCCTGGCTGAGCCAAAACTTCCTCACCCTCAACGAGAGCAAGACCGAGGTAATTTTTTTTGGACCCCAACCTCCGGCCTCCCAGGTTGACATTCTTGGCTCCCTGAGTAAAAACATCCTCCCCGCTGTAACGAACCTTGGAGTAACCTTCAATAGCACTTTTAAATTCGATAAACAGGTCAGCAGCGTAGTCAAAACCTGCTTTTTTAAATTACGACTATTGGCTAAGACCAAGTCGTTTTTATCTTTTAAAGACTTAGAGAGGGTAATTAACGCTTTTGTGACATCGCGACTGGACTACTGCAACGCTTTGTATGTGGGCATGGATCAGGCATCCATAAAACGCCTGCAGCTATTACAGAACGCAGCTGCACGTCTCCTGACTGGCCACAAAAGGCGTGACCACATTACCCCCATTCTGGCCTCACTTCACTGGCTTCCAGTTCGGTTCCGAATAGATTTTAAACTCCTTTTATTTGTTTTTAAGGCCCTAAACGGGCTGGCTCCGGCTTATATAGCTGACTTAATCCAGCGATACACCCCAGCCAGAGCTCTAAGGTCTGCCGACCAAATGCTGCTGGTAGTGCCGAAAACCAGGCTAAAAACTAGAGGGCACCGAGCCTTCGCAGCAGCTGGTCCCAGGCTCTGGAACACTCTGCCCTTACCTGTGAGGTCGGCCCAGACACTAGGGGCTTTTAAATCCTCTCTAAAAACACACTTCTTCTCTCTGGCCTTTTAAAAGTGAGCAGAGCATGACATTTCTCATTTTGTATTTTAACTGTGTCTGCCTTTATATTTGTTGTTTTTAACTTAAATGCTACAAATTGCAATATGTTCCGTATATTTTTTATTCATGTACAGCACTTTGGCGCGACCGAAAGTTGTTTTAAAATGTGCTTTATAAATAAACTTGATTTGATTTGATTTGATTTGCGTCTCCTAGAGGCTTTTTGGAGACTCTGTGGACCTTCAACAGGACAGTAGTTGGATCCCAGGAAAGGGTTAGAAGCTTGTGGCAATTCCTCAGGGCTACTTGAAAAGGTTTGTAGCCACTCCGGCAACAAGCTCCTGAGCCAGGGCTTGCGAGCAACCTCCCGGCGTGCCTCCTTCAAAGCAGCCTCTTTACCCCGTCTAGATGAGGCGTTCTTCCAGGTGTAAAAAATGTACTCCAGAGAATACCCAAGACATTCCACCTGTGGGGCCAAAACATTGAAATCTGCTGAGTCCAAATGTGGTCGGTTCATTCTGTTAGGCATGGGTGAAGCAGGTAGGACTCAAAAGCAGAATAACGAAAAGCGAGCTTTATTAAATACTAAAGCTGTGGCAAAACAAGGCAGAATCCAAAATATCCAAAGCAGCACAAGGAACACAGACCGTGGAGTAACATGGAGGGGAAACAATGAACCGACATGGAACACAGGGGAAGACTAGTCTAAATACACAGAAGGGTAATCACAGAACAAGACACAGCTGGACAGGGGAGGAGAAACACAAGGACAACAGGTGAACACAATCGGGTAATCAGGGAGGGAAACAGACAGAAAGCAGACAGGCAGGAAACGGGGGTGAACACTTTACACAATAAGACAGGAAACCCAAAGACAAGAAAAACACCAACACAGACAAAACTACAAACGTGACATAACCTGAGAATCGTGACATAAGCATTGATAACATTTGTATTTGATCACACTTTGGCTGGGTTAAAAAAGGCATAGTTGTATACTAATCACACCAAGTATGACGTTACATTTAGTGTGTAGTGTACTTTAACTGCTAAGTATGTAGGATGCACGAAAGAAATCCCCGGATGTACAGTAGCAAACATATTTGAGTATGAAGCATGAGGTCACACAAGCCTAACACAATCAATGCAGCTGTCCTGTTCAATAGCGGATTCTGAAAAACCCAGTTAAAAATAATTAAGAGTTATAGTGAATTGTAAAACCCATTTTAAATCATTGTTTTATTGTTTTATTTTGGCTTTACATAATTATAGAAAACATTCAATTAAGTAGAAGAGACTAGGTTGATTTACACTTCAACATTGACGTGATAAACAAACCTTATTCAATAATAAATTGGACCAGTAACCCTGTGATTGAGGTGATGTGTTGCATTGTCTGAGTTAACTGTGTGAACCGTCTGCTGGTAGTGGTATACTTCATTGTTAATATAGTATGCTGTCTGTAGTTGTTAGTATTTCATTTTGAATAGTAGGTCTTTACAGAAATCTCAAACCTTCACTTGCAGGCTGTTGCAGCAAGTTAGTATTGAGGTAATGGTGCAATATGATACGTCTGTTATTCCACAAGCTACTGTCAAAGGCATTATGTGTAAAAGGATTTCAGGAATTAGAGAAAGGAAGAAAACTGGACTCTGCTCATTCCTGGAAGTGAGTCAAGACGATCTCTTGGATTTATATTTGTTTGTTTAGGGAATCCAAGGTTCAATTGGTGGGTCAGTCTGGAGTTACATAACAAGAAGAAAGAACTTGACCATAGTTGGATCAGCAGCATATACAGTAGAGGAGTGAAAAACACAAAGACTGGTTGCCAACAGAGATGGCTGGGAATGGTTGTAGCCTAGAGCGGACAAATCTGCTTAAGCATCCTGTATGATGCTGAATCGACCCTTACAACTCTGGATTTGAACCATATGACTGCAGCAGGTGGTCGATTCATCTTTATCCAACTTGAAAGTGTTGACGGTAGAGAATATAGTTTCAATTTGAAGTTTGCTATAGTTCGGTAATATGGATCCTGGCTCTTAGATATTATTTTATATATATATATATATATATATTACTAAAATGTCTGCCAATTGAATTGTGCCAACTAATTTCATCTTTGCCTGGATTTTGTTCCCAGGCAACATGTTTTTGATTGAATGAGGTACTATGTTAGCTACAGGAGGGGGTCAGGGTGGATGGTGGGCGTTGAAAGGATTTGCATCAAAAGTCATGTCTGTTGTTAAGGCAACAAAAGCACCGGATGCCCTTGTATGTACTGCAGTTTCCCTCGCAGAGTATATACTTTTGCATGACGTATGCATACACTTGGGTCATACTCTTCATCATAACATTTCTCCTTGAACTTTGACTCAGAGTAGACAGGACAGCATGCTGGCTTGCATCCTGCAAAATGTGACCGGATGCAGTCATACTTCATTTTACATACTATGTATTTAGAGATGCAAAATAATCTTTCCCATGCGTTAGAAAGGGTATGGTAGTATGTTGGGAACAAACTGACTGTCTCTTGCTCTAATAAGGAATCCTGTATGTCACATCCCTGCATTTACAGGAAGAGAAGTGAAGTTTATGGTAAAGATATCTGAGCACTGTAATCCCTGGCTGGTAATCCATCCAGCTCAATGGACTGACTTTAATAATATTTGGCCTGAAGAAAAAAACAATGGGGCTCTCGACGATCAGCTGGAGTTCAGTTTCACATGTCTCAACATGGCTGCTGTCAAAAATGGTATTAGTATTTTATATACAGTATTTAGGATTAAATCTGTAGTTTTACATGTTGGATTATAGCATGCTGATGTTTAACAGGTGTCATTTTTTACAATGGATGTCACCATTTTAATGAAGATTTTTTCCATGCCAAAATGTCCAAATGAGCAAGAGTTTATTTAGCCTAGACCAAAGTGTTGGACAAACTGACGGAAAAACGCTGCCCTCTGTAGAGTCAACCAGCCAAAGGAAACAAGTATGAAATAGAACTAAATGTGTACATTTTGGTCACGTTAAATCATTGTGTTATGTAAACTTTAGAAGTGTTGAGTAGTTGCACTCTGACAGAGGAACATTTTAGTTGATTTCACTATACTTACCAGATTATTTTGAATTTGATGAAAGCATTATAACATGATAACATTTGAGTGGACACTGTGTCCTCTTTGCTATGTTTAAGTTTGCTACTGTAGTGTGAATGGAAACTGTTCATAAAGTTAAATAAACACTTCTACTGTGTGTGTAAATGGTATCCAGGAGTTTGGTAACGGTACAAGGCAGATATTTGCTCTTTAATTTGATTCATGCCAGAGAAAAACAAGCTAATGTGTTTCACTGTCTTGAACCTGAATTCAAAAAAAGGTTTTGATCATTTGAATGGGGGCACACATTTTGTATTGCGTTTTTTTAACACAATATTGATGCCACTGCATATCTTATTAAAACATCTTAGTATTTAAGACTTAAAACAATTACACGTTTTACTGTATTTGTTGGTCACTACATTTGCCTTCCATAGTTACCCTCAGTGCTACATTCTCCAGGTTTGAAGTTGTGTCTCGATGCGATCAGCCAATATTGATTTATCCTGATCTACAGCTCATTTTCTGGCAAATCCTGCTGTTTTATCTCACTTGGAGAGATACAGAAGTGATGATGGGAGGACATGACAACAATTGTATTGGTTCTTGCAGCCGACAACAGAACAATTTGCGTGTTCCACATGTTTACTTTACCATTTATGACACAGCAAGGTAGTTTCCTGATGGTTTCCTATGGGGTTAGTTTGTTTGTACTACAGAAAAAGAATTCTGATAAAAACCAAATCACATGGCTATGAATACATCGACAGAAGCAGTGTGTTGTTTAGTTTGAACATTAAGAACACTTTTGGGGATAATCTGGAGAGGTTTTTCCCCTTCTTAAAGGCCACAACATTTCAACAACACAAAAAGGAACATGTAATGTTTTTGATTAAATATGAAGAAATGTTGATTCTCAAAACTGGGATTCAGAAGGTTATGAGCAAACAGATTTGCTCTCCTTCATCTTGTGATGTTGGATGTCGAAAAGACCTGACCGAATTATTCAGATCAACTGACTGACATGAAGACACCAAAGGGTGCCTGTATCAGAGTTTGACACCCTGTCAAAGAGACTGGGCTGTTTGTTTTTTTAATAAACAAAAAAGTCCCAATTCACCTGAGTCTGCACTTCCAGGATGTGGATGATTGTTGGTGCACTTGGTTGTGTTTCATCATCAGAGGTTTGGATGCTAGATTCAGCTAGAGATAAACAAAACAGAAAATAGGGGGGTCAGTGGTTGAATGCAGTGTTGAACAGGTGGGTTTTGAGTGATGTTTTGAATGCTGTGAGGGAGGAAGAATCTCTGATGGATTGGGGTAGTGAGTTCCAGAGGGTGGGTGCAGCAACGGAGAAGGCTCTGCCGCCCCAGGACTTGAGGTTGGTCCGGGTGGGGAGGGACAGGAGGTTGGCAGCAGCAGAGCGGAGGAAGCGATTGGGAGTGTGTCTGTGGAGGAGGTCAGTCAGGTAGGATGGGGCCAGGTTATGGAGGGCTTTGTACGTCATTAGGAGGATTTTGTACTGAATTCTCTGGGGGATGGAGAGCCAGTGGAGCTTGATGGGGACGGGTGTAATGTGTTCACGGATCCGGGTGTGGGTGAGTAGACGGGCGACGGAGTTCTGGATGTATTGAAGTTTGTTGAGGATTTTTGCAGGTGAAGGAGGCTGTTGCAATAGTCCAGACGGGAGGTGATGAAGGCGTGGATGAGGGTTTCGGCAGCAGTGGGGGAGAGGGATGGACGTAGACGGGCAATGTTTTTGAGGTGGAAGAAGGCTGTCTTTGTGATCTGTTTGATGTATTTGTTGTAGAGGGTTTGGTCAAATATGATGCCTAGGCTCCGGATGTGAGGGGAGGTTTGAACTGGGAAGCCGTCTATGTCGAGGGTGAAGTTATGGATAGGTGTGGTGAGCTTTTTTGGTCCAATGATTATTATCTCAGATTTATCGCAGTTGAGTTTGAGGAAGTTGAGTTGGAGCCAGGGTTTGATGTCAGTGATGCAGTTTGTCAGGATGGAGTGGGTAGCAGTGGAGATGGACTTGGTGGAGATGAGAAGCTGGATGTCGTCGGCAAAGCAGTGGAATTGAAGTCCATGACGGCGGATTAAGTGACCAAGGGGAAGCAGGTATGAAGAGGAGGGTAAAAGAGGGTTTTCCTCTCTACTGTACAATGTTTGCATTAAGCTCAGTGACTTAAAGGGCCCATGTCATGGCCATTTCTACTGATCATATCTCCATTGTTGAGGTCTACTATACTACTAGAATAGATTTAAATTGTGCAATTTTCCAAAATCACATTAGTTTCTCATACAGCATCTCTGTAAATGTGTATTCACCAGGTATTCACTCTCTGTCCTAAGCGGCTTGTTGGAGCTCCTGCCCCCCCTCCCTGTGAGCCCAGTGTGCTCCGATTGGTCGGGACGTGGGGAGGCTCGTTGCTGCGAGGAGCGGACAGGTTTCCGGGTCGGCGATACAGCGAGAACAAGCGAAACTCATCCTGAGCACACACAAACACTCACAGCCGAGGTAAAAACAATAAGTGTGGCTTGATATTGAGTAAGAAAAAGGTTTATAACGCTGTGAGAATGGGTCTGCGGAGAGCATTTCTCCGCAATCCCAACTCGTCTATTGCCAGCGTTCAGGGAGCTCTATGCAAGTCAATGGGGACTCCCTGCTAGTTAGCCAAGGGATCCTGGTGTGTGAGGTGCTCCGCGGATTGGTCCATTTGGGCCAATCCGGTCATTTGTTGTTGATTTGGGTGTTCACACGTCACAGAACCCAGAAAGCAAACAATGTAAAATGAGAAATCTCCAACGAGGCGTTCTGGGGCAGCATAGACAGGTATTTTCTGTGTTAGAGTTTTACTCGCGACAGGGTGTATTTGAGGGTTTGTCACTCTGCAGACCGTTTACATGCAGAAAAACCTTCATAACACACAAGGGGATGGGTGATAATCAGAAAAGCATGACATGGGACCTTTAAACAAGCATTGGCGGAAATTGGCTCCATCTTGTTGGTAAAGCAGCCAACACACACACATTTATAAATCCTGGTTACAGATCATTGAAGCTCAACTGTTTGAGACAAATCTTTTTACTTCTTCACTATCACTGTTGGGAAATGTGGCTTTAACCGTTATCCCACAGTTGTTGTTTTTAAAACAGAAACTTGAAACCCCCGTCAGCGCTGTGCTGACAGGAAAAGTTCACGTAGATTACCTTCTTTATTTTTTATTCAAAGTGGATTACATCTGTTATTTCATGGCCTCAGGTTACTAAAGCCTCTGCCAATTGACCTAAATGGTCTGGGTTTGCATATTGTTTTGATTTTAGAGGATTCCCTTTAAATTAGAGGAGATTTCAGGGAAAGTCACGTTTAATCTGACGTGAACCCTTTCCTGTTTCTGGGGGATTTTCAAAATTAGCTGTTCTTCCTGAGAACTATGTTTCTACAGAACTTCTGTTTTCTCAACAGAACAGCCTCTTTCTCTGTGAGATCCTAAACGGTCATTCTTGGCAACATTTCTGTCAGCCTGTGAAGCAGTGGTATAACGTCTACTGTGACCCTGTGTGACGTTTAGATACTACTGGGAGCCCAAAGCAGAGACTGACAAAAATAAAGTTTCAAAAAGTTTAATAGACAAGGTAATCCAAGGCAGGTACTGACGACAGGGAGCTTGGCTGGCCGTAGTAAACCAAAAACAAAGCTGCGGGAAAACGTTTCCGACCAAAACTCAAAAAGAACTCCTTAACCAACTACAACAGACTCCAGGCTGCAAAAAGGCACTCCGGACCGCGGGACAGCATGAAAAATACTCTGGCAGAGAAGTAAGGTGAGGGCCAGGCTCTTAAAGAGCAGGTAATCAAGTGAGTGGGGACAGGTGTGCCTCATCTGCAGCCAGGAGTAACCAGCCACGCCCCCCTGTCACACACCAGCCCTGCAGATACAGAAAGACAGAGTAGTGAGGGGTAAAAGGAGCACACAACAAGTTAAACACACTCTCTTAAGGAGTGACACATGAAAAGTGGGGTGCACCTTCAAGGAAAGAGGCAACTTAAGCCTAACCACACTAGGATTGATGACCCGTTCTATCTCATAAGGTCCAATGTACCTGGGAGTGAGTTTCCGAGAATCCGTTTGAAGAGGGATGTCACGGGAGGAAAGCCAAACCTTCTGGCCCGGTTGGTAATCCGGAGCTGGTCGTCGATGACGATCCGCCATCCTCTGGTTCCGGGCGGAGGTGCGGGTAAGAGCTGCCCGGGCTTCACGCCAGACTCTGCGGGCTCGCCGAAGATGCCCCTGTACTGAGGGAACTGCCACCTCTCTCTCTTGAACCGGGAAAAGGGGAGGTTGGAAGCCGTTGGAAGCCATAAAGGGTGACATACCTGTGGCAGAGCACACCAGGGAGTTGTGGGCGTACTCAACCCATGGCAGATGAAGAGACCATGAGGCTGGGTTTCGAGAGGCAACACAACGAAGAGCCGTTCCCAGGTCCTGATTTGCCCGCTCCGTCTGGCCATTGGTTTGGGGATGGAACCCAGAGGACAAACTAGCCGACGCCCCCAATGCCCGACAAAAGGCCTTCCAAACTTGGGAGGAAAACTGCGGACCCCTGTCTGAAACAATATCCTGAGGGATACCATGCAGCCTAAAAACATTCTGGGTGAGAAGAGTGGCAGTCTCGAGGGCAGAAGGTAGTTTAGGCAGGGGGACAAAGTGCACAGCCTTAGAGAAACGGTCAACGATGGTCAGAATAGTGTCGTTCCCGTCTGATGGTGGGAGACCAGTCACAAAATCCACCGCAATGTGGGACCAGGGCCGGTGGGGAATGGGAAGTGGGCAAAGAAGGCCAGCGGGGGCCTGATGTGAGGCCTTGCTGCGGGCACAGACGGAACAAGCTGAGACATACTCCTTCGTGTCTGCGGACATAGTGGGCCACCAGAAGCGTTGTCAAATTAGAGCCAGGGTCCGATGAAAACCAACTTTGGACGTGTGTCCCCACTGGAGCACTGGAGATCTAACATCGGGGGGAACGAAGAGCCGGTCTGGTGGACAATCCTGAGCCGCTGGATGGTCCTCCTGGGCCTCCTGGACCACCCTTTCAATCTCCCATCTAGCTGCTCCCACGACACAGGAAGATGGCAGAATGGTTGCATCCCTTGAGTCCTCCACTGGGGAAGCGAACTGCCGGGACAAGGCGTCGGCCTTCACATTCCTGGAGCTAGGCCGGTAGGTCAAGGTGAAGTTGAACCGTCCCAGGAAGAGAGCCCACCGAGCCTGGCGTGAGTTGAGCCTGCGTGCAGAGCGAAGGTAAGACAAATTCTTATGGTCCGTCCATACTATAAAAGGATGGTTGGCTCCCTCCAGCCAGTGCCTCCATTCTTGAAGGGCCAGAACCACTGCCAGCAACTCCCGATTACCAACGTCGTAATTCCTCTCAGCAGGGGTCAGCCGACGAGAGAAGAACGCACAAGGGAGGAGCTTCTGGTCTGCGGGGGAACGCTGGGATAAAACTTCCCCCACTCCAGAATCAGAGGCATCCACCTCCACCACAAACTGGACCCCTGGATCAGAATGAGAGAGCACAGGAGCAGTGGCAAACAGACATTTCAGTTTTACAAAAGCTGCCTCAGCTGCAGGAGACCACTCAAAAGGCAACTTGACAGAGGTGAGTTTAGTCAGAGGCACTGCTACCCTACTATAGTCCCGAATAAACCTTCTATAAAAGTTGGCAAAGCCCAGAAACCTTTGCAACTGCTTCCTGTTAGAGGGAGTGGGCCACTCGGTCACTGCTTGGACCTTGGCGGGGTCAGTCCTTAATTGTCCCTTGTCGACGATAAAACCCAGGAAACTCACAGAAGAGGCATGAAACTCGCACTTCTCAGCCTTAACGTACAGTCTGTTCTCAAGAAGTCGCTGCAGTACCAGCCTAACATGCTGGACATGCTCCTGAAGAGTGCAAGAGAAGATAAGGATGTCATCAAGGTACACAAAACAAACCTGTTTAACATGTCACGCAATACATCATTAATCATAGCTTGAAAAACCCCAGGTGCGTTCGTTAACCCAAAAGGCATTACTAAATACTCAAAATGTCCCCTGGGAGTATTGAATGCAGTCTTCCACTCATCCCCCTCCCTTATTCTCACCAAGTGGTACGCATTGCGAAGATCCAACTTAGTGAAGATGGTGGCTTCATGAAGGGGAACAAAGGCTGAGTCTATGAGTGGAAGGGGGTACTTGTTCTTGACTGTGATCTCATTAAGCCCTCTGTAGTCTATGCAAGGGCGTAGGGTCTTATCCTTCTTGTCCACAAAAAAGAAACCTGCACCCATAGGCGATGAAGAGGGGCGAATAAGCCCAGCAGCGAGTGAGTCAGAGATGTAACTCTCCATGGCCTCCTTCTCTGGCCTAGAGATATTGTACAGTTTACTAGACGGAAAGGGGGTGCCAGGGAGCAAATCTATGGCACAATCGTAGGGCCGGTGAGGCGGCAAGGATAGGGCGTGGTCCTTGCTGAAAACCTCCTTGACACTGTGATATTCAGGGGGTACAGAGGTGAGATCAATGGGTTTGAGGGGGTCTGGTGCTCTAGTAACTGTGGGGGGTACAGCAGAGTGTAAGCAATGAGAGTGACAGAATAAACTCCAGTTAATGATAGACGAGTTGGCCCAATCTATGTGGGGGTTATGGAGCTTCAACCACGGAAAACCTAAAACAAGTGGCGACATGGGTGAGGGGATAAGGTACAGGAAGATTATCTCGTGATGGTTGCCAGAGATCTTGAGGGAAACTGGAGCAGTACGGTGAGTAACTTGGGCTAGGAGTCTCCCATCTAAGGCAAACACATCCTTAGGTTCTGGAAGAGGCTCAAAAGGAAGTTTAGACTGCATCACAAAGTCAGAGTCAATGAAATTGTCATCCGCACCAGAATCAATCAAGACCTGCAGCGGAACAGAGTTCTGAGACCAGGAAATAGTACCTTTAACTGGGATGCGGTTGGAGGAGGCTGAGTTGATAGAAGTGTGGCTCATCAGTGCTCCCCCTGTCGCTGATGAGCCATGTCTTTTGGCAGAGGGGGACAACCGGCGCTGACGTGACCAGCCTGGCCACAGTAGAAGCAGAGTCTCTGACGAAGACGGCGTTGACGTTCTGATGGAGTAAGCGTCATCCTTCCCAGCTGCATGGGCTCCTCCATAAAGAAGGGAGAGACCTGGGTATCTGGAGAAGGTCTGGGAGGCCCGGAGTCAGGAGGATGGCGAGAAGGTCCAGAGAATGCCGGCCGACTAGGAAACTTGGACGGAGGGGGAAAGGAGGTGGAGCTATGTTTTCCTGATCTCTCCCTACGCCTCTCGCGGAGGCGGTTATCTAGTCGTATCGCTAGAGAAATCAACTCCTCTAAGGAGGAGGTTTCATCCCTAACAGCTAGTTCATCCTTTAACTCATCATTAAGCCCCTTATAAAAAATTCCCAGCAAAGCCATGTCATCCCAACCGCAAGAATGCGGAAATCAATAGCAAAATCAGCAACAGAGCCTGAACCCTGGTGGAGTGAAAGGAGTCTTTTACCAGCCTCCTTCCCCCTCACTGGATGATCAAACACTCTACGCATCTCTGCAGTAAAAGACGACAGAGACTGACTAATAGGCGAGTTGCTGTTAGATATGGCAAGGGCCCATGCTGCTGCTTTATCACTCAGTAGGCTCATGATGAAAGCAACCCTAGTTCTATCAGTGGAATAAGTGAAAGGCTGTTGCTCAAACACAAGACTACACTGGTGTAAGAACTGACTACAAGACCCTAAATCTCCTGAATACCTGACGGGTGTGGGGATAAAGGGCTCACAAGGATTGCAGGGCTGTCGTTCTGGATCAGCTTGAGGTGGAGGAGCAGGGTCTGTAGCTTGAGCATCGGCAGTCGGCGGGAGTGTGGAGAGATGTGCTGCGACCTGTTCCATACGGCCTCCGATGTTGGTCACACCGGCGGTTAAATCCTGAATCGCTTCCATAACTCTCTGCAGAGCTCTGTCATGTTGCCCTATCATTACCCCTTGAGCAGCAAGCGCTTCCCTGAGTCTCTCATTCTCTGCGGGGTCCATATTGGCCAGAGTATTCTGTGACGTTTAGATACTACTGGGACCCCAAAGCAGAGACTGACAAAAATAAAGTTTCAAAAAGTTTAATAGACAAGGTAATCCAAGGCAGGTACTGACGACAGGGAGCTTGGCTGGCCGTAGTAAACCAAAAACAAAGCTGCGGGAAAACGTTTCCGACCAAAACTCAAAAAGAACTCCTTAACCAACTACAACAGACTCCAGGCTGCAGCAAGGCACTCCGGACCGCGGGACAGCATGAAAAATACTCTGGCAGAGAAGTGAGGTGAGGGCCAGGCTCTTAAAGAGCAGGTAATCAAGTGAGTGGGGACAGGTGTGCCTCATCTGCAGCCAGGAGTAACCAGCCACGCCCCCCCAGCCCTGCAGATACAGAAAGACAGAGTAGTGAGGGGTAAAAGGAGCACACAACAAGTTAAACACAAAAACAACAAAAGCCCCATGCAAAACATAACACCCTGGAGGGTATTCTTCAAGTATGAGATAATAACGAGGATGACGTCATAGTGATGTCATCAGGATTATCGTATCTCGGCTTGAATTGAGAATTGCATTTTTAACAGATAACGTGCACTACAAACTTTGACAGTTTGACTAAAGAGGGAATTTGCCATAGCTGTAAGGGGGGTCAATGAGATATCTCATTAAGTTGCATTATTGGAAGTGTAGGATCTATAGAGTTTTATGAGCCTAAAATGCTCCTAAAATGTTCTACTCTGGGGAAAATGTAAACAAATGTATAACCTGACTAGATCATCGGGTGAAATTTTGAATTTGTCCAATATGTTTTGTTTTTGTACCTAATACCCAAGCGGCAACCTCTGATGCTAAGAGAGGAAGTCAACACAAAAGTGCCAAAACTAATGACCAACATGAGTAGAGACAGTAACTTTATAAAGCCAAAAGTCAATGATACATGAATAATTCATTTAGCAAAGCTCTGTATTATTTCACAAAGCAACTAAAAACATCTCTAGTACACAAGAGACCATATCCAGCATTATCGAGTTAATCATTTCTGGAGCCAGACGTTTCCTCTGCCTGGTTCATGAACCCCATATCATAACCCTTTTAAATAAATATTTAATTGTTGTTGTTTATTTTAAACAGCACTTTATAGACTGGTTCTGGTTCCTCTCAACTATACTTTCTGCAAAAGTTTTCAGAAAGCTTGATCTTTATTGGGCAGCTGGAAGACTTGTGTTCTTCCATTATTTTAAGAAATATCACCCATAGGCAGTCCGTGAGGGAAACACATGACCTCACGCTGAACCCCACAGGGTCAGCACCATGTACACTCACTATCCTCCCTATCAGAGTCTCTTAAGTCTCTCACATGAGTTCCCATGTATTCGGGACTCCCAGAGGATGTTAATATATCACCAGTGAGTGTGCAGCCTGACCTTTGACTCTGTAAAGTTTCTGCTGTGAGCTGAGCCAAGCAGCGGGGTCAGAGCAGAGACACTCTCCCACAGGTGAGCCCACCAAACTGTTTCTCTTTTACTACAAATGTTGCTGATATCTGGAGACGAATTTTCTTTGCATTTTGACATCTTTCTTTGCATCAACAAATCTGTCTTTTCCCCCTTGCAGGAAACAAAGTGTGAGTCATTGCTGTCACTGCATCCTGAAGCCTCCTAGCCTTCGATTTCCAAACAGAGCTCGCCATGATGGAGACGGAGCAAACGGCTGCGAGTTGTCCTGCCCTGGGCCAAACTCCTGTCAGGAGCTGGCTCTCCTCCAGCTCCAGAGGTACAGTGCTGCGCTGCTGTTGACTGTCACGATTGGTTCTCAAAAAAATATTAAGCTCAGAGTGTTGCCTGCTGACTAAAGCTGCAACCTCTGACCAGAGAAAAGCAACCTTTCAGCTCCTGCTATGCACAGTTCCTTACATTTTACCTGGACATGGTTTAGCAGGCTAATTCAAATAATTATGTTTTATTCTATACTTGTCTTGCCTTACTTTTGTTCATATTTTTAAGAAAAAAGGAAAAAGAACTTAGTTCGATTTGTAATCTACACAGACAAAACTTCATAACCTTAATATTTTCAAAATCACTTAAACACAAAACAGTTTCAGTATGTGTGGGCATATACCTAACCCTCAATTTACCACATTTTTAACTTGTCTGTTAACAACAATCTTTCAGTTGTAGCTTCTGAGATTTTCCGATTTTCCTCCTTCATGCACCTCTCTGCAGCTGTTGCAGTTGTTGAGAAAAACACTGTTAAATGTGTTATCCTTTAACACATGTCCAACATTATAAATGTTTATCTGGTGTGAATACAGCTACATTTGCTCCAAAACTAACATATATTAAAGTATTTGCAAACAAGTGGTTTGTCCACAGAGCTGTTTCCTCTTGTGTCCAAAAGCTTCTAAAATCGAACACAATCCATTTTAAACACATCAGTGTTAACCATTCATGAGCAATTATGATTTTATGAGAATATGATCACAATGTTGCGCATGTAAAACGTGCAATAAACATGCAGTAGTCATACTTCGATGATGAAGTATTGGATTTTTGAAGCCTAAAAAAGCTTCAGAACTCAGATGCTGTATTCTCATTGTACGTTGGTTGTCTCTGAGTTTTGAGTAGGATGATATAGTGATGCACTTTTAATTTGTATTTAAAGTGTACAACATTTCTAAACCTGACATCACACACAGTTTTGAATAATAGGTTAAATGTAACAGTTATGTGTTGATGCCTAAGCTAAAATGTAACTATAATCAAACTAGAAGCCTGTGTGAATACAAATATCTACATTCATTTTTAGAGATAATTTAGCCTTTGACAATCACCAGCTCAGGTCCCTCACTTTGTTTTGAACTCTGAAACACAAATGTATTTCTGCTGAACATTAAACTAACCATTGACTACAAAATCCAGTAAACTCTTTCACAACGTTAGTGAAGCAGTTTAAGAGGCGACCTTTGTTACAACAAGCATCCTGACATTTTCATAAGCACTCAATTACTGTTTGCATTCGAGGAAATGAGATGAAACATTGACCAAGCATCAGTAAAATGCTCACTCAGCTATTTGCCTACACACACAGAAAACACATCGTAAGCATATAACAGGGGCGCAGATGAGATTTTTGAAATCGGGGGGGACAAAACTGAGAGAAATTATTTTCACGATATTTACTTACCATTGATTTATTATGTGTTTTACAATCAAAAGTAACTTTAACCGTGAGCTCAAATATGATCTGTTTCAAGATCAAATATAATGCAATATAAGTATGTATGTGGATTAATAAATGAATTGGTATTTACCTTTAGGTGCAAGAAGGATAATTAAAAAAAGGATAATAAAAAAATATATATATTAATATATATATTACTTTAATACTATCTGCGCCGCTGGCATATAAACACTAACAAACTTGTATTATCTATTTACAAACACACACAAATATGTACACACGAAAACTTTGTACAAACCCAGAAGTAAACATATTAAAAACACAAGTACACATCCATTTTAATCAGATTATGACACACAAATATATTTAAGACACAACTAAGAAGCACAAATATACACGGACGTGCTTTTCCTTCCTCTCACACAGATTTGTCCTTGTAGTTTAACCCTTTTGTCACCTCTTTATGCTTCCCAGGGGCACCCAGCCACCCCCCCTCCCGTTTCTCTGGAGACGGGGTCCGCTACAAAGCCAAGCTCATCGGTGTGGACCATGTGCCGGACGCCCCGGGACACAAAATGTGCTGGGACTCCATGATGAAGCTAAAGGTCAGAAAAAACATACCTCTGTCTCCTTTATTCAAACTGCAGTCATTTAATCAAGGAGGAAAATATATCACATGACAAGTGAGATTAAAATATGTTGTCAGTGGTTTGTTAAGTCCTTTTTAGAGGGCTTTTTTCTAGAGATAGATCTTCTTCTATTTTACAAAACTAGTACCTTCCACAAAGATATTTTTGTTCTGTTGAGCAGTGTCAAAAAAAGATAAATATATTGAATTGTTTAAGACTAATTCAAAGGGGATGATTCATGCTCATTGAACAAGTCTACCCTTGTAACAGGTATTTATATAAATGAAAGCAAATACACGTGGTTTCTTGGATGGAAAAGGGAGTTGTGGGAACATTCGGAAAAAAAGGCTTCTAATATTTGACCTATTGCTCCTCCGATATGTCAGTGACTTCAGGCCCTGTCATCTCACAGGGTACAGCAACATCTTAGAAAAAAACATGATCCACAGGCGCTTAACAAGATCAGTGTAGTAAAAAACGGTTAGCTAGTTTGACGATTTGGCGCCCCCCAGTGATGGTGTCTACGAAATCAAATATTCAGTGGAGGGTTTTGGCCAACAGTCAGTTGAAAACAATTCTACACATAGCTTTAATACAACATTTCATCAGTTTAAATAGTCACAATTTGCCCTTCGGTATAGGTATAGGTTTTCTCCCATTGTCATTAACTCAAACTTTTTTTTTACTTTTTTGTGTGCCAGGGCTTTGAGGCGGCATCGAGGAAGCAGGGGAGACACAAGCAGAGAGTCTGGTTGAAAGTTTCCTCCAGCGGCCTGAGAATAGTGGATGAAAGGACTGGGGTGAGTTACACTGACTGCAACTCCCCCAAATCTCTCTTCCTCTTTGTGTTGTCCTGAAGCTGTTGTTGCCTCGGATTGTTTGTTAATCTTGAAAAGGTTTTCTCTCTCTTGTGTGCAACCTCAACAACCACTGAGGTCTTTAGAGGACAAAAGAAAATCGGTTCATTTATAACTAGCCAAAATGTGTATTATCTACATTTCAATGATATATTCTCAGGATTCCTTTGGGAGGTTAAGCAGAATATTTATATAACTGAAATGGATCAGTGCCATAAAACAAAAATAAGAGTCTAGTGAGTTTTGTTTAGTACACCACAGATATGTTGTAATTGAGCCCAGCCCAGTTAGAAGTCCACATTTGCATGTTTCCCCCCTAAAAGGCATAATGTTTGGCCTTTAGTACCCTTTTTTATGATGAAGAAGTATCAGTTAAATTCTAAGTTATGTTAATAGAATTGTGGAAGTAGTGTTTCCCTTATGAAATTGATTCTGCATTTTACGTGCAGTTAATGTTTGAATATTTGTTTTAGTTTTGGTTCAACTTCGGCCCTTTCTTTTGGTCATATGTCTGATTGTAATAACCAACACCCCAAACTGTTTCCTGCACTGAACACATCTGTATTTCCTTGTCATGTTCAAAAATCTAAATTGCAGCTAATTTATTTTCTCTCTTAGATTCGAGACCAAAACATGTAATTGTAGGTGAAGGGTGCTAGATCCAGAAATAACCCCAAGTCTAAACATTCCCCAGCAAAAGCCAGAGACACAGAAACAGAAACGGAAACAAATCAGCTTTAATCAGGATATATCTAAAGTTATGATATCTTTATTTTCCCTTTTTCATACATCTTTTCTTTATGGTAGTTTTTTGTTCCCCCATTCAACTTTTGTTGTGTCTAAAATGTTTTGTAGTGGTTGGATATGTTTAACCTAAAACCTTTTCTATAATCTGCGTTCAGACTGTACTTCATGACCACGACCGGAGCGGGATCAGCTCTCTGATGAGAGACGAGTCTGACCCCAGAGCTCTGGCCTACGTCTACCAACACCAAGACACATACTGCCTCTTCTACATCAAGACGGCAAACCTGGTATTACACACACCACTCGCTACATGGGAAACATATTTAATAACATATGAATATTCATAGACATTAGTGACAGTTATTAAAACATTACTTAACAAGATGCTATTTATTATAAACCACTACACAGTGAATACTCAGGCTGCTGTATAACATTCATTATAATAATGGCAGTCTTTTGGAAATGTAACTGATTTGGGCTGGCAGATATGAATATGATTGAGGGCAGGAGAGAGGACCCTCAGGTGGATGAATTGTATTGATGGAAGTGAGGTGAACATGATAGGAACATTAAAAAAAGTTTAAGACAGATTCTATTTTCTCCAGCAGGGTTTGTACTGAAATGTCACAGTATGATGCTTGCAGTCGCACACATAATTGTTATGTAAATGAATGCAAATAGTGCAGAAGTAGCCCATGTTGGACCTGTTGCCTTTTGGGAAAATGTTTTCATACAGTGTGATAAAGAAATATTTCTTATTCTGATAATGAAAAGAGTAGACCAAAGTAGGCCAACGTGCAAAAATGTACCTCAGTCTTGGACACTTGCTCTACTGTCGGTTCAAGTTAAAAGAACAGAGAAGTATCTATGTGCATTTTTGTATTTTCACGCTGTTTTGAACCACACTGTATATTACATCCCTTATCCCAGGTAGTGAGAGCACAACTAAAGACAGGTTTGTTCTCTGAGGAAAAGGATATGTTTGGTGCACAGTGTGATGTTTGATTTGTGTTCTCCAGGCAGACCCGGTCCTGGTTGACATTGAGGAAGTTTCTAAGATGGTGGACCAGGAGACAACTGAGGAACCAGCAGAGGCACCGACACAAGTAAGGCAAACTTTTTTAAGTGTATAATTACATCAGTGTTTTTTCACATTGGTGTACATATATTCATTTTTTGTATCAAGTGTTCAATGGTGTTTGTTTTTTCCAGACTAATTCCTTACTGCTACTCAATGACAGTTCAGCCCCAGCAGCTGAGGTAAATAAAATAAAGTTGTATTCCTTAAATCTTATGGTGAGGTTTATCATTGAACATCTTTTTATGTAGTTATTTTCTTTAAATGGTGGAAGGCAAAGATTTAAATAAAACTGTACTGAATGTGCCTTTATTTTTAGGAACCAGCTTTGGAGGAAGTGCTCAGTCCATGGAAAGATTCTTCCCCTGGAAACTTAGACCAGGTACACAATATCACACATGTGAATCTTTCAATACACTGTGCCTTACCTGCCTTATTTGAACATGTTTTTATTTAATGAACCACCTCTATCAAAACAACAAAATCATGAAACATCTTGCATTTCAGAATTTCACAACTTTGAGGTGAAATAACAAAGATATAGTGTGACTGACCTTTAAAATTCAAGCCTTAGGTTGGGGTTAGTTAGTTAGCAGTTATTCTGCTTTTTAAGATCATAACATATGTGAATTTATAAGACATGATGATGCAGCACTGTGTAATTATTTATTTTACATATGGTATTTTTGTTAATGTCTATTATTGTTGTTGCTTTCATATGGCTCGTGAGACTAACTAACCTGCAGTTCGATTAACAGTCTGCTACCTTTCATTGTTAATTAACTTAGTGTTAATACATAAGCAATTGATAAATGTTAATTTATGTTGTTTTTAGATGCAAACTTTAGTGTTTTTCTGTTGCTCTGTGTACAGGCCTCTTCCAGTAGCGAACTGATGGCGGTTTTATCGATCCAAATGGAGGAGCAGCTGATGCCCGACCAGAGCACCTGCGCCAGTCAGCCAGGTTAGTCTCAAACTGAGACCAGGAACTGTTATGCTGAGTAAACCATGTTGCATACCTTAATCCTCTATAGCCTAACATATGTTAGAGCTGAAGTTAGTAGGGGGCAGCACACAGCCTGGAAGACGTGGAAGTGCTAATACTGTGGCCTCATTCATGGCAAAATGATCCATTTCCTTCCTGCTTGGTCTGTTTCTATAAAATGGAGCCATTCATTTAATTATTGTGGCCAAAAGTTACATCTTTTCTGACCATTTTGGCCGCAAATTCCACTTCAATTTCACAATTTGAATCTTGTTTTGTATCACAATCCACTGTCCACTGTAAAAAGAGAAGAGGGAAGTTATTTCATGTCACATTTGCATAACTACTACTTTAGTTTCATTACATTTTAGAGATTGATTGATTTTTGGAATATGTTTTTTTGATAGTGATTAACAGGAGTGGAGGGTTCACTTTGGGAACCAAACACAGTATGTGGTTATTACAAATGTTTTGCATCACATCAGATGGTGTATTCATGCAAAGATCTAGCTCAGTTTGGTATCCTATCATGCAAATAAATATAATTAAAACATCAGGCTGTCATGCCTTAAAACTGGCCCCTTCCCTCCTCATGCTGACTCTTTTGTCGGCTGAATCAGAGCAACTTGATACTGTGGTTGAATGGTTGAAACATGATGTTTGAAGTGCTGAGAGCCAAAAACTACATTCACACCACCATCAAACATTAATGTTCCCTACATCATACATCATGAAAGACCAGGCAGGAAATAAGGATTCATACACTGACCTTTGACCTTAGACCTGGAGGCACAAGAGAAATGCAAACAGTGTGCCATAACGTACACTACGTACGTTTTCCCACGATCTCCCTGTTTAAAATGTGTAATCCATAGGGAATGGCATAATTTCCATTGTATACTTAGAGATTGCCTTATTTTCTCATACTACAGTTATCTCATTCTCCTCAAGAGGGAAAAATATCAGATCCCCATGAACTAAATTACAGAAAAGAAAACAATGAATAAGGTTTTTTTGCATTACATTGTTGTATCTGCTGGATTATATGTATTTATGTTCTTATTTTGTTTATTTATACTTGCATTTAGGTTTTTTACCAGAACAAGTTGACACCCTTTAATAATGATAAAAAGCTTCTGATTATGGGTTAAAGATGTGTGGCCCTTTTGAGGGTTTTAATACTTTCACAGTACTTATGTAGCACCGAGACCTGCTTCATAATAAACCAAATGTTGTTGGTCCTGTTGATAGTGTGGCAAAGGGTTGTGTTGAGGTGGTGTGACATGCACTTTCAAAACACAGGCTTTTAGGTTTAGATACTGTCTCTCTTTATTATAACTTAACAATGGCAATTCATTTTCATTATTGTTATTACAACAAGTTGATAATCAAATCAAATACTTTGCCATTCCAGAAATCCAGGATATTGCAACTAATGCTCTCTAAAATGCTCTAAAAATGTTTGGAGTAATTCCCATCACAGGGTCCCAGAAATCAAAGTGCGTCCTTTAAATGACTTCACGTCAAACAGACAGTCCAAAACCCAAGGATAATCCATTTAAAAGAGAGAGTGTCCACCGACAGAGAAAGGTGGACACTGATGCTTGACTTATAGTGTCAGAGTTCAGCGTAGATCAATACCACTCTCATTTGTTTTTTAAGAAATTAAGCCAGAGTTTGATTAGCTTAGCTCAGCATAAGGAATGTAAACAGGTGTACAAAGCTAGCCTTAATTGTATTCTAAAGGTAAAATATTCTGCCTTCCAACGTCTCTAATGTCTCCCATTGATGGTTGTGATGAGATTTTGTTGACACAAATGTAACAAACTGACAAGGGTTTCACTGGGAGTTGTATGCGCAAACTATTTCTTAACGCATTGGAAGTGCTCCAGTAGTTGTTATTGTTTGACTAAAAAAGTAATCAACTAATCGTTTCCGACATGATTTGCTACACAATATTTAGTATATTTTTTGTGTTCCTCTTTTCTCTCAGAGTCTCCACATCATACTCTCTCCTCCTCTCAGATCCTCTCCATGTTCCCCACTCAGCCAGCAGGGGGCACTCCTTACTCCTCGCCCCCATACTCTCCCACCTCCATGCCCTGGGGCCATCAGGGGCTTCTGGGTAATCAGTGGGCAGGTCCAGCTGCAGTGCCTTGGCCCACAATGCCCAGTAGTCCGCCAGCATGGCCCCCTGCAGGATACCCAGGCCCCCCAGCAGGATACCCAGGCCCCCCAGCAGGATACCCAGGCCCCCCAGCAGGATACCCTGGGCCCCCAGCAGGATACCCAGGGCCCCCTGC
The DNA here is from genome assembly GCF_902827115.2 of Pseudochaenichthys georgianus. Lineage (NCBI taxonomy): Eukaryota > Metazoa > Chordata > Actinopteri > Perciformes > Channichthyidae > Pseudochaenichthys > Pseudochaenichthys georgianus. The sequence continues at coordinate 18,786,784 of NC_047506.1, forward strand.
AGGAGGCCAGTTTCTGTCGCATGGCCCTCAGCCAGGAGCTGTGATGGGAGGAAACTCACCCGCCTCACCCACAGCTGTCAGTGGGTACCCCCCCCTTTAAACTCCCTCTACGCCCCCACTGGAGCAACAGCACTGCTGCAGTCAGTCACCCCCACCTTGTACCAAAATCTCCTCCTGTAAAGAACTGAGTTGAAAATATGTTATCAAGATGATGCTCATTTAGGTCCACTAAAATGTGTATTTCATTTTTCTTTCTTTCTTTCATTTGCACGTAATCAAATATTTGTTTTGCTGCCTGATCAAACTGGAAGATCAAAACCATTTACTACAGTATGTTGTTACGAGTTATCTTTTACTGTCTGTTTAAACTGAACAAAAGAAACACTTGTACTGCTATTGTTTAATACAATTGAATTTATAGTTCACAAAGTATTATGATTATTAAAGATAGTATAGTTTCATTACCCCTGCTGATACACTAGGTTGTGTTTTATGAGTTTTACTGACACTTGAAATTACTTTTCATTTCTTTAACAGATATAAGTTAGTTAATGTAATGTTCATCAGAATTAAATGCAGAACATAAAAGGAAGCTCACTTAACTTTGTTTCTAATTTCCTTCAAACTAAAGCATCTCACTTTGTCTTCGGTTTTATTATATAATTATATCATTGTGTGGACGTTCTTATTGAAATAGAAAGTATATAAATGTATAATAACATATTGCAGAAAATAAGCTAAATATAAAATGTTTTCTTCACATCAATTGCACTCACAGTGCCCTAAAATATAACTGTATTATTCATACACAAAAAAACTGACCTTTTTAAGAAGAACTGAAACAAAGTGGCTGACAGCATGTTAAAGTTTCTCTACTGTTATTCCCATGTTGTGTCACTGTCTGTTCTCCTGTTGCACTCACTGAAGTGTTTCCTCATTTGAAGTATACGTTTTGTGACACAGGTCTGTACAGTAGATCAGCCTCGATATACTGAATCACGCTGGACATGGAGCACTTTATTCATCAGTGAGTCCACCACTAAAGGAAAATATGGTAAGAAATAGTTATTTGCTATGTTACTAAGTTTATTTGTTAATATATTTGTGAATGGATGATTTACAACTCCTCGATGGCTCCTTTCACCCTTCTGGCCATTTCCTCATACTCGTGTGTCTATGAATAATCTGACTTCTAAAGACCATCCAATTTCATTTTTTTGAAAACCTCAGTTTTCCTCTTACATAAAACATACTATGGAATCACCTTTAAAACCTGCTTTACAACCCTGCAAATACAGGATCTTACCGGCTTGTTTGTAATAATTACATCATTGTCACAGTAGTTGGATTTGGAAAGAAGTGCTCATGCTGCTAATGAAAGAAAGCTCTATCACAGTGGTCAATGATTAACAGTGAGCTCAGTGCAGCTTTACTTCTACTTTTCTAGCTTCCTATCTTCCTTCGAAAGTACACATGTTAATAGCAGTTCAGAAATTCATGTATGATATCATTATTTAAATATAAAGTATCCTGCACTGCAAGTATGTGTGCAACTTTATCAATTATTTTAATTATCCATTCATCTAAGAAATGTATGTCTATAAATGATTAAGGGTGATTAATGGTTTGGTCTTTAATATCTCTTTGACTTTCTCAAATATCAATGTAATGTCTGTTACATTTTTTCAGATCAAAGCCAAAAGGATGAACAATTAATGTATCTATTAATCAATTATCAATAAACTTAGTGAAAGAAATGTCTGACCTTCGTCCAATCGGTTAGTCAACTAATATTTGTAGCTGTACCTATGAATAATTAAATAAATGAATTACATAAACTGCATGTTCTCTGTTTCAGAGACTGACTGCTACCTAAATATAGTCACTCGTACTTTATCCAGCTTATTCTGCATAGGTTAGTGCATTTCAAGATCATTTAAGGAGTTCTGACAAACTTATAATAATTTAAATAAACATTTTAACCAATTCGTTTTACTGTGTGTAAACTTAACGGAGAACAGAAGACTTCCCTTGAAGTCAGTGATATTTACGATAACAAATGACATACCAGAAAATATTTTAAGGTACAATTTCAATGTAAATTGTGAATGTACTCAATCACATTTTATTTGTTGACATGACTTTTTTCCTCAAGTTTCTCACTTTTTTGTAAATAAAATATGTGTTCTTAGTGTTATCCTGCACAGCAACTGTGTGGTGACCCCGTTTTAAAAACTGCAATAAAATGTCAGACGACAGACACACACTTAGATGCACGCACACACTTTTGTTGAACCCCATCTGCGTGTCGTGTGTGTTTGTGGTGTGGAGAGAGGTTTTCGTCTGTTTCCTGCGAGCACAGCTTGCAGCTTATTGGTGCAGGAGGTGAGAGTGAGGTGAGAGTGTTTCTATGGTAACCGGCGCAGGATGCTGGCTAAGTTACGGAGGTGTGCGGTGGTGATCACTTCCTGCTCTTCTTCACACCGTGAAACTTTAGATGTTCAGACAAAATATGGTGTAATGCCTTTGTTTTCATCATGTTTTCAGTTCGTCAACATAACAGAGAACAAGAAAACAGAAAATGTAACTATTTACAACAAAAGTTCCTTTTATTATTATTATTATTAATTTTCATCATTTTACCTCCTTGCTTTGAGACCATTGCTCTTTTAACCGCCTATTCAGGTTGAACACAACCAATGATAGTATTTCTGTCTGACGACGGACTTTAAGAGCTACTATAAAGATGCTCACCTGAAAGTCATGTGACTTCTTATTTTTATAAGAAACCTCTGCATACTTAGAAAAACTTTGCAGCACTGTAAAATGTTTTAAATATTATGGGGAAATGTCATAGAATTATCCAACTGCAGTGAGTTTAATAGCTTTTTAATTGAGAGCAACAACAAAAGAGAGCATAAACATTTCTTTATAAGTCTTAAAATCCCCACATAACCGTTTTAAAAGATTATATTGGCTTCATTGGCTCATCTCTAGCATTGTTGTTGTGAAAATCCTTGCTATAACTAACAATTGAACCACTTTGTGTAACATAAATAATGTTTTAATGTAGTGATTGATTTCATTCCATGACTCATTGCAGCAATCTCAGTAAATGTCTGTTCCTCACTCATATCATAATCATTTTGTTGAGGAGACTTCTCAGCTCTGAGTAGATCAAAAGAACCAGGAAACTGCAATGTTGCACGGTGCATTCTCACCTAGTAGCGCGAGCGTGGGGGGCATGCCTTGCTGTCTGCTGCGCTGCTGACTTCCTGCTTCAAACACATATCAGCTGCAGTTGAGTTTGTGACTGTGTATTTTTTTTCAGGAGGACAGCGTGGATGTGAAGGCTCTGAGGGCCAGGTTCAACACCAAGCCCATCACCTCACCAGACACCAGCAGCAGAGACAGCGGCTCCCCAAAATCTCCTCAACCCGGCTTTGGTAGACTTCCACTGACAGAGAGCAACCTGGCGCACCACAGACTGTCTCCCACGGTTCCTCTTCCTCCACTGGCTAGCTCAGGCCAGGTGAGGTTCCCGAGGCCGGCAGAATCCATGGCGGCATCCAGACCTCCCCTCCCTCGACCGTCTCCCAGTCCTGGAGTCAGAGCCCCCCTCCAGCCGGCAGACCACAGCAGGGTCAAGCTGAAGGAGGAGATGCTGCAGAACATGATGCTGAGGCACCAGAGGCCTCCAATCCCCAAACAAGCCCCAGCTCACACCACCCCTCCACCTCTCCGACAGCAGCCCCGAAAGAGGAGCGCAGGGGAGGTGACCCCGCTCAGGAGGCCCCTGCCCCCTGAAGGACCCCTGCCCCCGAAACCCAAACGGCCTCCCAATGTCAACCTGGAGCCATTTCTGAGGCTCAACCGAGGACCCGCCTTTCCTGGTCCCAAAAAGAGTGACGGTAAGTCTCGGGCTTATTTCTCACAGTTTTTAAATCATGCACGACTAAATTGATAAATGAAATTACGAAAATACATTGCTGAATGTGTGTAAATATGTGTGCTGTGATTTCCCCAGCAGGTTCCTCAGGATCAGGGGGAAGAAAGATGTCTTTACCTGCCGTCCTCAGTCCTCCGAAACCGCCACAACGATGCAACAAACCCAGGCTGCCGCACCAAATGGCCTCCATGTGAGTCTTTAGATCACGTAATGCTGGTGTTATACCAATACATGCAGGAATCTACATACAATTAATTATTCTACATCTTCAGATAGACAATAAGTCATACATAAATCACTGAGAATGCCACAGTAAAATCAAATTCTCATCTTCATCACAGTTGACAGGATGTTAAGATTGCAGGGAGGAAGACGTGGGAGAATCTACAACTATCTTTAACATTTGCAGCGTCCAGATGTCAGGTGGTGAACCAACCAATTGCTGAATAACAAGCAAGAAAAATGTGTTGCTTATTGATTGCAGGGACATTGAAGATAACCAGGACTACTATGATGACATTGGAAGCTTTGAGAAGAACGGTAACAATGGCATCTTGTTTGTTTGTGCATCACTGCAACTATTTCTGTTTTTACACCTTTGTTCCTCTAACACATTTTAAGTTATTCAGAAAAGTGAAACAACTTATATTTTCCTCGTGATGTTTCTTCACAGAGTCCTGGAGCGACAACAGTTCACAGTGTGTGGACGAGGTAAGGACATTTGAACTTACCGTGAAGTGAATACGCCTCCCATTTTTAAGAATTTAAAAAGGGTGTTATTTTCTGTGAGACAACGCTCTTTCCTCAAACCAGATCATAAAGTTAGAATAACGTTTTATAAATGTTAGTTTAATGATTGACAGGCTCAAATATTCCTTTATATTAATATTGTAAATGACAATTAAGCTGTCACGGATGGCATTCCCTTTTAATCTAATAAACCTGATATATTTTCTTGTTCTGTAAACGTGCAAATTAATCTTTTCTTTTACAGGAAAATGATGACGTGTATGAATTCATAGATGAGTAAGTATACACGTTCTTTCTTTATCATTAAGCGCTCTGCTGGTTAAAAGTAGAAAGTGGCCGCAGTGAACACGAAGCAGGACAGAAAACAGAAAGTGCTTCTATTAGTTTTGTTACTGCTATTGTTATTTTTGTACCTACTGAAGCAGCAACAACCACTCTTTCAACTATGATAACCTAAAAGGCTTTGCAATTTGAGTTTGTTCATTTGACACAACTTCTCTTTAGGAAACAGCACTCTAATGTGTAATATCTGTTTGGTTTAACAGGATGTCTTTGGCAAGCAACATTAAATGTGCAACAGAGTGTTTCTGTAATTCAACATATTTCCTGTTAGGTATTGTTGTCACCTATGTAATGTGCAACACTGTTGTTAAGACATTTGATTTCCCATTTTAACAACAATTATACAACTGTTTCCAAGGTGTAAAAAATAGAACATCAACATCAGTCTAACATTAGCATATAGCAAGCACAGATTCAAAAAGCAACTGTCATGGCCATAGATTCTTGTAGTTGCTTCATTTATATGTAGTAAAATGTGTAATGAAGTAATGAACTGTTTTGAAAATGTTTGAATTGTTCCTTTAAAGGGATCAGGTGGAGAAAAACCGGTTGAATAGTGAGAAGCAAAACAAAATAGATGAAAAGAAGCAACAAGCACAGGAGAAGAGAGATCAGATGGAGCGTCAGAAGAGAGAACATGACTTGAGGAAGAACTTTCAGGTACGGACAAAATACGCCCTCCATGAAAAACCCTAAGTCCAGTTTCTGTCACAGAAGATCAGAAAGCATCACTAAGTTAACTTGGGTGGTAGTTTAGAAAATCACCACCTGCAAAAACAGGAATGCCTTTTATATATCAGGATATATTTAAGGCTAATAAACTATTCAGGTTCTTCTAATAGTTAGGTAACCTATTTCCAACTTCATGAATGTTATTTACAAAATCTATGTTTTTGCTTAAATTTGTAACACTTAAATCCTTAAGCATTGAGTTTCTTCAAATCCAGTCACACTTTCTTTCTGTCTTCCTATAGTTACAAGGGGAGGTGGAGGTCCTTCATACAGCCAGAGTCAGACATGACTGGCATGGAGTAGGAAAACTGGACATTAGCGTACGACAAGGAGAGAGCGTGGAGATCCTCCGGGTGAAGAACAACCCGGGAGGCAAATGGTTGGCTAAGTCTGTCAATGGAAAATGTGAGTTTCAATTAGAATATCTATCAAACATTTTTAGAAAATGTCAAGTCTTTATAAGGACTATTTTAAGGTTAGTTTATCAATTTGAAGACATTTTGTGAGGGCCTTGCTTGACTGTAACTTGACTTTGTTATGTTTGCGAAGATATTATGTATCATGTTTTGCAGATGATACTCAACTCTATCTGTACAACCAAAACATCCTTGTGACCTTAATGCTTTACACCTGTTAGTCTCAGTCTTGATGTTTACATTCTCAGTGTCTGTTTTTCTTGTTGTAACTTATATAGAATATGCTAGCAACTAGGGAAGCAAAGATGATGTCTTAATATAAGAAAATAACGGACTGGAGGAGGGCAACAAAGAAGGTTATAAAGCAAAGCAGGTAGCATTTTCCCCAGTGAGAAAGTGAGACTGTTGTTGGTTGTTTTTCCAGCAAGTCAGTAACAATTTGTTCAAGAGGATATCACCGTTCTTGCTTTGTACTATTTGTAACTAATTTGCCCATAGTGATACATGTTTTTATAGATCCAAATCCAACCTTTTCCAAACAGAAATGTAAGACTTTGTGGTTGTGGTTTCATAGATACCCAGTGATAACATTGATTATCATTATTTGCATTAGATGGACCTGTGTTGCTTCACACACTGATTTGTCATAATTCATATCTTTGTGTTGTGTCACCTTGCAGACGGTTACATCAGTAACACATGTGTGGATGTTGACTATGAAGCAGTGAAGCGCAAACTGCTCCAGTCCAGAAAGATAGAAACACCGCCTTTGCCTCCACCACCTCCTGACCCCCCGCTGATGTTAAATGTGGATTCCACAAGTAAAGACAGGTACAGCTGTCAGATGATCATGTGTGTGTTATACTGGGAGAAATGTTTTTTTCAATGATTGTTTCACAAGCATTTTATCCTTAAATTCTGTTATGAACCTTATTATATGGTGCTTTCTAATTTTCAACCATGTCTTTCAAACTAACATGAAATGTTTCCTCTCATCTCCAGCATGCTTCCGGACGATGGTAAGTGACACTTTAACATTACTGAATGATTAGGATTAAACAATAAATAGTAAGGGTTTCACATTAGAGATTCATAAGGTTACAACACTTACTGCTGGGGAACAATCTTAAAAAGTGTTCTTATTCAAGTATTGTGTAAAATAACTGATAACTGAAATATACATCATTTGATACAAAAACACACATTATTTTTTTTTAAATGTGGTTGCCTGATTGTTTCAAAAGATGATGGTTCTGACAAGATGATTCTAGTTTTGGTTTACTGTACTTTTCGTTTTGACCTCAGACGACTATGATGACGTTCAACCAATGGGTGAGGATTTCCCACCACCACCGCCTGAAATCAGGTACCTATTTACATCTTGACACTGAAAGGGAACAGGAAATAAGAGCTTGAGAAATGACAACTTGATTATCTGTTAAATCATTATAATCTTTATTTCCAGCTTTGATCCTAAAGTTGGAAAGGAGCTAAGAAATAAATTTAAGGTAAATATTTCTTACACTTTCACATCCGATTATTTATCTGTAAATAAGAGTGGTATATGAGCATAGCAGGGAAAGAAACATTGTATATTGTTCATTATCTCTTCCTGAATCATTTATACAACAGAAACAAACATGCACACACCTCAATGACAAAAAGCGTTATTTCCAGATGAGGCATACAGTATGACACCAACATCTCAGAGTGCCCTTAAGACAATTACTGAAAATGCTCAAAATGAATCACTCCTACCTGTTGTTTCCCAGTATGAAGGGCCTCTTAGAGTACTCCACACCATGATGGTGGATCCTAATTGTGTCATCAAGAAGCCAGGAGGGAAGGATCTGCACGTGACTAATGGAGAAGTTGTGGACATTATCCAGCTCACCAACAGCAAGAAAGCTCTGTGTTGTAACCAGTGTGGAAAATGTATGCAAACACTTCACATCCATTTGATTTTGATATGATTAGTAAACCTAAAGCCATGCTTTTGGCTCTGTGAGGCTGTCTTAGCAGCTCGGCCTAAACCAAATGTTAACAACAGCTTGTTTTCTTATGTTTTCTTTATAATTACATGACAAGAATTGAATGACTATGCTAATCTTCCTAGTGTGCATGATAGTGTTTGACATAATGTCTGTTTTGTATTAACTCTCACAGATGGTTATGTGTCCAGAGCTCTTCTTCTTCCAATGTAAGTGAATCTTCATCAGTTTTAATTGTGATCCAACATTTGCTCTACTTCAGTTTAGTCCTCATACTTTAAATAAATACCCTTTTACTTAAAATGTATAAACCTTCATGTAAATATGAAATATGCTATATATATATATATATATATATAACTATGCGCAATATTATTATTAATAATGCTATGATAACGTGCAATTACGTAACTGCTACTACGTTTTATTTTTTGCACTACTAACTACTAAATACTGCTAATAATTGCATTGATTGTGTGACCATGTTTCATGTTGTCTGTAGATATTTAATTGCTCTTTTTGCTGCACTTTTAGTGTACAGTTTTGCTGTTGTGCTGCTGTGTTTATTGTGTTTATTGTATTTTGTTACTCTGGCACAACAATTTCCTTCGGGATAAATAAAGTCTGATCTTATCTTATCTTAAACAAATGTTTTGCTTTAATGACAGCTACACTTTGACTTGGGTTGTTTAATAGAGTTTGTTGTTGTTGTTTTGGAGAATGAAGATACAGTTGTACATATACATATTTTATTTTTAGTAATCTAAAAATGTCATATTCAATGCCTTCTTAAATATAATGTGTTGTAATCGACGTTTCCAGTAAAAAATGTATAAACTCAACATCATAACATAGCAACAAGTTTTAGATCTAGAAAAATATCAATAGAAGAAACTGTTCTTGTTTTAACATCACTCTCCCTTTGCAGGGAAGGAGACATTTACGACGATGTTGACTATTTATGTGGTGAGTTATCTTTGGATATATCCTGTAATAAATGCAAACTGCACCGCTGTCATTTATTTCTCAAGCTCATGGGTGTTGTTTATACTTATTTATAATGATTGTTGTGTTTTTATTTTATATTTCAGACGTCTACGACAACGACTCTCCACACTGATTATCGAAACCTGAAAACAAAACAAACACTCACACAGTAAGAGAGAGAGAGAGATTGGAGGGGAAAGAGAGAGACTAAAGATAAAAAAAACTATGTGAAAATGTAAGATATATAAAACGATATAACTAACAACATATACATTTTTTACTTCACCAGTTGCATTAGATTAAGCAGGATTCAATCGAGAGGATTTATATACCAAAACATTTTATAAAACTAAAGGAACGGAAAATTAGAACACGCACGCACGCACGCTCGCACGCACGCTCGCACGCACGCACGCACACACACATCAATGCATTGTTTGCCAAACTGCTTGTATAGAAAGTGAATACACTATTAATGGAGCTTTGTGTATTGCTCAACTCTGGGATAATTTAAAAATAAATGAAATGTGTTTTTTTTACTGTTAATTAATTGTTTTTTCATTTGAATATATGTTCTTCTTTTGAATAAAAAAGAAAATGCCTAGACCCTGGAAGTGTTTTTTTTTGTCAAGTAGCAGAGAAAGACTCTACCTATATACGTTGATAACCATCCAACATAATTGACAACCAATTCATTGATGGTCATTACAGATCATGAAGGAATGTGATTTGATAAAACAGATTTAGATAATGCCTAAATAGGTATTGGATAAAGTAAGAGAAATAAAAGTGTTGTATTTAAAGCATAGACTGTATATTGTCAGATTATCCCTCATGCCATGAAAAACAAAGTAGGATCACCATGAGATCACTATTAAAAGTGAAATATATTTATCATTTTCAGGTCCATACTTGTATTTTGAGTTTCTACTAGCTTCTTCTAACATATTGACATCCTTTAATGTTAACTTTTTTAACACAAAACCTTATGTCTGCCTGAGCAGACATAAGGTTTAACCTTTAACATAAGACACTCTGAAATGCTTGACACATGTTGTATTCAATGTGTAACACTAACAGAGAGAAGATGTATGTCACAATTGTGTGGTTCCTGGCTTCCTGCACACACTTGTAACATATGTATATCTAAATTCCACAAAAAAAGAATGTTGTGGCATAATGTGTCCTCATTTAAACCCTATATGTTGACACACATCAAGCAAAACTAAAGTAAAACACACCACAGATTTAATTGTTTACTAATATTGTAATTGTGTAAAGAAAAACACATCTATTTCTTATAGTATAAATTATCATGAAGTACATTTAAAAAAATACTCTCACATCAGCCAGTAGTGTTGTAATGATGCTGCCCAAACTCAAGAGGGCAGCAGTGCAGCATCGCACGAAGAAGAAAAAAGAACGAAGAACAAGTTCGTGCACTGGGGTACTTCCTGTTTCAAAGTCCAGCTGGTAACAGTAAATAGTGGATATGTTGTTGTGCAGGATCTTTATAAATCACTGTTTATTTATTTAACCATATCGTGAGAGAGTTTGAGCAACAGACAGACATGCAGCCGTCTGTGGAGTCTCTGGTCCGACTGCTGGAGTCATACAGAGGAAGAGATAAAGTTGTAAGTACCCATGTGGTTTATATTTACATGATCATGGGTGCAGAACACACATTAGTTTTCGTTTTATACATCACTCATTCTACCTGAGTGTACACCCGTTAGACACAAAACAGAATCCTGTATTACTAGGTTTGAAAGGTAATGTTGATGCCTTATAAACCCTTAAGATTGTGACGCTTAGTAGTACTGAAACAGTATAAATAAATACTAGTACAGTAGAGTTAGGGTATTTTTCTGATTTCATTTGTATTTTGCTCTGTGATATTCAGGTAACATAATAAACCTAATAATTGGTTGTTTAAATTGAAATTATTTCCAGAGAAAGTAAATACAATTAGAAGTATATCAAATAATATATAAAAACATAATCTATTAAAGATCAATTAAACACAAATTACAAAGTCACAGATTAATAGCACCATAGTCATCGAGTCTAGAATATTTGTAAACGGTGTACATCTGAATAAAATATAATATGAATAGGTGATGACAGCCTACTTAGTTTTTCTGTATAAATGTCAAACTATAATAGAAATACATTCAGATTGTTTTCACTTTAGAATCCATCATTTCTACAGATGTTAGTTGCAATACATTTATACTAGACCTGATGCACTGCAGTTTCTTTCCCCTGAGGGTATTTGTCATTTCATGAATAAAGCCATAATTCAAAACATATGAATCATATGAAGCTTATTAGACAGTGGCACTTTTCATAACCTTGAAAAGGACAACAGAAAATAAGATAAACATTGACACAAGTCTTCTTATTGATAAACAGTCACGTTTCTTTTCTCCGCTGTTTGTCTTTCCAGATCAGGACGGCCTGTTATGGCTCGCAGCTGGTCGGAGGAGCCCTGTCCCGGAGAGCAGAAGCTGACAATTCATCCCATCGTCTGGGAAAACGTCTACTGCTGTTCTCTGCTCAGCTCAGCCACTGCCGCACGGTGCTGAGGCTGTTTGATGATCTTTCCATGCTGGCCTACTCCAAGAGCTATGGGTTTGGAGGAAAGGTGAGCCACAAAACAAATCTCTGCTCCCCTCTTTGATAAATCTCATAATCTGAAAACTTCTTCACTTTAACATATTGAGTTACTATTCAATAGCTACAGTTCCTATGAAGCTTTGACAGTGGTTGTCTTTGCAAAGACTCAAGATGCACTTTTGAATAATAACATTTTTAATAAAAAGTAGGGCTTTGTTAAAATGGCAAAGTGCAGCAGTAGATATCAAAATATGAGTACAACATGGACAAAATATAAACATACACTGTTTTAAAACAAATCATTTGTTAGACGCTCTTTGCAAACATTTCTGTTTCTGATAACAATACAGAAAACTTGCATAATGGCATGTCTTTTTAAGGAGGAGGATGCAGGCCTCCGCTGGTTATCGGTGCTAAACAATGTGGCCGACCAGCTGTACTACCCCTGTGAACACATCGCCTGGGCTGCTGACGCTGAGCTGCTCAGAGTGAAGTCTGATAAGTGGTGGGTGCTCAGTACGGTGCTGTGGGGATCCTCGCTGCTGCTGGGAATACTCAGGTCTGACGTCAACTCAACACAAACATCAAATCAAATCTGACTGGAAACACTGACGTAATACAAATGGATCACCAAAATAACAAATGTCACTTATATGACAATTCAGATGTATACATAATTCATACCTAATTATTTCAATGAATATAATATAAGGCTTTATTTACAGTCAATTGAACACAAACAGCAAAAAATAATTATAATATTTGTGACCTGTTTTTAAAGATCTTTAGTGGGAACCAATGGAAATAGTGTAAAGTGAAAATACTGAAAGACAACCAAAAGATTGTTGTTTTTGGTATTTTTATGGGATTAGATGGCAGTAAGAAATATATAGAATAATGACAATCTTATCTTTCAAGAAAATATATTTGTATCGTGTTATTTATTTTTTTACATCTGTTAGAATGCCAATTTGTGTGAATGTTTTGCTCTTTAGATCGCTTCGAGTTTTGATGCTACTGAAGAAGACGTTAAACAGATGTGAGAGCGATGATGGGGGCAACAGCAGGTGTTGTATAAACATTTTGTAACACTTTCTTTGCACCTATTCAAAAGTTGGATGTTCGCAGTGAGAAAGAAAATGTCCTGATGAACCTGTGATTGTCTCCTGCAGTCCCTCTCAGCTCCGCAGACAGATGCGAGGGGAGATTCTCAACATCCTCAGCAGCACAGTTGACCTCAGTAATGCCGTTCATTGGATGCCGCCTGGCTTCCTGTGGGCGGGTCGATTCCCCCCCTGGCTGGTGGGGCTGATGGGCACTATCTCATCTCTGGTTGGTTTGATCCAGATGAACGCCGGAGACAGCGAGGAGACTGACAGCACATAGTGTTCACTGCACTGTGAGGAACAGATGACTGAATGAATGATGTGAACTGATGTAAAATGATGTAGTGAAAGGATGTTTAGCAGATCTTTATATATGCGATCAGAATCTACTCAGAATGTAATAAGTAAGTAGATAAGTAGACTTTTTGCCAATCATCCAAGTGCTTCATCAGCTGTGATTGAAAGCGTCTTTAGAAAGTGTCAGAAATGAATGAATCAATTAATGAAATGTATGTTAGTCGTTACTTACAGATGTATTTACATTTTCAGACAGCAGTATTCAGATCCTACATTACAATGAGTTCCTAATGACGTTGGGGTTCATTGGAGGCCACTCCATGGTGTAAAATGTATGGACTTCAGCACATACGACCTCCTATTATCTCCTACTTACTGGGATGATAATAGCTAAAAATGGTTGCCTTAAATAATTATACACTCCTTATAACTAATTTTCAATCATGCATTGATGAATTAATCATCACACTGTTTTTGTGTTTTTCATGAGTTGGCCAGTTGGAATACTCAAATTAGAAATTACATAACAGCAATTTATATAAACAGATTTATACTGAAGTGATTAAATGTTCAAAGTGTACACGCAGCTTGCCATGTAAATTGAATTATGCGTTACGTTATTGTAGATTATGATTATTATTATTTTTTAATAAATTGAATTGTCCTTTGTTGGATCGTTTTATCGATGTTTGATTAAACAGGTCTGTACGCGTCAACATGACGTGAGCATCTGTTGCCTTCAGGGGCCGATGGACGGGTCGGGAATGAGATAAATAGTTTATTTAGCGCATTTTCCATTTTATCTGCTCTCTGATAACACAGAGAGTTGCAAGCAGCTATTGTCTGAGATCGCATGATGTAGTATTGTTAGATGTGCCAAGAGCAAGGACTGTCGTAGGTAAGACAGCTTTTATATGCGCAGCTCCACTTGCTTGGAACAATCTTCAGCAAGAATTGAAACTGAGCAATCTCATTCCTCTGCATGTTTTTAAAGCTAGGCTAAATGAAATGCTCGTTGATACTATGGGCACTTGTAAATGTCTATAACTATGTAAATGTATCCTGTAAATATAATGTATGATGTCCTTTATTGTTTTATGTTTCATGTGGAACCATATGCTGCAGGTCTCCCTTGAAAAAGAGATCGATGATCTCAATGGGACCAATCTGATTAAATAAAGGTTTGAAATGAAATGAAATGATTAACCTTATATAAATAACCCGCATTTTTCTTTTCAAGAGCAGGGTTTTATTTAATCTGTTTTTATCTTATTTAATTGTTACAAAAAAATTACTTTAGGGACGCTACTTTAAGTATAAATAGCATCGTTAAATAAAACAAACTAAGAAGTTAATATTTGTGTTTAGTTGTTGTCTCAGGACTAGAAAAAGTGCCGTCAATATGTTGTGGTTATATGTCATGTGATTTAAGCAAAAGAGGAATAAGAAACAAAAATACTGATGACAACTGGGAAGTAACAACAGCGCGTGAACGCACCACAGCCACAGAGACCGTGAATAAATAAAAGCTGTCGACTCGACAACAATGACAAGAAAACTCAGTTTTACACCGTAACTTTCTTTAAACTCTTGGATTATGTGATATAATATTATGTCACCGTGCTGCTGCTGTTAATATGACGAATAAAACAAAGCCAAAGTTTAGGAAAATAAGTGTTTGCCAAACCACGTCAAATCATCTGTCGTGGCACCCAGAGGAGTGTGTGGGCACAAATAAACCGAGAAAGACGCAATAAATCAGGTGAGAGTTGTCTTTTCGATGCCTAAACAACAGTTTTTAACACAGAACTTCCATATGTTGTTAATGAGCTCCCATTGGCTTGTTGTAGGTTTTAATTAGCTAGTTAGCATTGAGCTAATGTCACATTAAGTCTACTTTTTATCGCCAAATTGAGATGTAGGATTGAGTATTAGAGGGTGTTTTACAGGATCCCAATTTGATTCGTTTTCTAAAACAGCCAGCATGACCTTTTTTCTGAAACCCTGGCTTCCTCGGTTCAACCTCTGTGGAATACACATGAATGCGTCTTTTGTGACCCAGTATCCAAAACAGAGATATTATGTTGCATTGAAATGTATGTGATCCCAGCTGAATGAGTTTTCATTCAGAAAGGTTTCATAAATAGGCTTTGAGGGTCTGTTTTATGGTTGCACATATTGCACATGTTGTCCTTGTACTTTGAACTTTAGGCTTGTTTCTTTATCTTGATGGTCATGATGTTGTGTGGTTGTACATCACATAGTGCTATAGCTTTAACAAGTGGTGTCTTCTTGCACAAAATACTTTACATGGGATAGTTTTGTTGTGTTTTCTCCAGGCAGTTGTGTTAGTGCTGTAGCTCTTATGCATGCAGATAGAAGCTAAGTGAACCCATTTTCTCATGGCCTCTTAACTTCATTATGTTTTTCTCAAATAGGCTGTCTTTTAAAATGGACTCAGACGTCTGCCCTGTCTATCAGCCCGACTCCTTGTGTTCTGCTACTGTCCCCGTCGATGAAGCCTCTGAGGGTGGGGCCAGAAGACAGACTGAAGCAGCTCCGCCAGGTTCAGAGGTGGAAGATGTTGAATCCTACAACCTGATCGAGCCTCCTCCGTTAGACTGGAGGTCTGATTCCTCCAGTGAGGCGGGCTCCGAAGATGACCTGGAGGACCCCACCTTCCCTCCTTCTGCTGACAGTCTGGACAAGGCCACTCCGAATGAGCCAGTTTTACTATCTTTGAGTGACACTCTGGCTATGATCGGCGTGAACCTGCAGGAGCTTGTGGGAGCTGTTTCAGAACCAGTACATGTGGAGGTAGAATTGGATGAAAAGGAAGAAACAGTTGAGAAGGAAGAGGAGGTGAGGGTTGAGGATTTGGAGGATGCTGGGCATTGCCAGGAGGAGATATGTGTCGTGGAGCAAAGGGTGAATGAAGAAGATGTGGTGTTGGCTATCAGGAGATCAGATGATGAGGATGAAGACCACAGCCGCATCCACAGCCTGCTCAGTCAGCTGCAGCTGCTGGGGGAAGAGCCTCAGACCACCTGCCGGACACCCCCCCACCTGGCCCAGCAGCAGTACTCCGACCTCTGCTCCCCCTCCCTCTTAACAGACGACAGCACTGAGTCCACCGGGCTGCTGTTCTCTAAGAGCCACCAGAGAGACCTGCAGGGTCTGCTGCAGTACACAGAGATCAGAGCCACACCCAGCCCCCCCGGTCAGCCCCACAGAGGAGACATGGACGCTGTGGTGTCCGTTTCCTACAGCCAGGAGGACGCTCACAGGTTCTGGGGACATAATGGTCAACAGCAGCTACAGAGGGAGGACTCGCTGCCCGATGAGGAGTATCCTGAGCCTGTGTGGATGAAGATGGGCGAAGAGCCTCCGGAGGAAAAGGAGGCTGCTGCTGCAGAGAGCGAGCAGGTAGGTTCAGGCTCTATTAAAGAAAATATAAATGATAGACTCCAAAATGTGCTTGACCAGATTCATTCATAGATTTCGTCTCTACTAAACAAAATATGAATTCATTCTAATACATTTTGAAATACATAGTGTTTTGTATCCCACACATTTGTGTAAGAAAGATTTGTGTCAATTCAAAGGAACTCAACACATATTAAATTAGATAAGATGAATTGCATTTGTTTATCAAAAGAGTTGTTGAAATTGAACCAATGATAACATGTTTTAATGTCATCTTAAATGATAAATTAGGCAAATTGTAATATTTGAAATTCTCCTGAACGGTTTTGATTTATTATTTTAAAACCATGTTATTAGATCTTGACAGTTTAATAATGTCTCTATTTACTGTCATAACAGAGTGCAGATCATCCTTCATATAAAGACGGTAAGTCACGTAAAATCACCTTTTTATGATTTCTTCTGTGTCAAATCTTATTAAAAAAATAAATAAGGAGAAGTCCTGGTCTGCTTTAATTTATAACCGATGATATATGTATTTTACTCCTGTAGTGCCTGGTCCATGTGACCCTGAAGATCTGTTGGATGGAGTGATCTTCGGTGCCAAGTACCTGGGATCCACTCAGTTAAAATCTGAGAAGAACCCGTCTACAAACGCCCGTATGTCGCAGGCTCAGGAGGCTGTGGACCGCATTAAGGTGAACTCAAATAAAACATATTCTCAGAGTGGGCACTGAAGCACAGCAGATGTTGTTGTTTTGTCATGGATTTTTTTTCTAATTAGAAATACTAGTTTTAAAATCCCAATTCTTCTATCACGGCTCTAGCTGTTTTTTGATACTGTCATGAAGATAGTCATACACATCTTATCAGTGTGACTGGTTCTGTTTCAGGCTCCAGAGGGAGAATCCCAGCCAATGACAGAGGTGGATCTGTTCATCTCAACACAGCGAATCAAAGTTCTCACTGCTGACACTCAGGTGTGTTTTTGTCTCGTTCATTGACTTTACTTTGATATTTCAGGTTATGCATCATCTCAACATACTGCACATATATCTAAAAAATAACCATAGTTTTAGGGTGTCTTTTTTATTTAATTTATTTAGTTAACATTTTGGTTTCAGTCGTAGTTTACAAATGATATGCTTTAACATATTTTTATTTGATCTCCCATACCAGGACCATGATATTTTAAATTATTACCTGTAATCAAAAGGAATCTTTGGTGTTATCATTTTATCGAATAATTGGGAGCTGAAATAATTTAAAACAAATCTTCAACCTCTCAAACTCAATACATTTAATGAGATAAAATGGCTGCAAGATTTGACATATATGAAACTTGTTTTTTTCTACAAGGCAATACAAACTCAGCTGAAAAAAACCTAGAAAAAGAAAGGTGTTATTTGTAATGGATAATCTATTTTAAGCAAGTCTCTGCAAGTTGAATTGAAAAGCAAACCTTCCTGTCTTCTCTCGTCTTCTATTTTCATTAACACATTCATGTCTTGTCTCCACTCAGGAAGCCATGATGGACCACGCTCTGCAGATGATCTCTTATATTGCAGACATCGGCACCATTGTGGTTCTGATGGCACGAAGGAAACGTAAAGGGCAGGATGCTGACCCCGCCTCCAAGTCTTCCTCCACATCCTCCTCTGTGCCTCAGAAGAAATACTCAATGATCTGCCACGTCTTCTTATCTGACGATGTGAGTTGATTATGTTTTTGTCATATCATGAACCCAACAGCTGCTACAGGATTACAAAAGAGTTTCCTGTTCTGCTTTTTTTGATCCTCAATGTGGCCACAACTTCATCCTTTGAAATCACCAGTAGAGCATTTAGCTGCAGATAATGTGTTTACTGGAGCATTTAGCTAAACACATTATTAAGGTGTCTTTTGCTCCCCTCAATGTTGCGTCTTTGCTCTGGACAACAGTCTCAGATTCAGCTTGACCTGGTTTCCTTCCCGCAGACAGACAGCGAGTTCTCCTGAATATAAAAATGGTCTGGCGGTCGTCCCAGTTTCCCACTGTTCGCAAGACTGAATAGGGGGAGGAAGGGTCTCTTTTTAGAGCGTAATTAGCTGTGGGATACTGAATGCCATAGGGCCACTGCTTGTACTACTTTTTCCCAACTAAACTGTTAATATATGAAGAGCTGTATAAGAAATGTGTTTTATATATACACAGTATATATACCTTTGTTGTATTTGACTGAGCTGTGTTCAAGCCAATGGTAAAATACTCACTATTGTTACTGTTTTGCAATAGTATCACTAATTAAATGTTGAAATAAATGTATTTATATATCACAGCTTCTCATGGTTTAGTGTTTAACTTTAAAGTGAGATTTACAATGAATAGGGTAACAGATAAGTCACCTTTCACAGGAGTTTTTTGTTGTTTTAGTTTTAGGGTGTGACATGTGTTTTAGGTGCACTGTTTTGCAAATTAACTAATTTGCCTTCATTTGTTCATATGAAAACAAAGGGTAGAAAAGTGAAGGAACAATATTTATTTTGCAAATTGGACCCTCTCCTTGTCTCTTCATCCAGGCTCAGGTGATCGCCCAGGCCATCGGTCAGTCGTTCGGCGTGGCCTACCAGCAGTTTCTCCAGGCCAGCGGCATCAAGGCCAGTGACCTGAGGCCGGGCGAGTACAGTGACTACCTGGAGAGTCAGGAGCTCTACAACGGAGACCTGGCCCACTTCTCCGACTCTCAGAACATCCGAGATGTAAGCACAGTGATTGTGGCTTAGTCTTAACACAAAGCACAGTTGGCTAATTGTTGTTGTTAGAAAAAGACACTAAGAAAGCAATGGGAGTAATCTATAAAGCAAAAACGCAACATTTCTAAGATTAAAGTCCTAAATGTAAGATAAAAAAAAAACACTTGGATATTCAGTGAGATTAAAGTAAAGGAAAAACTCAAATATTTACCAGATTATTTTGTCATGTCACCACATTGCAAGTTATATAAACCTCATCACACCAGAGTAAACCGGTTTACAGGAAATGTCAAAAGCATGCGTTATTGAGGAGTTGTAACAGTATGACACATGTTGATAACCTTGCTATTTCCAATGCGTTCTTTTAAATTTGTGAGTTTGTGCTCTCAATTAAACTTCTTTTAATCCTGGATAAAATCAAAGTTGATATCCTACAGTGGCCCCAATTAGGCGTTGCAGCAGCTGTAATAAACTTGGCTCTATGAATAACAATATATTTCAATACTGACCCTGAAAAAGATAAATATAGAGAAATAATTGGTCAAACAAATAATAATTCTTTCTTTGCTGTCTATCTTAGGTAGCCATCACAAAGGCTGCTGGAGAGATCTTGGGGCTGGCGGTGGTGGAGTCGGGCTGGGGCTCCATCCTGCCCACAGTGGTGGTGGCCAACCTCCTCCACGGGGGGGCGGCTGAGCGCTGCGGAGAGCTGAGCATCGGGGACCGCATCATGTCGGTGAACAGCACCAGCATGGTGGGGCTGCCCATCAACACCTGCCAGAACATCATTCGGGTAAGAAGGGAAGACGGAGTGGAAAATAAAAATTAGAATGACTCTTAGAACCGTACATATTTCAACAGTAATTAAAGTGTTATTGATATTCTGGTGGAATGGCAGAGTTTATTGAATTGATTGTGATTTCTGCCTTCTTTAAAGCAAGTGTTATGTCTTTAGGATGCACTAGATGGCACTGTGTGTTTTGTTTTTACATTGATTTGAAAGTGGATTTAGATATACACTTGGGTTTTAAAGGACCAAGATCGATATTCATCCAGTTGTTTGTAGCAAACCTGAACTAAGAAAAAAAGAGTCAGGGCCGCTATATTTTAAAGGACATTCAAAAATGCTTCTATAATTCATGACATTCACACATAATCCAAACTTTTTTGTTTGTTTCAGGACTTAAAAAGCCAAAAGTTTGTGAAGCTCAGCATCGTCCACTGCCCACCAGTCACCATGGCGATTATTAGGAGGCCAGATCCCAAGTTTCAGCTGGGCTTCAGTGTGGAGGACGGCATTGTGAGTCAATATTAATATTTTCTGTTTGTTGCTATTTAACTGGACTCTGTATCATCCTTAGTTAGTTGTTCTGTTTTCTCCAGTCTGTGATAACATTATCTGCTTATTAGCTATTTGTCTTTATTTGAAAGTAAAACATCTCTTTTTCTGTTTGCAGATCTGCAGTCTGATGCGGGGCGGTATCGCAGAGAGAGGAGGCATTCGTGTTGGTCATCGCATCATTGAAATCAACGGGCAGAGCGTTGTCGCCACAACGCACGACAAGATCATCCAGATCCTGACCAATGCTGTCGGAGAGGTGAGGATGAAATGTTTTTATTTCATAAACAGAAACATAAATACAATAATAGACCTTTCACCTTCTGCTTTATATTATCATGTCATATTTACAGTTACATTACAATTTGTTTCCCTGTTGGCAGATTCATTTGAAGACCATGCCAGCTTCAACATATCGACTTTTAACCGGACAGGAGCAGCCCGTGTTCCTTTGAGCACTGCCTGCTGCTTAAAGGAAAACATACTGCACAGTGTTCAAGCTACCTGGACTTTTGCCAAATTATGGAAATATTATGCAATTTATAATACAGCATAGCATACGCTGTTGTCACACCACTGAATACAACAAACTAGTCTAGCTATATATTTTTAAGATTTTAAATGCAATGTTATATTATGAAAGCTTATTTTAAAGTGACGGGGATAGATGGTAGCTTCCCATTTATATTTCTCTGATATTTAACAATGCAGGCAGTAGCTGAGATACAATGACTCATAAGCATAATATATTTGGCTTCACTTGCTTTTAAAATTGTAGTGAATGGTGTTTAATGTTCTGCACTAGAGTTGTTGGTCTTCCAGCCTGGTGTGTTGCCAGTGTGCCTCAGCTGAACGTGCTAAAAAGAGTGTGTATTACATTATGATGTACCGACAGTCCGTCACGTACACATGCTTATCAACTGTCAGTGTCGGTGTCTGTCAGAGCGCTCTGCTTTATACACACAAAGATTCACGTACTGTGCCTGACAGGACGCCGATATCATGCACAATAAAAGGTAACTGCCTTATTTCATAGAGAGAGAAGGAGATGCGTATATTTTTAATAAATTGTTGTTTTGGATGTTCATTAAAATGATCTTTAAGATCTGTTCTTGATGTTATTTATTAAGAGTCAGTGGTCACTGACTAAATATCATATGCAAAAGATGCTTTTTGATCGGTTCAAAATAAGTGACATACCTACGTACAGCTGATATAGCTCTATACATATTTTGTACTTAACTTGTACTTGTAAACATATTTGGTGAAGATATCAAATTGATGATTACATAGTTCTAAAGAGAATAATGTAATGTTTGCAAGTGTAATGCCATTACTTAATATTTCCTGCTACTTTACTTATTAACTAATATGCAATGTAATCATATGCGGTTGATAATAAAGTGCTGGCTTTTATTTATGTGAATATCGTTATAAGATAGTTTATTACTTATTTTCTGTTATAAATTATTTATCTAAGTCTCTGTGATCATGAACATAACACAGCGTTTACAATGACTGCCCAATCAGCTGTTTTCAATAACCAAAACATAAACATAAGCCAATCAGATCCTTTGCCGGCTTCTCTGACCCCGCCCCTCAAACGCGCTTAAGCCAATCAGAGTCGCATGGGGGCGGAACTTTCTTTCAGCTACTCTTGCCGTTTAAAAACATTGGGGAAATGGAGAGTCAATGACAAG
Organism: Pseudochaenichthys georgianus; assembly: GCF_902827115.2. Classification (NCBI taxonomy): domain Eukaryota; kingdom Metazoa; phylum Chordata; class Actinopteri; order Perciformes; family Channichthyidae; genus Pseudochaenichthys; species Pseudochaenichthys georgianus. The sequence goes on from NC_047506.1 coordinate 18,809,171, forward strand.
CTACACCGGCCGTCCTTAACACTGAAGGGAGATTTTATCACCTGTTATAACAGCAAAGGTAATCATTAACAGCAGTTTATCGAGTCTTGGGTGCGCATTACGTTTTATTTATCGTTTCCGAAAAGGTATTTTTTCAACCATCACTGCGTAACATGCTAGGAAGCTACTGTATTTCCGAATATGACGTTAGCTTTTTTTTTTTGTTGCTTCCAGTTAGCTAGGCTTACTATGTTCTTTATTAAAACTGATGTAAACTGGGAATTGTGGTAGTTTATCATAGCATCAAATGAAATGTTTTCTAATCATTTTGTTTGTAGTGTCAGTAACTAAAAGCGTTGGTTTGTACCGGCTACCTCATATATTTATTATATTATTTATGACATAGCCTACTATTTGTTTGTTTGTTTGTTGCATGCTGTATGCCTCCTTTATGCTCAGCAAAATGAAACATTTATATTACATGGTTAAATTAAAATAGTAAATAAAATACTCTGGCTACCATAAATATCATATACCTGTACTAGCATCTGCAAAGCCTTGAACACTAAACGGATAGAAAAACACATTGTAAAAATAGTTTGAGATAACCTCGGACAAATCACGAGCCAGATTATTTGATGCACAAACAGGAGAATTAAACCACACTCCTCTGAAGGAGCACAAGTAAATCTGAAAGTCTCTGTAACAGGTAAGCTGTTAGGATCAGGAGGATTTCGATGTAAAGCAGGGGATTGTTGAGCAGATCACAGCAGGCACACAAGACAACCTTCACTTGCAAAACATTTAAAAACGGCCATTTGAATCCATCACATACAGGATGTTTAGACTTTCTTAGCTATGTTTGTGTTCAAAGTGAGTGGATGAAATATAAACTATATTTACTGCTTGGAATTAAGGTAAACTGTCGTCAGCCACAGTTGTGTCCTCTGCAGGGTAAAGGTCATCTACAGTTTGTTACTAGGGTCCTTACTAATGATGAGCATATTCACAGTCCACATAGGAAGTAAAGTATTCTTGAAAACACTTAAATCTCACGCTTAAAATCTAAATGGAGAAAAAAAGAGCCTAAAAGATGAGCAACTTCCAGATACATTACATGTTGCCCGTGAATGATGAAGAAGAAGATCAACACAAAATCAGGGGGAAACAGCACTCCATACAAAAGTCATATTGTGATCTAGACTCCCATGAAATGCATTTTTCTGTCTTTGTGTTTGCATTCACTTTCTCCAGATGTAATTGAAGTGCAGACACAGCAGCCCTAGTTCTTGTATCCCCAACAACTTCAAAAAACAAAGATAGCACCATGCTGAACCTGTCTTTTTCTCACCACATGTTGTGTTTTCCAGGTTTGCATCATGACCAGGTAGCAGTTGAAAGCGATGGAGTTTTTCCAAAAGCTTGGCCTCCTGCTCTGGAAGAACATCACATACCGCAGGAGGAACAAGGTAGCCACATCTTTGCCTCAGAATAAGATAAATAACAGTTTGTGGATTCTATAGAGAAAAATATCATATGAAACTCAGCTTGGATATTACATATTACCAGTGTGTAGAACAAATGAACTAAAACGGGACCTTTGGATGGTTACAGCCCTTGCCAAATAACCGCAACATACTTGACTAGATTCCAGCCTTTAGTTTTGTTACGTGACTTAAACCTGTCTTTCCCCCCGTTTCCAGTCCTCGTTTTAGCTCTCTAATCTGCCTGTCTCAAAGAAACTCCTACGTCTGAAATGTAATGAAAGATTTACAACCACCTTTGTCAGTTACTAGGTCACAGGGTTGGGAAATACTCCTGCTGATCTCTCTGATAGAGGTCACTAAAGGTCAGATTAGTTACAGCCTCCTTGTTTTCATTGAATGCAGATCCAGCTGATCATCGAGCTCCTCTGGCCGCTCTTCCTCTTCGTCATCCTCATCGCTGTTCGCCATTCACACCCTCCCTACAAACAGAGCCAATGTGAGTCTTATTGTTAAATGTATTTTCAACAACACACAAACACACACACACACACACACACACACGCACACACACACACACACACACACACACACACACACACTTAATGGTCTGAAAAACGGCTTCATGCCAATCAGATAAGGCAGGATTAACTCACTAAGAGTGATTCTGCGGCACGCACACACATGTGTTTTCCTAACCTGGTGTTCTTGTTTGAGAAGTCGTCATCAGTTGAAGGTGATATAACGCGACATGGTCAAATAATTGAATGTGACACTACACTACATAAAACAATATAAGCCTGTCGATTAATATCTTACATTTTCTCTGACACATAAAAGCTTCCTCTTGGTAACTTAGTTTTGGAGAAAAAGTTACATTTCCAATAAAAAAATGGGAATATTTAAGGAATCTTGAGATTGCTACTTTTAATTATTTTTAAGTATTAATATATTCTAATGTGTACTAAAGTCCTATGCTGATTGAATGTATTCCAAGTGAAGGAGTGGACAATATTTTTGCCTGTGAGCATAAAAACTTTGCATGTATTTTCCTAGAGATTTGCATAAAAAATAAGAAAATGCTTCCATCTGTAGTTCCCATCTTAAATCAGTCTGGCATGTAAAAGCAGCTCACATAAGTTTAAAGATAATTACATTGTAATTTCATATTATTTGTACGAAAGAAACACAATATTTGTTCACATAAATAGTTTGCGTTTTAGGATCATTGGTCAGTCCGCTGCCAGTAGTTTGTGTTTTTAGGTCACTGCCAGTGTTTCATTGTTCCGTATCTCAAGCTAATCTCCGGGTTCTTTTCCTTCGCTTGTAGGTCATTTCCCAAACAAAGCCTTGCCGTCGGCAGGCACCTTGCCCTGGATCCAGGGCATTATCTGCAACATCAACAACCCCTGCTTCCACAGCCTGACCCCGGGGGAGACAGTGGGACAAGTTGGCAACTTTGACAACTCCATGTAGGTAAAATGGAGGTAAAAACACGGACAGTTGTCTGGAGTGGTGGAAGCTAAAAAGATAATCAGACACACTTTAGTTAGTGAATACATGTTCAAATTAAAATTGTAAAATCTGCGTCATTCACTTTGACTTTTGTTTATGAGGTAGATCAGACTGCATGCTGCTACAAACTTTACTGAAGACTTGTAGTGAGGGGGGCAGCCACGGTTAAAAACCCACTCCATTGTTTCTTAACTGTTGCATGATGATTAACAGATGAGACAAATCTTTGAGCAAAATCATAGTTTATCATTGTAGGAAGTCATAAACTGGAAAGATCCAGTGTTCGAGCATCTAAGAAATGTGTTTACTTAATTTCAAAGTTTAATATGTTGGGAAATATGAATAGTGTTATTCCCTTTCTTAAAGACAATATGATAAAAATATAGACACTGCTGTCATGTCCGAATGCTAAATATAGCACAACGGTTTTGATCATGCAAGTAACTAAGTTAAACATAAAATACAATACGCCCATGTCAAAGGAGACAGTTCAGCCCAAATCAAAAAGGGTGTAGGGTCACTTGTTATCTTTCTAAATAGTTTTAGTGTCAGTTACAGATTGGCGGTGCCGTAAAGATGGCCGCCTTCTCTCGAGTTTAATGAAACTAGATTGGCTATGTATTTTCAATTTTGGAGTGAGCTGTCCTTTTATTTCCCGGTCGGCTGTGCACTTCATTCAACACAGTTGGTAGTATTCACAGATGTTAAGTCAGTGTTTACTGGTCAACTAACGTCTGTTGTAGTTTTATTAATAATTGACTGCATGTGTTTGTCCAGTAAAGACTCCTTTTGTGCTCTCTGTCCTCCAGACTGTCTCGTCTCTTTGTGGACGCCCAGAAGGTTCTGTCCTACAGTGGAAACCAGAGATTCCCCGGCTTTCAGGACCTGATGGGCAGTGTCCAAAGGCTGGGAGAGAGACCTGGAGCCTGGCCAAGTACACACCAGCTTGTTTGAATGTCCTCTAGTAGCAACCTGAAGGGATACCTTGACATTCAGACTCTGTGACACTTTTTTAAATGATTATTTCTACAACCCGTGAGGTGGCACTACCAGCCAGACAGTTAAATGGATTTAGGTTTACTACCTGTAATGAGTGGGTTTACTAATTTTGACAGGCAAACATACACAAGTCATATATAATGTCAAAGTAGATCTTTAAGGTTGCTTTCCACGAATCAGAATGAATTATATGGAGAAACCCAATAGAGCATTGGCTTCTGTCAGTGAAGTTGTTGTGTGGTTTAAACAAGGTCATCGTGTGGTACAAAGAAACCTGTTACTTAAAATGTCAGGACGTTAAAGAAAAAGATTACTATACAAATGTTATATTTCTGGAAAACCTATACCGTTCTTTAATTTAAAAAAAAGAACAGACCTTTAAATAAATACATCTAACATATAGCACTATTAAGTCCCTGTATGCCATCTCATGTTGTCTAAATGCATTCAGACCTTTTGTATCCAGCTCTGTTCTCTGTGTTCCCTGAGCAGGACTGAGAGCGTACAGTAGCAGCCAGTTGATCTGTGTGAATGGCTCTAAAGAGGTGTCAAGTGACCGGATGAATGTGGCCTTTTACCTCGCTGTGGAGCAGCACAGAGCGTCTGTTTTGCTTCTCCTTACTCTGGAGAGATTATATTACATGAATACCCCAGACAAACAATTGGATGGATGAAAGTAGGCTCTACAGAGTTTTATTCTGCAAGATTTCCCACATCCAGGGCCTTATAGTCATCTGCTAACTCCCACCATCCTCCCGGTTTGATACTGTAAATGACATATTATAAAGCTATTTTTTTTTGTTATCTTTGCTATTGTTATTTTATTTTCATGTTACCAGCTTTTCAGGAGACAGAAATAACTGAAATGGTCAAATTAAACCTCACGGCAAAAAGTGTAACTGGCCTGTTGACCTTCCAAGTTCAATCCAGCTCTTTAGCTTAGCTAGTGAGCTAGCCTGCCGGATTGAAGTCATGGTCATGATTCATTAAAAACAAGTGGAGTTGATTTGTAACACAGCATGTTTTATTAGTAGCACTGGAAAGTATTAAATGTTCGTGTTTCTGCTTTAGATATTCCGGTAGAAGAATACCTGAGAGCCAATGAGACTTTCTCCTCCTTCCTCCTGACCAATGGCAGCCTGTCGTCTGTGACTGTGAGCCAGTTGCTGAAAGCTCGCCTCAATTTTCAGGTGAAGTCTCTTCTGAATATCCTTGGATAGCAACAATTAGTGTGTAGAAACCGACCTCACTTGGGCCCTGAGCAGTTTCTTCTGTTTAATTGGTTCATCTGTTCTGACATGTGCAATCTAACAGAGTTTTCCAAAAGATGCAAAATGATTTCAACTTTCACTTCAGAAACAAAAGGAGCAACAAAAGATTTAGACAGTTCAAGTTCAAAAATAAGAGGAATTGTGGAATTAACGGTGTATATATAGAGTAAAGCAATCTTAAACATAAAACTTTGGCATCTGTGAGGTAAATGGGCTTTATTAAATCACAGAGAAAAAAACCAGCACAGAGAAGAACCAGTTGTATGTATCTTTTGTCCGAGCCTAACACTGTTAAATGTAAAAGTGGGGCGTCAATTGTCACGTGCAGGTTGTTTTGGCTGGATCCGAGTTGCAGCTGAAGGACTTGGTGTGTAATGCGAGCATGCTGGGACGTTTTCTGACGGTGGAAGGAGGAGAAGCAGCCATGAACGATCTTCAGACTCAGCTGTGTAACGTGTCAGCTGACGTCCTGAAGGAGGTTGAACGCATCTTCCTCTCTCAGCTCGATTTGCCCAAGCTGTTAACGGTAGGAATTGGCATCGATTTGCTAAAATGTTGCTTAAAAGTGCAAAATTCAGTGGATATCTTAAGAGCATTAATAAGTACCATCAGTAAACCCGTCTGTGTGTCCTTCCTGTCAGAGAGAGCGTCTGATGGCTAACGCCGAAGACCTCAGGGACATCAGTCTGGCCGTCATGTCCGTTTCCCAGGAGATGGCCGTCCTCATCGATGATGTGAGAACACACTATTTTTCTTTTTAACCTGCGTCTGAATTTTGTTTGACAGTATTTTTGTTATGTGCTGCACATTTGCACTAGTTATTAATAACACATAGCAATTGGAAATTATATCAAACTATCATTGAATATAATGCTATTTAGTGGTTATGTTATCCCTCTTAATAAATATGGAATGTATTTAACCTTGCAGGAAATCAGAGTTTAGTCTCTTTCTGTGCTTAGATAATGTTTCCCCTACTTTCTGGAGTAAAGTTGAAAGAAAATGTCTGTCAGGAATAACATACAGTACATTATAACATATGTGGTTTCTCCCTGCATGTTTACCCTCTTCTGTGTTTCTTTTCTGGTCCTTTTTCCAAATAATTTCCTTTCTTCCTTCAGTTCTCCTCTCTCTCCAGCTTTGCTGACATGAGTGCAGCTCTCAGTCTTCTATCTCCAGCGAATCGCTCGGCGTTGCCCAGGGAGAGTTTTCGTGCTTTTTCAAGGATCATGTGCGGTCACCCAGAGATTGGTGGTGAGCGAATCCCTTCACTCAACTGGTATGAGGACAATGACATCAAGTCCTTCTTAGGAAAAAATGGCACCGAAGACAAAGACCTGGACCATGACAACAACACAAGTAAGAAACATACTAATAATTAAAGACAAGTGAATGGCTTTGTGTAAAAAGGTTTGAGTATATTTCTTGCATTATAACTGTACTTTTGTGATTTTTAGGATGAACAGGAATAATAGCCACACCAAAAATCAATAACTCCACTAAGCATCAGATTTGTTCTGTGTCATGACTGTGTTTAATCAGGCTTTTTTGTCCAACATTTGTCTCCTTTGGTCTGTTCTTTTCTCAACGCAGCTCCATTCTGTAAAAGTTTGATCCACGGCCTGGAGTCCAACCCTCTGTCTCGCATTGTGTGGCGAGGGATAAAACCTCTGTTTATTGGAAAACTGCTGTACACACCAGACACTCCTGCAGTTCAGGAAGTCATGAATGAGGTAGTCAACTCTCAGTGAATCTGGGAGGCTTTTATCTCTATATCTCACCTGACCGCAGTGGTTTTAAATCTTAATAATTGAAAACATATTCTGTAGTTGTTGTATAAAATGTAAGGTATTGTGAAACAAATACATCCATGTAAGCTAACTACAGTTTCTGCTGAAGGTGAACAAGCCCTTTGAGGACCTGCAGATCCTCCAGGAGCTGAATGAAGCCTGGATGGAAGTGGGGCCGCGAGTCAAGTATTACATGGAGAACAGTTTGGAGATGCAGCTACTGCAGGTCTGACTGCTGACTCTTCACAGGGGGGATACATGTATTTTAACACATTTGGTGCCAAGACCTTTTTTTTATATTTAATGTGTTTGTGTGTGTGACAGGATTTGTTGAAGCGTCCAGAGGTCGCAGTACTGGTCAACCTGAGACTAGAGAACACGACCTGGACGGCCACTAGGATCGCTCGTTTCCTGTCCACGCCCCCCCCAGGCACCCCGAAGAGACCCGGAGCGCCTCCTAACTGGCTGGACATCTACAACAACCTCGGCCACACCATCTCCACCCTCTCACAAGTCTCTGAGGTTCTCTTCCTTTGGCATTCTTGATTTCTCTTCACTCACAACAGCTTCTGTTATATTTCTTTTTTTAACATGGCCATCCTTTTTGAGCACCTTTTTTATATTCTTTAAAAAAGTTTGATGGTAGGGTAGTAAATAGTTCTCTTACTCCTCTAACAATGTAAGTCAACTTCAGCTCTTCTTCCCTGTCGTTTGTTAATAATGACTTTGGTGTTTCCTCCTATCCCCTCAGTGTTTCTCTCTGAACAAGCTGGAGGGGTTGGACACTGAAGGTCAGATGGTTGACAGGGCGTTGGAGCTTCTAGAGGGCCGGCAGTTTTGGGCAGGTGTTGTTTTCCTGCTTCCTAACTCCTCATCCCCTAACCTGCCGCCCCACGTGAAATACAAAATCCGAATGGACATTGATGATGTGACCCGGACCAACAAGATCAAGGACAGGTACTCAGGAAGCTCCAAAACATCTTGTGTTTTAATTAATGTAGAACCTCTTCATTGGAATTTGTAGGAAACAGCTTTTGTTTTCTATTAAATATACATTTTCAAATGAAAGTTGATATTCAGAATGTATTTTTGGTATTTTTCCTTCAGGTTTTGGGACCCTGGTCCAGCAGCCGACCCTTTTAATGATATGCGCTACATCTGGGGTGGCTTTGTGTACGTCCAGGACCTGGTGGAGAGAGCGGTGAACCGCATCCTGACCGGAGTTCAACAAACAACCGGCATCTACATCCAGCAGATGCCCTACCCCTGCTATGTGGATGATGTGTAAGTCAAATGTTGTACATTAATGTTTTTAGGAACTGGGGACACAGTCCCACATGATCATGCTAGAAACCACTGAGCAGCTTGTGTGGGGTTGGCTGTTCATTCCCTTGCTCAAGTACACCAAGTACTAGGGTAGCGATCTAAAGGAGAGAGCTACTTTTTGGCAGCGCCCTATCCAATTTTCTTCCTGTGTTGAATCATAACATGAAATGATAAGTCCCCACAGGAAAACATGAATAAGTATTGTATTTGTCATCAACAATCCATGGCTTAAGACTAGAGATACATTAGTATTTTCTCACCTTTTCTTACTTTCATACTTTTTTTTACCAGTTTCCTTCGAGTGCTGAACCGCTCTCTGCCACTCTTCATGACGCTGGCCTGGATCTACTCGGTGGCGATGATCATCAAAGGCGTAGTGTACGAGAAGGAGGCGAGGCTGAAGGAAACCATGAGGATTATGGGTCTGGGAACGGGAACGCTGTGGCTCAGCTGGTTCATCAGCAGCATTGTTCCTTTCCTGGTCTCTGCAGGGCTCCTCATCGCTATGCTAAAGGCAAGATAACTACTCACTCGACGCAAAACATATCTAAGAAAAGATGCTCACTTAGATACAAAACAACCAGCTGGTTGATCAATAAAGAAAACATAGAGCTGTAAAAAATAATATGAATAGTGCAGTCAGATTCAACTGATGATAATGTGTACAATTCAATGTGTTCAGGTTCAAAGCTTCTTAAAATGTTGAATGTATAGCTTTCCTTTATCTGTAACATTTATCCTCCTGAAGCCTCTGTTTAGCCTCCTAACTTTTATTTTCTCTTCTTCTCAGGTGGGGGACATCCTGCCGTACAGCAACCCACTTGTTGTGTTTTTCTTCCTGACGGCGTTTGCCACCGCCACCATCATGCAGTGTTTCCTCATCAGTACCTTCTTCTCTAAAGCCAACCTGGCTGCTGCCTGTGGAGGGCTGATCTACTTCGGGCTGTACCTGCCGTACGTACTGTGTGTAGCCTGGAGAGACCGCCTCACCACCACCTACAAAGTCATCGCTGTAAGTAAATATGTATAAATATTCGGCATATATATAGTACTAGAAAGACATTTTATAGATGCATGAATACATATAGTTTTCAGCAATTGTAGGAAGACTCAATGCACATATGATATCAGTAAGCCATCAATTAAACCCTATGAGTTTCAATAACAAAGAAGTTATCTCTTCCTGGCCATTGTTACAGAATTGTGTAAAGTGTCAGGATAATAATGTGCTCGTTCCTCTTTCATCAGAGCTTTCTGTCCCCTGTGGCCTTTGGCTTCGGCTGTGAGTATTTATCTCAGTATGAAGAGCAGGGCGTAGGCATCCAGTGGTACAACCTCTACTCCAGCCCTGTGCAAGGAGACTCGTACAGCTTCACCACCTCTATAGTCATGCTCTATGCGGACGCCTTCATCTACGCCACTGCAGCCTGGTACATCGAAGCAGTGTTTCCCGGTACGACTAATGGAACTTTATTCTAGAAATAAACATTGGAAATGTTCTGCGCTTTTATTTTTGAGTTACAGTTAGGGGTTAAGATCTCTGTCTTCAGCAAACTATAAACTTTTAGTTCAAGGATCACTTATAAAATGTACCATACTTCTGGCTTGATTTTCGTTTAGACAGGACAAAGAATCCTTCTTTACAGATAAGCATTTATTCAGAAAAATGCAAATTTGAAAGCTGCAACTTAAAACTGCTTTTATGTGTTTTTTTTTGTTTTGGTTAAATCGTCAAATATAAATTCAGTAATATATTATTTTTTTATTAAGTGATTTCTTAAGTATTAAAATGATTCACTACTACTAAGTATTACTAAATTACGTGTTGTTTTGTTGTAGTATTGGCCAATGTATCTGTATATTAGCTTAACATTGCACTCACCAGTATCATCAAAATGTAGCACGGGATAACATTTGATCTGGTTTTATTTCACACCAGGAGAATATGGGATCCCCAGGCCCTGGTACTTCATCTTCCAAATCAACTATTGGGGAGGAATTCCTCTGGAGGCAGGCATGCCCATCCCCCCCGCACCTGTAGGACAGGATGGAGGTACAACACTTGTGAAGTAATTTCAACCAAGTGGATGTTTCTCTTTCACTTCTAAGTTAAACTGTCACAGTAATCCAAAGATACATTAAAGGGGACCTATCATTTAAAATGCACTTTTTGATGTCTTTTATACAGAAATATGTGTCCCCGGCATGTCAGGGAACTTACAAAGTGTTTAGAAAATAAAACCCTTTCTTTTTTCCTCCATGCGCAAATCACTGAAAAATTGGGCTACAACGAGCTGATCTAGATTTCCCATCCGATATGACGTTATTATTTACGTCATATCGGTGCCCACGTGGTGAAGAATCAATGCCGACGTGTTTTGGACATAATATGGCCTTTGTTTTATTAGCAAGCATGCTAACACTCAGACCTAACCAGTACTAGAGAGAGCACATGTGTGAAGAAGCAGGACATAAAAAGGAACTCACCTTGTGGTAAACCAGCAAGAGAGAAAGCCTTTTAGCTGTTTCAGAAATAATCTTTGATGTGGTTTTGGCATTTCATCACCGCAGCATTTATTTTAAACAGTATCTGCCGGTCAGCACTTTAGTAACAGGAAGTGAAATAGAGGGATATGAGGCATGGCTAGAATGGGTGATCTCATCTCTTTCGACTCCACCTCAAGCGATAGAATTACTAACAAAAAACTGCTAACAGAGCACTTATATACTAATAAAGGACTGGCTTATCTATAGCCAGTTGAGTAGCACTTGAAATGCTTGGCTCTATGAAACCTGATGTACTTTATGATTCTGTTTTCTTCAAGGTTGTGTCTTCCTGGTCGAATGTACTTATTGTAAGTCGCTTTGGATAAAAGCGTCAGCTAAATGCAATATAATGTAATCTGTTTGGTATTTTGAGCAAAACACTTCATAGACATGTTTTTTATACATTTTTATATATCTGAGACCAATGCTATTGCCTAAATATTGCATGATAGGTGACCTTTAAAGCCACAGTCGGTGTTCTTTGGCTGAGCCTCTGGAAATGTGAGTTTTACAAACATCAGTATTTAAGTAGAAGTCAAGTAGAAGCTTGTTTATTTGAGGGAGTTTTTAGTAGTCTGTCATTTGAGCGATCATCTGCAGTCTTCTCCTCTGGTGTTAATACCAATTAAAAGGCCATACTTGTAGTTGTGTGTGTTTACGCCAATTAGCTACACATAAAGTTAATGAGCTGAGACGATAAACCCAATAACTACAAGGGTTAAAAGTACAAGGAGAGTGAAGCTGGAAATGAAAATCAGTCCAGATGAATCATTATTCTGTTAACTACAAAGCTGCGTCTGACTGGTGCTTCTACCCATAATGCCTTTCATTTTGGACCTCATTCACTTCTCCTGCAGTGAAGTTAGTCGACATATGATCTCAGAAATGAAAAACCTATTGACAGTGACTGTGGCAGATGCCTTCTGCTCACATACTACACTTTCAATGTCAATGTTAAATAACTGTGAGAGCAGAATTAGCAATAAGTATTTTGCCATTGTAATTCCCCAGTATTTACTAAGATTTAACGTTTTATTTTACCTTCTAAATAAATATCATTTTCTGTCATTAGATCACATTGAACCGGAGCCCGATAACCTGGTCATGGGTGTGAGTGTAAGAAACCTGGTGAAAATCTACAAGAAAGGAGCCAAACTGGCCGTCAATCACCTGAACCTGAAGTTCTACGAGGGGCAGATCACTTCCTTCCTCGGACACAACGGAGCAGGCAAAACCACCACCATGTAAGCAGCTGTCTTGCTGAGCTGAGGTCTACCACTGTGTTCAATCATGAGGAGTATGAGGGCAACTTTGAGGTTTACTTTTCCAAGGACTACAAGTAGAACTTAGGTTGAATGCAATTTGAGTAGATGCCATGCCATCTTTTGGGTTATTAATGGGGGATTATATAGTTACTAAATCAGCATCAGTTCAGTCTTAATCTTTCTTATTTGTATTACTAATTTAAAGTGGAAGGTGTGCTTTAATTAGGTATATATTCTAATGTGTCTGATGTTCGTCAGATCGGTCCTGACTGGCCTGTTCCCACCTACCTCGGGCACTGTCTACATTAAGGGAATGGACATCCGCCATGACATGGACATCATCCGGAGGACACTGGGAGTTTGTCCACAGCACAATGTCCTGTTCGACATGTAAGGCTTGTCTTTCTGGCATCTGACAGTTACTGCACTGCTCTTTGATTGTTTTTGTGTGATTATTTATGAAATGACTCATGCACTCTATCTCTTTCTTTGAATCCCTTTTCCTCAGACTAACAGTGGAGGAGCACGTTTGGTTTTATGGGTGTCTGAAAGGTTTATCTGAAGCAGAGGTGAAAGCTGAGATGGACACTCTGCTGGAAGACGTCGGCCTGCTGCACAAACGACATGAACAGACCAAAAACCTCTCTGGTAGACTTGCTAGGTTGTATAATGACTGCATATATTTTATTGAGGGTGTTTCATCTGTAAAAAGAAATCTGTTACAAATGAAAACGCCCCCACTTGTTTTTCTGTCAGGTGGCATGCAGAGGAAGCTGTCTGTGGCGATCGCGTTTGTCGGAGGCTCGAAGGTGGTTGTTCTGGATGAGCCCACAGCAGGGGTTGATCCTTACTCCCGCAGAGGGATCTGGGATTTGCTGCTCAAATATAGAAAAGGTGAAGGACAACAACTTGAGATCTCACTGTTTTTTAAATGAGGGTCAACATTTTAAAAGGCCATAACCCCAAAAGTTCACAAAGGCATTTCAGCCTCAACCTCCAAAACAACAATGCTTTTTTAGAGTTACTACCTTAAAGCTCTTTTTTGTCTTAACTTCAATTACAAGATTACTTCATCACAAAAGAGAAGAAATAGTCAATCTGTATTTCCCCTCTCTGTCCCCCTCAGACCGGACCATCATCCTGTCCACTCACTACATGGATGAGGCAGAGCTGTTAGGCGATCGGATCGCCATCATCTCTCAGGGGAAGCTGTGCTGCTATGGCTCACCACTCTTCCTGAAGTCCCACCTTGGATCTGGCTACTACCTCACTGTGGTGAAGAGGGAGGGACTGGAAACCAGCACTCCCAGCAGCACCAGTATCTGCACCAGCAACAGCACCAGCACCAGCACCAGCACCAGCAAGCTGCCTCCTCTCAAGGTCTGTTTTTATCCCTCTCTAAACTGTAATTAATGAGTCACGTGTTCATGCTTGTTATTTTTGAAATACTTTGCTTCACATTCAAGCCGTTACATGCATACACCAAATATATTTTCATGACAAAAAACTAAAGTTTGCATTTTTGTGTTTATATCTTGGAAAGATCCTGTTCAGTAAATTAGATGGGGTGATTACAAAAGTGAGGGAAGGACATAAAGACAAAAATATAATATATGTAAAATGGCATGCACCTAAAGGAAATGAAGGTGTCCTTAAGGGCTTTGAAAGAAGTCTGTAAAAAATGCATTATCATTATATACATGTCCTACTAATATCTTTGACTGTAGACTTTAAGAAGTCTTCTTTGTGCTTTAGGACAGTGAATCATCCATGAGTGAAGACACCGGCCTGGGAAGTGAGGAGAGCAACTCATGTGAGTCTTTAATTCCCGTTCGGCCTTTACAATTTTAGTTTGGAGGATTTTAATTTGTGCAACCACCAGTTTGACGATTGAAGAGATTACTCACAGCATGATCTCTCTCTTTAACCTCATCTCCACGGGCAGACCTGGCGGCGCTGCTCTCCCTGGCGCAGCAACACATCCCTGGGGCGAGGCTGGTGGAGGAGTCGGGGCGCGAGGCGGTGTTCAACCTGCCGCAGGCCGCTGCCAAGGACAGCAGCCTGGCCGTCTTCCTGGCCGAACTGGACCAGAGGCTGAGCGAGCTGGGCGTCAGCAGCTACGGCCTGTCGGACAGCACTCTGGAGGAGGTGAGACTTTTACATCGGTTTTAATCGATACATACTGTACATATGCTATTTGATCCACTTGCTTTTCACACACTGTTCAATTAAAAAGAAAATGAAATGAATGTAAATATGAATAATTATATGAAAATATAATATGAAAAACAATATAAACGTAATCATAGTTATTTAAGATGCCTCATACTTAAGAGTTATTTTGCCCTCACTATGCGCGTAATGTACAAAATGTCCGATGCAGCCAGCTGAACACTTCTAATCAAGAACCAATAAATGTTGATGTGAAGCTGACCGTTGAGCGGCCCGACCAAGCAAGGAGGCAGAGGCAGAGAATTCAAATATAACCCGGTGTGGGCATTTATTGATCGCTGTGGTACAGGATACACAGCCTCAATATTGCTGCCCAGGTGAACACAGTCACCAGCCACAAGGATCTCACCCACACTACCAGCCTACACAGACAGGGAAAACAGAGCCTAAATACCTACACACTAATCAGCAATTAGACACAGGTGAGGGGGGGGGAGGAGACAACACAGGGCACCAGGTGAACACAATCAGGAGTAACAGACATGGGGAAAGGGAAACACTTTTCAAAATAAAAGCACATGTGCAATAGTACAAGGCCCGAAGCCGTCAGTCCACAGTGACGAAGCCATCTTCGTCACAGTTGAACACAGCAGTTGGCTTTTAAGGTTTCGTAATGAAAACAATCATAACAATGTAATAAAAAACAGAAACGAAAAAGGGACAGTTCAGACCAATAGGGACAAAACTGCTTTGAGACTCTGCTTAACAACTCAGCTTGTTAAGCGGCTGGCTTAAGAGCGTGCATAGTTTGCGTGCGTGACATGTCATCAGCGCGTCACATTTGAACTCTTGAACTCATCCCTTTGCCATTGTGCGTATGACAACAAATAGCAAAACACTTGTCGTCCCCCCTGTGTGATCTGCAGGAGCTCAGTGTAATCAGTAGTGTTGGATATTTGTGGAGCAGCCATGGTCTTAGTGGGTTTAACATTAGCATCAGATTAGCACTGATAGCTACGTCTGATGACTTTACTCTGAATAACCGCTCAGTCTCTTCTCACCGCTGCAAAGCTTTTTTTTACTGCCACCTGCTGTCCACAGCTTCAGCTGTCAGGGCCTGGAAATCATTTTAAGGGCTGTTATTCAATGAAAATCTTAAGTTCCCAGACCTGGCAAGAAACCTGTTGTAACTCTCACTAACCTCAACTAAAAGGAATAATCTTGTTGTGTTTATTATGTCCGTTCTTTTCATTTCCAGATCTTTTTACGAGTGGCTGAGGAAACAGGGGTCGATGCTGACCCAGAGCTGCAGGCTGAGTCTCCCAGCAGGCAGCAGCCGTCAGCCGGGCAACGGGTGGAGAGGCAAGATGCTGAAGAGCCAGAAACAGGTCTGCACAAACACTTCCAGGCACAGATTTTTGTACATGCCACACATTGTTTCCATGTACAGTCAGTCTGCTGTTTCGTCTCCAACTTTCATTGTTTGTTTCCATAATTGCTGCCAGGAAGGAAAAGGCTTCGTAAGCAAGGTACTTTCAGATCATCCTGTACTAAGAAACACCATCAGATAGAAAAAGAGATACTTCTTAGACACACACTCATAACCTTTAACTGTGAAAGTATAGAAATAAGAGGCTTGCTTGTTTTCAATAGCTTTACATTTCAATTCCACATTCGTTGTTGTCATGTCATGTTTCAAATCAACACATTTTCTATTGCTGTGACCCAACACAACCCCCGACCCCAAGTGTCTTAATCTTATCACAGCACTGACAGGATTCTATCTGTGTTTTCTCCTGCTTGCAGAACCTCAAGAGACGGACCTGCTGAGTGGAGATGGCCGAGGGGGGGTCCCGCTGACGGGCTGGTGGCTGACCTGGCAGCAGCTCAGGGCTCTCTTCATTAAACGCTGGCTTTATGCTCGAAGGAGCCGCAGGGGCTTCTTTGCTCAGGTGATGACAAATATCAGCAGCAGCTGGTAGAGAGTGAGATTCAAAGGCCATCCATCATCACAGGGTTTATTGTTTTCATAATGAGAGCAAGTGCTCTCTTTTCTCCGGCGGTCAGTTGACTAATCAGTTAGTTTTGGCTTTGTTGTTGCTAACCTGGACCCTTTCTCCATATGTTTGTGTTTAAGTGACTGAAGGGGAAAAAACATTTTTGATTACTCCAGTGTTGAGCTGGAATGTAATGTCCTCCGTCAGTGTAGGTCTACTTCAAGTGTTTGATCATGCTCAGGTTCAGACTGTTATAATATGTTTATGACAACAGTAAGCAAATAACCCTACAGAGAAATACATTTTTTTATTGAAATACATTTTTGAATCTGGTATGTTAGTTTTTGAGTTAACATACGTCTCGCTTGTCTGGTTCTGAAATCGGTTGCTGCTCTGGCTCAACACTGGACAATCAGAAATTGTTTAGCCCATTACTCACTTAAACACAGGAATGTGGGAAAACAGGGTTTAGGTTGAAATATACCAAAGTTACCCTTTCACAACAAAAGTCAGTTTCTCTGTTGTACTCTATTTCCATGGCTGTTATTCATTCTCTCTGTGTAAGTTGTTCAGCTGATGGTGGTTTGCGCTTCAGATTGTGCTGCCGGCTGTGTTCGTGCTGATCGCCCTGCTGTTCAGCCTCATCGTTCCTCCCTTTGGGAAGTATCCCTCCCTGCAGCTGCAGCCCTGGATGTACGGGGAACAGTTCACCTTCTTCAGGTAGGCCACCACCCATACATTCACTCTGACCTTAATCAGTACACAACAGATTTATAATATGTTTCCTCTGCTGTGAATTGGTTGGGTCTACCGTGTGGAATAACTCCTCCCCTCTGGTTAAATATTTGCAGCAATGATGCACCTGGGAACCCGGCCATGGAGAACCTACTGGAAGCTCTGCTGGACCAGCCAGGTTTTGGTACCAAATGCATGGAGAGAGAGGACAACAGCACGTAAGAGACAACCCCTCTGAATACAGTGTACAATGTGTGTTAGCAGAATCAAAAGGAACAGTGATGAAGTTAGTGGGACACATGGTTCTGAAAATCAGGACTTAGAAGATAGTGAGTAAGAACACACTGAAACAAAAGTAGTGGTAGTTGTATTTACTTAAACCAAACATCTTTACTTCCTGTTTTCCGTGCAGGATTCCTGTGTGTGAAGACGAGCGGGGGGGCCTGTTCATGCGGCCGCAGTTATCTTATGACACCTGGGAGATGTTCAGCAGAGGCAACTGGAGCAGACACAAACCGTCTCCTGACTGTCAGTGTAGCACAGAGGACGTCCGGCGGATGCTCCCCGACTGCCCGAAGGGGGCCGGGGGTCTGCTGCCTCCACAGGTCAGTGAGCTGTCAGACTGACCTATCAGAATGCAGTGTTTAATTATCTGACTCAAACACCTGGGATTGCAGATTCAAAACACCACCAATGCACATGTTCAAATTAAATGACCTTGATTTCCGGTCATTTCAAATGGAGCCAAAAGCACATACCGGGACAACATGTTATATTACAGTTAATAGGGAAATTAAAATACTGTCTATGGAAATGAATCTTAATGTGTGTCTGTATTTGGCTCCTGAGATCTTTTTGATTTGTTTTCTTTTAGAAAAAGAGGCTGACTGGAGACACCCTCCAAAATCTGACAAGTTATAACATCTCTGATTACCTGGTTAAAACCTACTCTCAGATCCTCAAGAAAAGGTACTTAATACACATTTTAAAAATGTATTACAGTTAAAAATATTCTTTACAAATTAACGTTTTACTTCTGTGTCATTTGCAGCATAAAAACCAAGAAGTGGGTAAATGAATTCAGGTAAGCTCCTGATTTTAAAGCATCATTTTGGAAGCAAAATATCTGCAGTAACACTATGCACTTGATGAAATGTAAATCTTCAATAAGACTGCCAAGAAACAAACTGTTATTCTGCTCTGTGTTGCAGATACGGGGGTTTCTCCCTGGGGGGCAGCTCCAGTCAGACCTTATCTCAGGTGCATCATGTCCAAGACTCCGTCACGGCCATCAGGACTCAATATCGAGTTCCGCAGGTATAAGTAAGCTTCAGGGATGTTTCACTGATCCTGCTGTTGTCCTGAATACATCTGACGTTCTTTAATTCCTCACAGAACAGTTCACTGGATCATTTGCTAAACAGACTGCCAGATTTTCTAGGAGGACTGCACAGTCAAAACAATGTCAAGGTAAATGTGATTCTGTGTGTCTCTTTTTACTTTATGTTCAGCCTGTATTTACAGGAAGAATCTAACCTAAAACACTTTGACCTTTCCTGTAATCAGGTGTGGTACAATAACAAGGGATGGCATTCAATGGTTTCATTTGTCAACGTGATGAACAACGGCCTGCTGAGAGCGAGTCTGGACCCCGGGCCAGAGAGGAGGAAATACGGCATCACTGCCTACAACCACCCGCTCAACCTCACCAAAGAACAACTCACAGAAATGGCTATGTGAGTTCAAAGCTGTGAAGTTTTGGGATGGATTTGGTTTACTGTGCTCGTTATATTACCTCCATTTGTATGAAGAAATAAATTCATCTTGGTCAGGGCCTTAAGGACAGATGGATTAGTGTCTGAAGGAAGATCTTGACAGTAAAAGGCTGCAACAAAAATGCAAACTTTAAACCAAAATGAGTGGAAACCAATAGCTGTGTGGAAGGTAAAATATTTTCACAACATGCATACAGTATTACTGTACGACAAAATGATGCTTCAGTAATTGGTGCGCAGTAAGGGGAAGCTTACATTAAAAACAAATATTTTGAGTCAGAAACCAATCAACACATTTACCAAAAACCTCCTGAACAATTGATCTCCTAATTGAATATCTGAAGTTAAACGGGATGTGTATAAGTGAGTTGTATAATTGATGGTTACACTGTTTATATATTGTGTATGTTAACGAGCGTTGCTCTGTACCTGACTTGTGTTTCTCCCTGCCTCCTCTGTCAGGATGACCACATCAGTGGACGTTCTAGTTTCCATCTGCGTGATCTTTGCCATGTCCTTTGTGCCGGCCAGCTTTGTCCTTTTCCTGATTGAAGAGCGAGTCAGCAAAGCCAAACACCTTCAGTTTGTCAGCGGAGTCAAACCGATCCTCTACTGGCTGGCCAACTTCAGCTGGGACATGGTCAGTACTGAAGAAGAGGAAACATTTTACTAACCCAATCAGCCAGTTTTCCAGTGCTTAGATTTCACAAAAATATAAAAAAATCTCAAATTAAATCTAATATATACATCTAAATCTCAACCTTTACCAAGAGCTGCAGAAGGTTCAAGCTAATTATGTTTTTAACATCGCTCAAATGTAGCTCCAACTTAATGAAACATCCTGTTTCCCCACCAATGCAGCTTTTTGCATTTTCTTCAGTTAAGAGGATGCATTTTGGGGTTTTTACATCTTGACCTGGTGTACAAATGTACTTTTCTTCAATAATCTGCATTCGAATATTCTCAATAGAAAATTCCCTGGAATTCACATTTTTCAATGTTCAATTGTTTTGTTGTCCACTTTCAGTTGAACTACACCGTCCCGGCCACCATGGTGGTGCTGATCTTCATCTGCTTCCAGCAGCAGTCGTACGTCTCTGAGACCAACCTGCCGGCTCTCATCCTGCTGCTCCTGCTCTACGGGTACGACTCACTGCTATCCTCACTGCTGCTCTTCTAATACCATGCATAATCAAGTGTGTCACAATAATATGATCTAATTGTCTCTTTCACCAAAGATCATTCTTACCACCATCTGTTTGCTCCAAACACAACTATCAAAGCAAACGCATTTCTCGCAATGATCATAAATTGTCTCATTAGACACAATCATTTATTTTATAGATGTAACCCACCTATTGTCCTGGTTTAATTAGTGTGTAACAAAAGTGAAGAATCTGCATTGATCAACCTAATTATCTGTTGTAGGTGGTCCATCACCCCTCTGATGTACCCAGCATCCTTTCTGTTCTCCGTGCCCAGCACAGCCTACGTGGTCCTGACCTCCATCAACCTCTTCATCGGAATCAACGGCAGCATTGCCACCTTCGTCCTGGAGCTGTTTGTTGACGAGGTACTAACAGAGACAAATATTTATTTATTAAAGAATTACTTTCTTTCTTTCTTTCAGTACAAATATTCATAAGTCTGAGGTTTTTAATCATTAAGAAGGCAATAAGGTAAAAACGCACATGGTACTGCTGCAAAGCCCCCCTCCTCTCACTTACTGCTGCCTGATGTCTTGTCTCTCATCTCATTTGAACATGGCAAATGCAGAGTTCTGGTTGACCAATAAAACAACATGGGGTGCTTTATTGAATTGTATTTCATTTTGTTCGTCTTTTCTTTCTAGCATCTGAACGAGGTGAACAGGATCCTGAAGAAGGTGTTTCTTATCTTCCCTCATTTCTGCCTGGGACGAGGACTCATTGACATGGCCAAAAACCAAGCCATGTCCGACGCCTTCCAGAGACTGGGTACGTGAATATCCTTCTCAAATAATTGTCTAAAACTCTGCACAGTATTTAAAAGCTGAATATTATTTCTCTGAGGAATCATAAAGGTCTGAGATTTTGCTGCTTGATTGCTGTGGTGATTGTGTACTGCACTTTGAATATATCAGATATAGCAACTTGTTTCTGTGTTATAGGACCCCTTTCTGAATTAGTTACCATTTGTTACAATGCTCTTTGGAGTTATTTCATGGATACTTGAACACTTGAACTGCCTATTAGACTGCAGCAAACACAAATCATGTAAGACATTTCAATATATGTGTTTGTGATTGTGTGTGGTTTTGCTCCTCCAGGCACAAAGCAGACTCTGGACCCTCTTCAGTGGGACTTTGTAGGGAAGAACCTGTTTGCCATGGCAGTTGAGGGTCTTATCTTCTTCATCTTCACCATACTGCTGCAGTATAAGTTCTTCATTAATTTCAGGTACGTTTTTTAACAACTACAGTTGCAAGAAAAAGTATGAGAACCCTTTGGAATTACCTGGATTTCTGCATAAGTTGGTCATAAAATGTGTTCTGATCTTCATCTAAGTCACAACAATAGACAAACACAGTCTGCTTAAACTAATACCACACAAACAATTATATGTTTTCATGTTTTTATTGAACACACCATGTAAACATTCACAGTGCAGGGTGTGAACCCCTAGGCTAAAGACTTCTTCAAGAGCTAATTGGAGTCAGGAGTCAGCCAACCTGGAGTCCAATCAATGAGACGAGATTGGAGGTGTTGGTTAAAGCTGCCCTGCCCTATAAAAAATACACACCAGTTTTGAATTTGCTATTCTTAAGAAGCATTGCCAGATGTGAACCATGCCTCGCACAAAAGAGCTCTCAGAAGACCTACGATTAAGAATTGTTGACTTGCATAAAGCTGGAAAGGGTTACAAAAGTATCTCTAAAAGCCTTGATGTTCATCAGTCCACGGTAAGACACATTGTCTATAAATGGAGAGAGTTCAGCACTGTTGCTGCTCTCCCTAGGAGTGGCCGTCCTGTAAAGATGACTGCAAGAGCACAGCGCAGAATGCTCAATGAGGTGAAGAAGAATCCTAGAGTGTCAGCTAGAGACTTAAAGAAATCTCTGGCACATGCTAACATCTCTGTTGACGAATCTACGATACGTAAAACACTGAACAAGAATGGAGTTCATGGGAGGACACCACGGAGGAAGCCACTGCTGTCCAGAAAAAACATTGCTGCACGTTTGAAGTTTGCAAAAGAGCACCTGGATGTTCCACAGCACTACTGGCAAAATATTCTGTGGACAGATTAAACCAAAGTTGAGTTGTTTGGGAGGAACAAACAACGCTATGTGTGGAGAATCCAAAGGGTTCACATACTTTTTCTTGCAACTGTATTGGAATATTATTAATACAATTCAGACAGAAGTTGAGGTTGGAATCAAGCTACAGCATCTGTACCAAAGTGATAGAAGAAACAAGAAACACATTTCTAAAAGTAGATTTAAAAAAAAAAAATGTTCAGCAAACAAATGAGTGCTGTCTCTGTGGAACATGAGGAAGACAATGTTACACTGCGCCATAGTGAGAAATGTTACAGTTTGATCTTGTATGTCTCCGTTCAGGCCGTGGTGGTCCGAGCCTGAGGTGCCTCCTCTTGGTCCGGAGGACGAAGACGTGGCCAGGGAGAGAGAGAGGGTGATAAGTGGCAAAGCCCAGTCAGACATCCTAACCATGGTAGACCTGAGCAAGGTAAACATCTGCATTCAGCCCACATTGATTTGTTTCCTGCTGCAGCGTTATGAATTTCTGCTTGATCATAAAACAAAAAACCTTTTGGTTTGCAGGTTTATAAAGCAGGCAAGATGCCGGCAGTCGATCGTCTCTGCCTCGGGATTCCTCGTGGAGAGGTGAGAGGAGAAAGAAGCCTCTGTATATTCCAGCAATGTTTGCTAAATTACTAATACAACAAATCTTCAAAAGGATTTAGTCCCAGTTGCTGAATTTGTTTCTCCTTGTGTTTATGTCAGAATCTGAATCCTCTGTATTAGTGCATATACATATAGAAGATAAGAAAATAGTATTAAAATGAGATGAAAATAATAAATTACTATAAAATATTTGTGTCCTCCAGTGTTTTGGCCTGCTGGGGGTGAACGGCGCAGGAAAGACCTCCACCTTTCGCATGCTGACCGGAGACACAAGCATCACCTACGGAGAGGCTTTCCTGAATCAACACAGGTACAAACACTCCGCTATTCAAAAGCTTTGTTCTACTAAGTGAGTTACATCAAATGAAATGTAAACTTTAGATTATAATCTTTCCTTACTATAAGAGGAAATTCATAATAAGAGAAAGGAAAAATTTACTTGGAATCTTTTCTCTCTTGACATGTCAATAACAACTTCTAAACCATGATTCTATTTCATTAAGGGGCATTATTTGTCTCATATTTAGAATTATTCCTGAATGTTATGTGTCTAAGAGATATTGTAAAAGAGATATCTAAATGCTGCTTCTGTGATCAAATAAAGAATACATTAAATTAAAAAAAGATGATTATAAGTATTGTTCTAGCTGTTGTCTCTGTGGTTCTCAGTGTGACAACAGAGATGGAGCGAGTGCACCAGCTGATGGGTTACTGTCCGCAGTTTGACGCCATCAGCGACCTGCTGACGGGTCGGGAACATCTGGAGCTGTACGCCCGCCTGCGGGGAGTTTCAGAGGAGTCTGTCGCCAAGGTAACATGTAGGAATAACTCACACCAAAAAACAAGACATTTGAGTTTTGTGATTTCTGAATTTGTCTGACGCAGTTAAATAATTAACATGACAGGTATTGATATTGATATTGATATACTTTATTAATCCCCGTGGGGAAATTGTTTCTCTGCATTTGACCCATCCTAGTGTTAGGAGCAGTGTGCTGCCATTTTGAACGGCTCCCGGGAGCAGTGTAGGGAACGGTGCCTTGCTCAGGGACACCTCGGTAGCACTTGGTCTTGCTGGGACTTGAACTTCCAGTTGCCAAGCCAAGTCCCTATCGACTTTGCCACCACCGCCCAAATATATTAGGCTGCACTGTGATAGACTCTTCTATAGTAATGTACCAGTTCTGCTGTCCTGCAGGTGGCGCAGTGGGGCGTGACGAAGCTGGGACTGGCCCAGTACTCTGAGCGGGAGGCGGGAGGATACAGCGGAGGCAACAAGAGAAAGCTCTCTACCGCCATCTCCCTCATCGGAGCTCCGCCTGTTATATTCCTGGTGAGATACATTCACCAAACAGCTGGAGAGCAAAGCCAATCTCTCCTCCAATTATAAAAGTGAATACCACTAGATCTCTATGATTTTACATTTGAATAAATAGCATTTTCTAAATAAAATTTAAAACTTCACAGCTGTCACCTCAAGATAAAATAGATATACTGCTATTATACTTTTGTTACCTTGATTATGTGGTGAATCACTAACTTAATGATTGGTGCTACTCACTTATGAGTAGCAAGCTTATATTTATAATTCTTTCTTATTATGATTGTTCCCTTGATGTTTCATTTCTTATTAGGATGAGCCCACCACTGGCATGGACCCAAAAGCCAAAAGGTTTCTGTGGAACTGCATCGTCAGCGTCACCAAAGAGGGGAGGGCTGTAGTCCTCACCTCACACAGGTAGGAGCAGGTGTACACTAAATATTTTGTATACTAAAATACATGGCAGGCACAACTTCCTGTTCATTTAATAGAGCACTGAAACATCTAAATGAATATTCTACTGCCTCATCACATCTCTTCTAAGAATGTCCTCATAGTGTATGTATAAAAAGTGTTTGAGGTGTTTTTATCTTGTACGGTCAGTATGGAGGAATGTGAGGCTCTCTGCACCAGAATGGCCATCATGGTGAACGGCAGATTCCAGTGTCTTGGATCTGTACAACACTTGAAGAACAGGTAAGCTTACTTATTTCTGTGTAACCTCCATAACACAAGTTAAACAATGAATGAATGTTGGAGATTTGGGTTGTTATGTCTCACATCTCCACTGCGCCTAACTAAACCCCTCGCCTGTATCAGTTTTCAAACGCAAAGTGTGCTCCCTGATGTTCCCATGGAGATGAAACAATCTCTTTACAAGCTAGCAAAATGTATATAGGTTTTTAAAATATTGCACCTTTCATAGACACAAGTCAAAAAGTTCTTAACTGTCAGGAACTAAAAAGTAAATAAGAATCACATACAGAATCAAACGATAAACCAGATCAAATATACAAGGGGAAAACATGCATAGGACATAACTTAAAACTAAATATACAGTATATCTGCAATATAGATCTACTGTAAATACCATTCTGAGTTTAACTTTTTCTATATTGTGTGTGTTTTTATAATTAAATTCCATTAAACTGTATTCATTAATTGTTTTCATTAAATGTCGGTATCTCCCAGGTTTGGTGATGGCTACACCATTGTTCTCCGTCTGATGGACAATATATCGGAGCCGGCCTCGTGCCCCATCAGCAGCTTCATGCAGAGCTCTTTCCCCAGCATCGAGCTGAAGGAGCGCCACCAGAGCGTGCTGCAGTTCCAGCTGCCCTCACACGCCTGCTGCCTGGCTCGGGTCTTCGAGGTTCTGGCCAACAACCACGAGGAGCTGGGCATCATCGACTTCTCGGTTTCACAGACCACTCTGGACCAGGTGAGAGCAACTCAAAATCATGCATCGTGTGATGTAATGGTGCTGAACCGTGATTTTCTGTGGATAGAACTAAACCAATCTTTACATCTTAAATATCCTTAATGGAGCCAGTGAGTCACTTGCTCAATGGATGCTATTTCCCATGAGGCTTTGCTCTCTGGCTGGTTTTACAGTAAGGCAGCATCAATTAGATGATGAACAAACTATTGTTAAATTGACAATCACATGTCGACAATAAAGAGTATTGATAATCGTACTATATAAATCTAATTCGTATCTGCATTACCTATATTATCACGCACTCTCATTATTTGACATGAGTATGTGAAATATTACAATGGTACAACATGTAGATTGTCTTCTTATTTCAAGTTACAGTGTACTTAATGAGGGGTTGCCAAGTTGTATCAAATGTAAAAAAAGAAGGTGTTCATTAAATCTTCCAGCCACATTTATTGATATTTGGTGCAGCAGTTCTGTTCCAATATGTGAAAATGATTATTATAATAGTTTATTGTATTTTTGCAATTTTTCAGGAAGAAATCTAGTTTCAACTCTTGAGAAGTTTGTAGGTTTTGCTTTAAAAGTGGTCAGTTAAGAGATGTTAAGAACAAAAATGTGAGGGCTAACTGACCATCATTACTGTCAGAGCAAACCAGGCTAATTTTAAATCAATCAAACAATGTGACATTAAACCTGATTCATTTTTATAGGTGTTTGTCAACTTTGCCAAAGAGCAGACGGATGACGACGTCCTCACTGATGTTATCATCAGCAACAGTACAGTACAGACCAAACTGACCACTTTGGTTAACAGGGTTAACCCTCCCACCATCCTTCCACTGCCGCCCATCACTCCCCCTCAGCCGAGCAAGAGCCCGCAGCAGCCCGCAAAATCATCTGGCAGAAAACCCAAGGAGGGGAAATCAAAAAAGCCCAAATCTGGCATAGTGAAATCTAAAGAGGGCAAAGCTAATGGGGAGAAGAGCAGCAGCATGGCAATGACACAAATACCTCAGAAAGAGGAGAAGGCTCAGAGGACTAGCCGGAGGGCCAGCGGTGGATCAGACAGCAGTTCTAGTGGAGCTCAGGGAGAAAGTAGTCAATCCAGTAAACGCAAAGCAGAGAGCTCCAGTCAAGATCCATCTGCACTGTTCATGGTCGACGGCAACACACAGGACAGCGTACTGTGAATTGGACTGCTGCAACACAACAAGAAGTTTCGAACACTTGCTGTACGTTCATCCGAATGTTTTTCAGCGCAACAGGGTACAGGGATAGAAGTGGAAGAGATGGACTATGAAAGTTACTGTAGGGGTAAATGTATCTCCTCTGAAAAAAGAAAGGTGAGTACCTCATAAAATGGCTTTGGTGCCTTGTTCACCTTGTTAACATATCTGTAGCTTTTATACCCTTTTTTGGGTTCATAAATCTTACACTGTCTTCTCTTTCTGCATCAATGTCATCAATCCAAAGTTGTAGATAATATTATGCAAGGCTCAATGTAAAAACAAGGGGTGGCGTTCCTCAGGGCTCAATCATTAGACCTCCCACAATCTCATCTTTACTTTGCAAAAAGCACTTTAAAAAAAGAGAATGCTGCAAATGCTCAAACAATGACTGAAGATCATGTGTTACATTAAATGATTAAGATGATTTTATGTATTAAAGCATTTAAGGGGTTGTTTCACAACAATATACAGTATATCTGTATAGAATTGTTACTGCGGGTTCATTGTGAAATACCTCTTAAATATTAAATGATGAACTTGACAAGTTTTTTTAATTAAACATTTATTTTGTCTTTTATCTGTCAAAATATTCAGATTTATTTTTATTTTTTGTGTGGGTAACAGTCACTGTTGAAACCCGAGGGTATTGTTTATCACTAATTAGGGCATATTTGGCTTTTGTATTTTAACAGTATTAGTCACATTTGAAAGCAAACTCACAAACTTCCTGCACAGATCTTAAAGGTAGAGTAGGTCATTCACTTCAGAAAAACTTTGTTATATTCCATGGAATGCTCTTAACATCCCGATAGCAATGAATACATGAAATGCTTTGACAATAAATATATATTCAAAAATGTCATCTGTAGAAGCCGTAGTAGCCTACTGTAAAAAGCACGACCAATCATCTGGGGCCTCATTTATAACGCCGTGCGTAGGATTCACGTGGGAAGGTTGCTTACGTAGTAGAAATCCAAAAAATAGGTACAGAAATGTTCTGACATTTTCCGATTCACCAAACATTGCGTACCGGCGAGGAAAGTGCGTACAGCACTTCCTACGCCGGTTTCCCTTTATAAATCACAATCGACTCGAAATGTGGTGCAGCTTTTGCGGGCTTCACGTAACGCCCATATTTGCCTATAAATAGTCAAAGAAACGCCCATTCATTCATTCATTCTGACTGACTTTATGAAGAAGATCGCAGGAAATGACGACAGAACAGTTAAAAAAAAAGACATCTCACACCGTGTCAGATTTTGGTTATGTTGGGGAGGTCGAGATAAATCATATTGTTTGGTGGATGCTGTTTGAACCAGAGTAGAAGCATGGAGGTCGGATCGTCACCAAAATAAATAAATAAGTGGTCCGAAAAAGGTTCATGACAAAAAAAATACTCATATCCTTCCTCAGGCAGTGTGTTTGTACAGGAGACACCCCCTTGATGAGAAACTGTAAGAAATGATCGGGGAATCCCTCCGGAGTGTAGTCATGACGACTGGATCTGAATTATGTTTACGTATTTGGTGGTTTGTGCCCCAGCTGTCGATCAGCTGTGCGCAGCGTCTCCACGGCAGCAACTCTATATCCACCAGTTAGAGGAAATACAACTAATGTGTTGTGTTATATTAGCTGTACAATTGACCACATATGGTGTTCTTAGTTTCCATACCTCCTGTGTTTTACGAGCGACTTATCAAGTCTTAGCAAACGGCATACAACATGATTAAACATGGTAGTATATAAAACCATGCTCGTACAACCTATAGCATCATTTATGAGAAAACATTTCATAACATTAACACAACATATTCGAGGTGGTTTTAAATAACATATCCGTATTTATTTATTTCTCCAAGTTATGTTTTTGTGTGCACTGAGGAGTCTCAAACAGGCGTTTGTTTAATCATTTTAAGACTGGCTTTAATCAATGAATTCTTCATATGATAAATGAGAGGTAACATTTTGTTTATGGTATTATTTCCACATATTTCTCTCATTCTTCCTTCTGCCAACGGTATCGCAGTTTCTCGTCTCTCCCGTTGTTGTGCTTAGTGCGTACGTATGGGTTACAGTTTGCGTGGAGGACCGCACGTTTTCCCGTCAAGTTAGTATTTTATAAATCGCAAACATTGCGTACAAACTGGCGTACGCCATTTTTTGAGCGTATATCCCTTTATAAATGAGGCCCCTGAGCCGGCCCGGCTAAAATAACTGGATGGCCTAGTACCTGCCTGTCAGCCTTCCATCTCGTGCACAAACTTATCTCGTGCCCTCATTGGTCATGTGTGCGTTCGTGTGTGTTGGAGGAGGGGCTCTGTAAGGAAGTCTGAAGGAAGGGGCAGATTTGTTTTGGCTGCATACTTTCAAATTCTAGCGCACTCGAGCAGGTTTCTCCATTCTTACCTACCCTACCTTTAATAGATCTGCAAATCTCAATTAATTATGACATAACAATTAAATGTAACAAAGTGTTGTTAAAATAATGCCAAACTGCAACAATCTAAATTAAATCATATTTCAAATCAAATAGATCTGAGATCTATAATACAAATAATTAAAAATATAGGGTTCAGTCTGACCAGCAAACACCAAACACAACAGATTTACCTTCAGTCAAAGCTGTTTTTGTTTTGTTTGTTTTTTTAAGATTCTTTCCATAAACTGTATTTCCTCTTTTTTCTATCTTTCTATCATTCTGTCACAGCAGCTGACTGAATGTCCAAAGCAGGTTCTTACTGCACTGTTACATATTCAAAAGATTGTTACAAAAGTGACTATAGGCATGAAACAAATATATAACTGTTACAAGATCAAATGTTTGAAAAGGTTAATGTATTGAGAAGGCTGAAATTATGCAGGAACATAAAGATGGATTAAAAAGGATGTCATTTCTGAATGAACGTCTGTACAACTGAATGTAATGTTAATGTATTATGTATTTTGAAACGTTCTACTTGAACCTTAATGTATCTGTGCGTCTACTATAAGAGTATAGGAAATGAGAAACGGGTATATGTCTGTTGTGAATGTTTTGTCCTGGAGGAAAATAAAACAATATGGTTTCCTGTATACTTTTTAAAACATGCTGTGCTGTAGGTTGTGCGTCCAGTTTGTTGTTTTCGGTGAACCACTGCTGTGCGTTGGAAGTCGGGAGGTTTATCTTCGTCATTGTGAGGCTGAGCATCGGTGTTGATGCAGATAAAAGTGGAGGAAGGATCATCTGTTGACACGACATCTCCCCACTGATGCTACTGCTTCACTGTTCAAAGACAAGAGAGAAACCAAATGTAATGGATGGTTTTCTACACACTGGATCTACCAATATTGCCACGCTTATATTCCAGTAGTATTTAGACCATTATGGGGCTCTAAAATGAGTGTTGGATGCTCTTAAGGATACATAATAAATGAATAAGGTTTCGTATATAATTTAAGGTAATAATCCTATAGGTAAAAAACAAAAATATTACACTATGTTCACCTCTGTTATAGCTATTATATATGTGTACAGTCTTAAATTGATGATATTTAATTTAACTTTCAAATCAAATATGAACAATGCCGTAGCTTAAATGTAATCCCCTTTTGTATTATAGCTACAGTAAAATACAAGATTCTCAAAACCACCACGCGTACGTACATATTGGCCAAGTTTCTGTCCTCTGTGGCGCTTTTTTCTCTCAAGTGCTGCTCTCTAACAGCCACCAGGAGATGATCTGCTGGCCCTTCATCACCTCCTCTTCTCTTCCTCTTCAGTTTCTGTGTGACCATCTGCAGCAGAGTGTCCAGGCTGGACAGGGAGATGTCAGGAAGACGAAACTCTGGAGATCTCTGCAGAGAGAGAGAGTAGAGTCAGTTAGACCTGTAGGGTGAGGATGTTTTAACCCTATCACAGACATATTAATGTTAATGTTCTACAGGGCAGCTATTGAGTCTATTATTCGTTATGGCATCACAACATGGTTTGGTAACTTGTCAGTTAAATCTAAATCACAACTCCAGAGCTTGATAAAAAGGGCTGGAAAAATAATTGGCATGCTTCCACCATCCTCTCTTCAGGAGATATTTGAGGAGATGGTGAGAAAGCAAGGCCGTAAAATCACATGCGACCCCAAACACATCCTGTATAGAGAGTTTGAGTTGCTGCCCTCGGGCAGAAGGTATAGATTACCAAACTGTAAATTGAACAGGTATAAGTTTTCCTTTGTTCCACTGTCAATCAAGCTGCTGAACAGTCAGAAATAACTGTGATTATGCTGTGTTAGGAGTTGTTGGGAGGTGCAATGTTTACAGTGTAGTTTGTGCAATCGAGAAGGTTAAATAGGGGAAGTGCATTGTGTGTAAATATGGACACAATAGGGATATGTGCAATTTGACGGACACTATGCATAGGTGAAATAGGGAAAGTGCAATATTGATTTGTGTATGAATACAATAGGGGAAAGTGCAATATTTGATGTATGTATAAATACAATAGGGAAAAGTGCAATATTTGATTATGTACAGTATGAATGCAATAGGGAAAGTGCAATTTGATTATGTATGTGCAATAGGGAAAGTTCGGTACCTGTATGTTTCTTGTTGTTTCTTTGCCATGTGATATATGTGATCTCTGTTCTGTATCTATGACTGATTGACCTGAATGTTTTTTATGTGTATTATCTCGATGCCCAAGACAAATTTCTCCTAAGGGAGACAATAAAACTCTATCTAATCTAATATTGTGACTTAATCATGTTCTTTGCAGAAGTTCATGATGATCCCTTCTGTTTTCCAGTAAAGGTAAACGTTTTGGTTTTTCTGTTTTCATTTTCTTTACCTATCATTATTATTATTTTGTTACCAATTTTGTATTGTTGTTTTTTGTTTGCCCTCACAAAGGGACTTATAGACAGATACAAATTATAATACAAAAAGAAAAAGAAAAAATATAAGGAATCCCTTTCCCATGCCACCCCGTCCCTTCCCACCCATCTTGCCATTTCACAGAAAATCCTACCTGATGTTTGTTAGCAATCGTCTGAGATCATCTATCTATTATATTATTTATATTATAGCATAACAATTTATCCACATAAAATACATTCATACCTTTTTTTCCACATAACATTTAATCTAAAGCTGAATTGAGATTGACTCCTAATAATCTACAATTGCACCAAGGTGTGCGTATACGTACAATCATAATTGACATGAATGATATTACCAGATCAGCAGCTCTTTGAATAGCCTCTAATGTTTCCCCTTAGCCTTGTTAGCAGAAGCGATTGACAGCTCTGAGATTAGTAGGTCATGGAAGGATGATATCCATTGCTTAATAAATAAAGTATGTGGGGGTTTCCATCGTATTACCTATCATTATTTTTGTCTACTGTTTTGTTGTTTGTTTTCCATTTTCAATGGGTAATGATGCCTTTTTGTATTTGTTTATATCAAAACAAATCTTCATCTCCTGACCTGCTAACTATTTGGTTTTCCTATTGTATGTTTTATTTTCATTATTGTGTATTCAGCTGGTTTAGTAGGTACTCACACTTTTAGAGACCATGGGGTTGTCCATCCAGAATCTACAGTCTGCTTCTTGTCCTTTAACCAACCCGTCGCCTCTGCAGTCTTTTGTAGTGACGTTTGGAGAGATGCCTCTTGTTTTTTCAGATAATCTGATAGGAGGCACAGGAGTATGGCATCTCTTCTGACACTCACAAAACTCAGCAGCAGATTTAGGTTGAGTTACAGGTGGCAGCACAGAGCCAGAATTTAATGATTGTTCAATATCAGTGTCCAAATGTAATCCCAGGAAAGAATCAAGTGTTTGTTCCACTGACTCATCTGTGCTGCTGGTTTCTGTGTCTTCTTGATTTATGCAGCTGTTGTTCTCTTTCTTCTCTTCTTCCTCTTCGTCCACATTCTCCTTGGCTGCAGCCAGGACAGGCATCAGGTTGACACAAAGCCTAATTTTATTCCCTGAAGTCTCACATGTAGTAGCCTTGGTTGAGATCGAGTTTGGGGCGGAGACTTTAATCTTCTCCTTTGATTTCACGGTTCTCATCTGGGGAAGTGATATCTTCATTTTACCTACGATCATCGGAAAAGCGTCTGGTTCATGTTCTTCTAGTTTTATCGTCCTTGTCTTCTTCTCTCTCATCATTCCAACAGTTGTATAAAAACACCTTTGATAATGTTTAATGATGTGGTTCAAACATCTCTTGCAAATGCTTTTTAAATATAAAAAGAAATGTCCTTTGCTGTGTTTTGTTTCTCTCAGACGTAACAAACTGAACAGCTCTCCTTTTCTCTCTAGCAGCAGTGAAAAGAAAAGCACAGAACAATTAGATGTTGCAGGCCTATAAAACTGGCTGTTATGGTAACATGCACACAAACTCCAGTCACCCTTAATCTGTGATTTGGGAGTCAATGTTTTTTTTTTTAGATTATATCAAAGGATGAAATATGTCTGAGCTAAACCCAGTCTTTGATGCTGTATTATAAATGGAGGTGGCAGAGGCAGTTTTACTAGGAATTAGTTTGATGAGGCATGTCAAAGAGTGTCTATTGACAAGATGAATCACCCAGAAATTGATTAAAAACATTTGTCATATAACTACCATAATAACTACCATAATAACTACCACAGGAAACGTCATTGTGATGCTGTCAAAGCATGGCATGTCCAGACATTAATCAGAATCAGAATTCTTCACGCACAATACATTTGCAGCATAGACAACAAACTTTTTAAATAAATACTATTTGTAGTTATTTATTTAATTAGATACAATGTTAATGTTGAAAATAATGAAAGAGCGGCTGGAGAGGGCAAACAATATCCTGAGATGTGTTAAAGTTCAAAGTATTTAGAATACAAAACAGGCAGAGATAAATAGGCCTTTGTGTATTTACGTGAAGATATTATTCAATGTAACATGTATAAACCTATAAACAGGTGGAAAAGATTGTCGTTTACCACCCACGGCTATAATATTGTTATTGTTATTTGTGGAACGCGATACAAATGTTCATAGGCTACATATGTTATTATTACAGAAATAACACATTAAAGTACATGGTAAAATAATAATTGAAGGAGGAAAACACGTTTACAAAATACAAATGTTTTTAAATGTGTTTAATATAATTGATATTGTTAAAGTGATTCATTGTATGTTTTGAAGCATTACAACATGTAACTATAGCGACAGAGTGAGAGCTCTCATTTCCTACACTCTGTGTTTCAGCTCTATTTGTGTTCACTGTCAGGCTAGCAGCCGAGAAGCTATCTTCACACAACAACCCCTGCCAAACTCACCTTTTAAACTTGTCTTTCCCTCGTTATTGCGTCTTTTTGTTTCTACACGGTCCGTAAGGATACGAGGCGTGTTTTTTTCCCCGTGTTTGTGCAGGAATAAAATGGTGGTTTTGACAAATAATGAAGAACAGGATTATATGTGAGTAAAAATAACGCTAGCATGCTAGTTTGCTTTAGCTTGGATGACAGTTAAATAGCCATTTTTACCACCTCTCGAGTACCAGCTCTGTTGATAATCCTGCTCATTTGTTGACGTTACTTGGAGTTAAATCATCTGTATATTAGCCGTTTAACAGCTGGCAGCTAACCCGCAAACCTGGATTATTTTGTTTTTGGCTCTTTAAATTCATGGTTAAATCTCGCCTGGGTGTTTCGACTTGATCTGATAAATCTTTCATTTGGCACTTGCTACAACACAGATTATTCGTATTATGTAGAGATTTCCTCGTTAGCATGTACAGTTCAGAGGGAACATATTGCTTACATTTAAAATATGGTTTAAAACTGCATCAATGCTTCTGCCTGGTTACTTAGATGCACGATTGCTAAAGTTTGCATTTCGAGAGGATATGATATCTAGTGTTGGATAAACCCCACTAGACGGGCAGAGATTACATCAGATGATGTGGCTGTAGTATTGCTAACAACCTGCAGGCTAAAAATGGCAACACCCACTGACCTACATCTGCAGCTCCTGCAGGAGGCCATAGGCTTGTTTGAGACGCGTTGCGGCTCGCCTCGAAAGTAGACGAGAATAGCCGATCGCAGCCGGGGGAGGTCTCAAAAAGCTCGCCTGAAGTCGGACAGCTCAGAGTCGGCTTCGTCTTCTTCTTCTCTCGGTTTTTTGGCGGATTGCAAACAACTTTAAGGTGCATACCGCCACCTGCGGAGTCGGCTTGACTCGGTTTGCATTTATAAAGAATGCACACATGTGTTTAATCGTTAATGTCAGATATGTACGAAGTAAATACAGTTGTTCCTGCTCAAGATTAGATTCAACTTTATTGTTATTGCACATATTACAGGTACTGAGACAACGAAATGCAGTTTAGCTTCTAACCAGGTGCAACAAGCAGTAAAGTGAAAAGTAATGTACTACAGAATAAAATATAGAATGAATTGAATGATGAATAAACAGTGAGGGGTATGATATCAGCCTGTGAGCAGTATGAACAGTGTGTATGAATATGCTAAGATATATAAAGTATGAAACGGTAAGCAGTGCAAGTATAGTATAAAATATATAGATATTAATTTCATGATGATAAACATTGTGGAACAATGATGAAAAATGTGAATGGATGTGGCGACGTAAAACTGACACAAAACAACAACAAACTTTTGCCGAGCCAATGGGAGAGCTTCATCAGCAGCACGGGGTAAAAACCACCAATGACCGCTCAGCTCGAGATACCAGCGAGTCGTTTCCCATCAAGCATTTCGCTTCCGCAGCCCGTGGAGAGGAACTGCGCCGCCTCGCCGCGCCTCGCTCTCAATAATAGGCGCATTCACACTGCGGTACTTTTCCCACAAAGGTTCATGCGAACTTAGTTCATGATCACGTTCACACCAAAAAGAGCCGGTACTAAAATTAGTTCATGCGAACCTTTTTACCCCCTCGAAAGTCCCTGCTGGAGAGCAGGGACTTTCGAGCGGCTCTTTTGTGAGCCCAATTTCTGATTGGCTGGGCGGATTGCAAACCACGCCCCGGAAAACTCCCAAAAAGTGTTGTGAAGCCGCCATTTTTTTAGTCGAACTAAAGAGTTCGCATGAACCTTTGTGGGAAAAGTACCGCAGTGTGAATGCGCCTAACGGCCCGTCCACACAGCGGCGTGCGCTGACGCTTGCCGGTGGGCGTGTCTGAAACTCGACCAACAACCAATCACATGAATCTCCCGCCCCTGACACACAAGCAGCGGTTTGATTGGCTAGAGCTTGTACTGGCATATGATTCAATTGGCTGACGCCTCACCGAGGCGTCAAAAGTTGAACATTGCTCAACTTTTGCAGCGAGCCACGCCAGCTACGCTCCACGTCGCTTCCCACGATGCATTGCGGCTAAAAGTGACGTCACCCTATTCAAAGTTAATGGGGAAGCGTCAACGCACGCCGCTGTGTGGACGGGCCGTAAGGCTGCAGACGTCTTTGTCCCGCGAGATTTCAACGTCTCATGTAGGCGAGCCTCCAGAGCAAGTCGGACAAAATGACTAACCATCATGCAACGCACTAGCAAGACGTTGATCGCAACTGCGCAGGTCTCGCTTGTCTCAAACAAGCCTAATTACTTCTTAGATGCATTTAGAAAGACTGCTGAGATAAGACACAAGCAGCACATTACAATAAAGGAGATAATATACACCCTAAAGCTCTTAGCTATGGGTGGTTTAAGTAAGTTTAAGGGTATCATCTTTCACAACCACTCTTTTCTTGCCAATAACATTATGTTGTAATGATATACTGCATGGCTGTACTGATGCAAAGTTTCACCTTGTCATTCAGATCATTTGCAATAGACTAAGTGTGCTTTCTCCTGTTCTGTGCCTTTCACCATCACCCCTCATTCATACCCGATATACTGTATGTTCCTCAAAACTGAAGGGTTACACTTTTTTCTGAATGCCTTTCTCTCGTGGTTAAAGATATTGGAGGAATGTTAAAAATAGTCATAGCTTCATACAATTACTGTTACCTATAATATTTGAGGTGCTGTTACTTCCTCTTTAGAAGTTGTGTGACTAAATGACCTATTGTGACATTTGTACTGTGTTTTCTCAGCCTGATAGAGGAGCGTCAATGCAGCTCCCTGCCCAATTCTCCAGCCAAGCGAGTGTCTCCCACCAAAAAGAAGCAGTTCTATATAAACCAAGCCATCCGCAACTCTGACCTCACTCCTCGAGCCAAAGGCAAGAAGAGCCTTCGCAGACTGGAGAACAGTAAGATCTTTTTATAAGTGATATGATGTTGTTATCTGCTGCAGGATGAGCAATGCCGGACAATCCTTAAAGACTGAGTGCCTTAAACAGTGAAAAACAACATTTACATTGAATCGTCACCTCTTGTAAATCCTCAATCTGTCCTTAAGTGTTGCTCATATCACAACTGTCCATGTCTTTCTTTCCCTTCTTCTCTGAAAACCAGCTCGCTACCTTGCTAATCTTCTTGAGAAGGATGAGTGCACCAAAGATGATCTGGAAGTTTGCAGTAACTCAGCGATCCCATCCATCTTCACTGAAGCCTGCACCAACGGAAACTACATAGAGGTAAATTGTCTTCAGCTGGGCTCAGAGTATATCTCAGGTCTTTCTTGGTTTTGGATTTCTTTAGTTTTTCCCAACACTAAAAACAGTAAGTTTTGGGGGAGGTTTTTCCTTTTCAACTCCTGACAAAAGCCAGAGATCAATAGCTTGTCTTGCTCCAAACATCACATCTTAGAATCTAAAAGCGCTCATTAAAGAAATATATGTTAAAAATGTGCTTTTTATTCTCTTTTAGCCATGGAATGACTTCATGAATTGCTCAGGCGAGGAGCAGGAGAAGCTGCTGTCTCTGCTGGAGCTGGAGGGGGCCAAGAAGAAAAGCACCAGCGGCCCGCTCAAAGACGAGAGGAATGGTGAGCATCTCGGCCTGTGATTCTTTGTAAGCCGGCTGTTGAGTAAAGTGCGGCTGTTTGTATGACCCTCACTCATCTCTGCACAGTAAATCCTGCCTTCAGCGCTCAGGACTTCTTCCAGAGGATCGATCGCAGACTGCGAGCGACTCTCAAACGGAAACAAATCCCCATGGTGAGCTTCATCTTCTCCGTACATACAGTGGCTTTAAACTTAAAGGTCCCCTATTATACTGTTTTTCATCAATATATTATAGGTCTCAGATATATACAAACATGTCCCTGAAGTGTTTCCTGAAACGCTCAGAATCTCTTTACACAGAGGGTACACATGTTTATGTATAAAAGACATGACAAAGTGGATTTTGCATAATAGGTGACCTTTAAGACAAAGTCTCAACTTGTGATCAGTTGTCTGTCCGTACGGTGATCAAATACCTGGTGGACTAGTCCTTCCTGCATCTCTGCTGTGCATCAAACCCAGAGGCTTCACTAGCTTGTTGTCTCGCAGTCACCATCACACAAATATGTGTTTCCTTTTCCTAGTTGACGTCAAAACAGTGACGTGCTGTCACAGATCTTTTTCAAATGACAAACATGTTTAACCACAACCATGACTCGGCAAGAAAGCCCGCAGAGGTTCAGTATTTGGCTCAAGCACAAACCAGGCTTGAGGACTCATGATTGGATGTAGGTTGATCCTCCTGGCTGCCACCCAATGTGTTGTTTCTCTCCTCACAGGGAACTCTGGAAATACTTGAGGAAAACGTCCTGAGCTTCTTCATCGCTCAGCCCAACTCTGTTTACACAACCAACCTAGCCAGCAGGTAGAGATCCTTTTTCTATATTCAGTGTAGGGCTGCTCAATTAATCGTATTGTAATCACAATTACGATTTTGGCTTGCAACGATTATGAAAACAACATAATCGAAATAAAACGTTTATTTATATATAATTTTTATTATTATTATTATTATTTTTTTATAATATTATTTTTTGTTGGTTTTTCAGTTGAATTATACTTAAAGGTGACATGTCGTGCTTTTCCGGTTATTACCCATCCCCTTGTGTGTTATGAAGGTTGTTATGCATGTAAACGGTGTGCAGAGTCAAAACCCTCAAAGTACACCCTGTAGGGCAGGGATCACCAACTACATTTGTCCAAGGGCCAAAATGTATCCAATAGACACTATCGCGGGCCAGCGATTTTTATATAGTCCAGAATTTTGAAATTGTAGACCGGGGGGGGGGGGGGGTTATTGAGTGTTCTGTAATCAGTTACTAAATACTGAATACATGGCTCTGAAAGTAATCAGAATACAGTTACAGTTACGTGTCTTAAACGTTGGAATCGGGTCTACTTTAACGTATTCAGATTACTTTTGGAATACTTTCTTTCTCCATAACAGATGGGTATGTTTTGGTGCACAGGAGACACGTATTTTACTGTTTTAATGGCTTATCAAGAACTCAAACACAACATCTTGGTGTCATTCTGGACAGCTCCCTCTCATCTGCACCACACATAAAAAACATCACCCGGACTGCATTCTTTGTACGGTCTTAAAACCTTTCCTTAGAATATGTTATGAATTGTAAGGTGTCCTTGGGCCTTTTGAAAGGCTTCCCTAAATAGAATGAATTATCATTATTATTTATTACCTGAAACGATGTAATAACTTTTAAAACGTTTTCCAGTCACTTGCCCCATGCATTCAGCAGCAGCAGGCCATTCACTTTGATTTCATCCCGTTATGAAATGTCATCATTTCGACAATAAAGAAATGCTACATAAACGTTATCTTGCACATTTTATCTAACCATCTCCGTTTCTAACTTTCAATATATTTTAAAAGAGATCTCTCTCTCTCATCTGCGTGCGGGGGCGGGGCCTCACAGACACTCTGCATCACTCTCGCTCACAGACATGCTGCAGCGCCGTGCAGTGTGCACACACCTCTGCCGGTAATGAATATTACATTTTGTGAGGAAATGTTTCCACCAATAATTCCAAATAAGTATTCCAAAATGTATTCACTTCAGGTTTACGAAAGTAACTGTAATCAGATTACTCGTTTTTCAAATGTAACGCCAGCTGAATACAGTTAGCCTACTTGATTTTTGTATTCTGATTACGTAACGCCGTTACATGTATTCCGTTACAACCCAACCCTGCTTCTGGGCTACTGTCCCGCAGCTCCTGCCTCTCTGTTGGACTCTGTCGCAGCAGGGCTACTGCACAAACCAGACTCTTCACAATGAAGGATCACTTCTTCTTCAAGGCAGGGAAGGTTTTGCAGTACGCAGTCTACTGTCCCGCAGCTGCTGCCTCTCTGTTGGACTCCGGTACTGCACACAGTGGTTACTGCGAACGCAGTCACCCCCGTCGTGCGGGCCGGATGAGAATGTCTGGCGGGCCGGATGTGGCCCGCGGGCCGCCAGGTGGTGGTCACTGCTGTAGGGAGTAAAACTCTAAAACAGAAAATATCTCCCCAAAACGCCTCGTTGGAGATACGTCATTGTCCATTTGATTCTTCCGGGTACATCTTGATGTCATGTCGTCCCCGGAACGAAATGGACCAATCCGTGGAGCCGTTACGTTACGTCCGCGCAACCGTTAAGCCCCCGCTGATTGGTCCAAATTGACCAATCCACGGACTTCCTCACACACACACTCAGTGCATGCAGCTCAGCTGATTTCTCCTCCCTGGCTGCAGGCTGATAACAGACAGTTGGGATCGCGGCGAAATTCTCTCTGCAGACCCGTTCTCACAGCGTTTATCAACCTTTTTCTTACTCAATATCAAGCCACACTTATTGTTTTTACTTCGGCTGAGACTTTGTGTGTGCTCAGGGTGAATTTGTCTGTGTTTCGCTGTGTATCGCTAAACAAGGAAATCACACCTCCACGGAGCTTAGCGCGATTCACAACGTCCCGACTGGTCCCGACCAATCGGAGCACACTGGGCTCACAGGCAGGGGGGGGGGGCAAGAGCTGCAGCGAGCCGTTTAGTGGAGAGAGGGAATACACATACTTTACAGAGATGCATATGCGAAACCAATGTGAGTTTGGAAAATTGCACAGTATAAATCTATAGGTTACTTACGTAACCCCAGTGCTCAGAGTAACATGAAGTGAGATGTCTCACTATGGGATGCGCCTCATCGCGGAGCAAACAGAAGCATCAATCTCATTACGCCAATCCTGATTGGCCGGTGATTCTTGACGTCAACGTCAGGGGAAATCACCCCCTATAAGTAGCCTGCGCCACGACGCATGCGTCATTCAAAATAAGCACCTCTTCTCGCTTCACCATAGCAAGGAGGGCCGTCTGGTGAGACATCTCACTTCATGTTACTCTGAGTACTGGGGTTACGTAAGTAACCTATAGTTCTCATTCATAACACTCCGTTCGATGTCACTATGGGATATTGTAGCTCCCGTATTGCCAGACGAGCTTATCTCAAAGATCACCGATCAACCAGAATTTAACAGGTGGAGTCCCGACTCAACAAGGTGCCCAGCACTGCTCGGGCCACGCTTGGAGCGGAGACGTCCAGTCTGTAAAAGCAGACAAAAGTGAGTGGCGAAGACCAGCTTGCCGCCGCACAGATATCCTGGATGGAAACACCCTTGAACAAAGCCCAGGATGTAGCCAGGCCCCGAGTCGAGTGAGCCCGCAGACCCGAAGGTGCTTGCAGATTCTGACTCGTATAGAGTCCGCCCCTTGGCCGGAGCCTGGATGCGTCAGCGGAAAATG
The DNA here is from genome assembly GCF_902827115.2 of Pseudochaenichthys georgianus. NCBI lineage: Eukaryota > Metazoa > Chordata > Actinopteri > Perciformes > Channichthyidae > Pseudochaenichthys > Pseudochaenichthys georgianus. The sequence goes on from NC_047506.1 coordinate 18,850,604, forward strand.
GTTTATTCAGACAGAAAGATGTGACATGTGTTTTATGCGGACTTGAGGATGACGTTGAGGCATCTCTCGAGGCGGCGGGAACACATTCACGGAGGGGAGAAGGAGGGGCTGTCACGCCGTTCGCTTCTTCTTCCTCGACTGCTGGCCGAAATTCTGGGTTGGCTGAGCCTGAGCTGCAACCGGAACCGGAGTTTTTCTCGGCCAACTTGCCCTCGTCTCCAGCCTGGGCTGGGGACTCGGGATGGGCTGCGACCTCTGCGTCTTCGGTGTTTTAAACCGAGCAGAGTTCGAGGCAGCTTGGGTGTCGTGAGTATCTCCTGCTGCATGCTCCTTAGAGCCAGCTGAGATGTCACGCTTACAGCTCCAGCCGGCACTGCGTGTGGCGGTGGTGCCTTCACAGACCCGTCAATAATCCGCCTTTTGAGAGATAGCGTTGCTGCTCTCAAAAGGGGAGAAAATTGGTTTTATTGATTTTCTATTCATTTTTTTTGAGCTGCGCCCTCGGCCCTCGGCCTGGATGCGTCAGCGGCAAATGTTTAATGACAGAGGAATCAACCAACGTGTGACATGTGTTTGTGCGGACTTGAGGATGGCGTTTAGGCATCTCTCGAGGCGGCGGGAACACATTCACGGAGGGGAGAAGGAGGGGCTGTCACGCCGCTCGCTTCTTCTTCCTCGACTGCTGGCCGAAATTCTGGGTTGGCTGAGCCTGAGCTGCAGCCGAAACCGGAGATTTTCTCGGCCAACTAGTCTAGTCTGGCCGCAGCGCGCTGACACACGGCTTGTAGGTCCATACTGAGACAGGGCGAAGCTGGTGTGCTATCGCCGAGAGCAGCCATCGCTCCCGGCTTTGCAGCCTGAGCTGGTGACACGAAGACGTTGTCTTCTTGCTCATCCGAGTCAGACAGGAGGAACTCAGAGGTGTACTCTTCGTCCTCCATGTAGTCTAACTCCAGGACATCTTCCGCGGGTGAAACCATGGTGAGGTCCAGTCGGGAGCCCCAGCTTGGTATAGCGTGGGGCCCCGTTCCCGCGTTTCTTGCCGCCACCGGATCTCGGCCTGATATGGCGCGGGATTCCGGTTCTGCGGGTGCCGCTGTCGGTGAGCCCCAGACCGCAGTGAGGGGCTCCATCTCTGCGGCAGACGTCCCCGTGTCTTGATTGCCGGTCGGCGGATCAGTGGACATGAGGGGGTCCCGTCCCGACAGGTTAACTTGTTGCGCTAACCTTCGGTGGAGGCTCTTCACGGTGTGAGGCGGGCACAATGTCCGCACGAGCCGGGGTTGTCGATGGCCTCCTGGGCGTGTTCCAGCCCGAGGCAGGACGAACAGATCTGGTGTGAGTCTGTGCCTGACACTTTCAACCCGCAACCGCAGCGCCGAGCCTCCGAGATCCTGACTCCTCTGGTGTGAGGGGGAGAGGCATCCATCTCGTTCGCCGTGAGGCGTGGAGAGGGTCCGCTCAAGACAGGTACGTTCGAGAAAAAAATGTTTACCGATCTGTCTTTAATCCGGGGGGAAAAAGGACAGCGTGGGTCTTTTTCTCTCAAGGATATTACCTGGTATGGTAATATTCCTGTAATCCTTTTCTCCTCCGTGGAAGAGAGAAGAAAAAAGTGTCCTCGCTACCGTGGTGTCGGTAATGAGGGAAAAAACACAAGTTAGCAACTGGTGTGTTGCTAACTTGAAGTCAAAACCTTACCTTACTCCAGAGGAAGAACGGCGAGGTTGACTATAATATTCTTCTGTGAGAGAATCGGGTAGCCGGCTAACGCCCGTCGACCGAAAATTAGTTGGGTTCAGTCTGTGGACTGTTAAGCTAGCCCGGCTACCGTTCGAGATGTGCTCTGAAGCGAGAAGAGGTGTTTGAATGACGCATGCGTCGTGGCGCAGGCTACTTATAGGGGGTGATTTCCCCTGACGTTGACGTCAAGAATCACCGGCCAATCAGGATTGGCGTAATGAGATTGATGCTTCTGTTTGCTCTGCGATGAGGCGCATCCCATAGTGAGACATCGAACGGAGTGTTATGAATGAGAACTATTCTAGTAGACCTCAACAATGGAATTATGATCAGTGGAAATGGCCATGACATGTGACCTTTAAAGTTCAGGGTAATCAACTGTTCAAAACATACTGTTCACATTTTTTTTTTCAACAAATGGATGTTTTCAAAGTAAATGGATAATCGTTTTTAATAATCGTGATATCAATTATTGACCCAAATAATCGAGATTATGATTTTTGCCATAATCGAGATTATGATTTTTGCCATAATCGAGCAGCCCTAATTCAGTGTATATGCAGGTTTTAAAAAAGCTTTTCATTGAATTCCCCTCAAATAGAGAGATATCAGATATCAAGAAGTCTTCAAACTAATACACAGAAGTCCTTCATATTAATTTGTTGCCTGCTGATGTTAGTTATAAAGATGTGTTTTGTCAGATGACGTCCCATTGGCAGGCATTGTACATCTTTAGTATTCCACCTACATATTTAATTCCAAAAGTGACATCATGTAGGATGATTTAAAATGCTTTCCATAGAATTATAAATGCCCAACTTCTATGTTGTCATCTGATAAGCCTCCCCTCATGGATGTGTTATTGAAACTGAACTTCCTGGATCCTATTTCCACTCTTACGGGTACCTGAAACAACAGAACCCACCGATGCAGCAACCTTTTGTTGTTTAAACACTTCATCTGACAGACATGCAGGCTAATGGCTCTAGGTGATACATCTTGGTCATGTTTCCCCACCTGGAAAACCAGTTTGTATTAGATTACATGACCCACACAATGAAGGGAGGAAGGTAGCAACAGCAGGACAAACATTAAACAAAACAGGAAGGGTACAAATCTCAAATGATCGACATTAAACAAACACAGAGACCAAGTTTATTGATGTATGTTGGGAAACTTGATGATTGTTTCTACAAATGGTTAGAAAACACTGAGGGGAAAATAATATCTCTGTTTGTGCATCAGCTTTGAGAGGCTGCTGCTTCACGCCGTCTGCCAGTACATGGACCTCGTCTCTGCAAGTGAGTGGGAAATAATGCTTTCTATCGCTTACTAATATTTGTGTTTGAAATGCATCAATGCAAATCAATGCCTTGCTTATAATTGACAAACATACTTATAAAGACCTGACCTCAGCACACAAACAGTTGTGTTAAAGCTTTTGAACTCTACGTTTCATACAAATTAAATTAAATTATTGTTTGTATAATCTTATTGACACAGTCCGACTGCACGTAAAAGGCCAGCTAAAGGTTTTTTCAGCCGCATGAGAGAGATCAAAGTCTTTCTTTTTTTTTGGACCTTCAGGCAGCGACTACAACGGGTCCCGTCAGACTGAGGTGGTGAACAAGCAGGAAGAGTTCCTTCCTCCTGGGCTCCTGCTGTCGGCCCACTTGGAGCAGATGAGCTGAGCCATGTTTCCTCCTCAGAGCTCTGCGGCAGCCAGGCGCTCCGACAGGTGGAGATAAATCTGTTTGTCTGGATAACGTCCGCCTGGTTCCTTCCTTCCTTTTTCCTCTGTCTGGTCTCTGGTTTCTGTATCCATAAATACGTGAGAGTTTATCAACGCCTGAATGCAGACGGGTATACATCCTAAACATTAGCATGTTAGCATGCTAACTGTTGGCATGTGAGTATGCCGCAGATAGAATTCAGCTCAAAGCCTAGCTAAGCCTGAGTACATGAGGGTGACATAGTTACAATTTCCTTGCCTTGAGAATAACCCTTTTGATTTTATCCTCAGGCAAAATGCTTTAATTTCTGCCAAACAGAAAATGGTCTGTGTTGTCAAAGCAGTTTCTCATTCAACCAAAAATGTTGTTGTCTGGTGTGAAAAGAAAGCAGCATGGAGCTGGAACTACTGTTTTCATTCTTGGGATCAAATGTTTTCCATGTTTTCCAAGTCAATTAATTAACATAATAATGTTATATGGATTGTTAATTCTTCATTTTAAGAATATTATAACCTCACAACCTGATTGTTGATCTGGAATTCACAACTAGGTATACATAATACAAACAAATCACACTTGTTTCAATTTCCAAAGAACAAATGGCAACAGTTCATAATCCTTGAGATTAGCATTCAAATTAATTTATGAGTTGTATATTAGAGCAACGGTTAGTCAAGAGTTGATCTATCCGTCCCTTTTCACAGTGCAAATGATAGCATTTAGAAACGACTGTTAAGTAAAACATCTTTCTTTCCAAGCACAAATTCAGAACAGTACATAATGACAATATTAACCTAAAAAGTGATGGAATAATTACTTAAATAACAGACTTGTATAAAATATATCTGTGCAGCTCTGTGCAGGCTGCAAGGAGTCATAGAGACATGTTGCAAAGGTGCTAAGACTGAGGTATGCATAAGGAAATATATCACTGCCTGTAGGGTCATCCTGTAGGATTAGTATAAGTGGTGAGGTGTGAGGCATGAACATGTATCATCTCTACATTATATGCACAGACACTTCGCTCTTCATCTGAGGTACAGAAGTAAATTGTTTGCTGGGAAAGTCATTCTTAAGATTCTTCTTTTTTTAAGGTACAATTTATTGGATATTTCTTTAATTTTGTCTTTCTCTGCTGGCTTTGTCAAGTGTTATCACCTCGACTACTCGGCATCAGGAACATTCTTTCCCCGATACACACTAAAGTACATGATTGTGTATATATAGTATGGCAGCACTGTGGCTGAACAGATTGCTCATGTGTAGACAGGTGCAAGTGTTATATCAGTCAATAATCAAAGACAAGCAAAGGAACTGTACTATAGTCATAAACTTGTCTGTACATTTCGATGTATTCAAGGCTTTCTTGCTACATGCACAAGGCTCACTAGGTTTACACTAGGGATGGGAACGATTAATCGAATATTCGAAATTATTCAGGTATTCGAATATGAGTTATGAATATTTTTATTAATTTTTTTTTTGTGGGAGGGATGCCTAAGTTGATTACATATTATCAAATTGAATAATTCAATGTATATACGACAGTGCCATAGCTAAATGTGTTAGTTGACGTCTAAAGGTTTTGCTCCGCTCACCGGTCCCTCACAGCTGCAGGTGCTGAGCTCTCTCTCGCGTCCGGTTATACTTCACTCGTGTTTATGTCCAAATCCATCAGATCTAGCTAGTTCTAGCCAATTATATGGTTGCTGCCCCTCCCTACACGCAGACTCAAACCTCATCTTAGGCCCAAATGTGGCGCAAATGCGCTCCGCAGCCGTTGCGAGGTTCCGGCGCTAACAGTTCATGAGCGTGCTCCCCCGCCCCGTCAACACTCGCGACACATGGCCAGCCAACAATAAGCGCTGCTTGGCAACCGTGTGTGGCGGCAAAGTACATAGACATTTTGAAAGGAGAGATTTAGTTTAGCCTGTATTCAACATATTTTACCAGTCATAGTCCGGTAATTATTTACACTCTAAGAAGAGTCCTACACAACAGACATGGCATCAAAAAGGAGTAATGTGTGTAAATATTTCGACCAGGTTAGTGAGTGCGGTGTACAGGTCAAACTATGCCAAATTAAACTTACATGCTATACCTGGCTTGCTATACCCGCAACCTCCGTTCCAGCTGAGAGGGTCTTCTCGCTACAGCTGGCCTGATTGTGAATCGCCTCTCCACATGAAAGCTGTAGGCCTATAGCTGTCAAACTGTGATCACCAGTTCAATACATTTGACAAATTCGACTTGGTTTCTACACTATGGAAGCCCATTTCCGCCACTTGAAAAAAATAAAATCCCCATGAAAAGTCATAATTATGGGATAAAAAAGTCGAAATTATGAGATAAAAAGTCATAATTATGAGATAAGAAAGTCGAAATTATGAGATAAAAAGTCATAATGAGATAAAAAGTCATAATTATGAGATAAGAAAGTCGAAATAATGAGATAAAAAGTCATAATTATGAGATAAGAAAGTCGAAATAATGAGATAAAAAGTCATAATTATGAGATAAGAAAGTCGAAATAATGAGATAAAAAGTCATAATTATGAGATAAGAAGTGCGCATGCGCTGCAGTGGCGCTATCTTTAAAGGTCCCTTCATCACCTTGCTGCTCTCCACCATGCAAACAGCATCTATCTAGTCCTAAATAAGGTAACTATTACAGGTGACTTTTGTAAATGTTAGATGTTACATATAGCCTATATTGCAGCTAAACTACAACAATGCAGTTCATAGCTTTGACATTACCTGTTATGAACTATAATATATATGCCTATAGTTTTGTGGTAACGTTCACGCCACTAATGACAATAGTGTAGGCATACTGCTGCTGTGAGTTGCTCTAACTCTAACCCGTGAACGTTACCACAATACTATAGGCATATATATTATATTCATAACAGGTAATGTCAAAGCTATGAACTGCATTGTTGTAGTGTAGCTGCAATATAGGCTATATTTAACATCTAACATTTACAAAAGTCACCTGTAATAGTTACCTTATTTAGGACTAGATGCTAGGGATGTGCATCTCCATCACTGAGGCCGATGCGATGCGCATCTCGATACGTTGCCACGATACGATACATTAACGATACATTTGAAACACCAGGTGATACGATACGATACGATTCACCCCTGTTGCGATACAGTTCGATACGATTTGATTCAATATTATGCGATACGATGCGATTCAACACAATGCAAAAATAATGATACTTCAATTTGGTACGACAGAGGATTTTTGTTTTATTCCTTATATGCAGCAAATCATACATTAACAAAAAAGTGCTTTACATATTTGGTACTGCACATCCCATCATGCCGTTTATTTTTTTAACTTTAAAAGCTCTCCAGAGTAGGCTACAGTACAATTGTATAACACCTCACAGTTAAACAATGTAAGGATGCATTGCTCATGATTAACAAGTAAGGGATAATGTGCTGCGACGCGGTCATTATTACACCTTCATGCCGATCCAGATCCCTCCGCTTCGCGTCGGGCTCCTGATCAGCCTGTCGGTGTTCTTTTCCCCATAATGACCAAGTCGCTGCACATTATCCCGCTTATTACATGGCCACATTCTCAACAAAGTAACGTTATGACTCCCAATATTAATTGAAATGCTTTTATGGATTTAGAAAATGATTTTATTGATTTAAAAAATAGTTTTATGTATTGATTTAAATTGACATGCATCCGCGAAGAAAAATAGTCCGATGTTACTGTTTGAACTAACGTAGCAACGGCAGGAACTGCTTCGATAGCGTTTTTGAGGAGCTTTCTGATTACAGATTTGAAAACATCGCTGCTTGCTTTAAAAGTAGCACAATTCATTATGTCAAACCTTGGAAAGTATCTCGATATCCCTGCCCTAATGCCAAAGTAACTGCACACTGTATGTTTTGCCATTTGATGTCTATGTCTGGACCGCTGCGTAAAAAGGAGGGTTTCTGCCCGTTACTTCTCCGCTGTTTTCTTGTCCCTCTTGTCTTTTTCTTTTCTTCACTGGGGACTCATCAGCCACTAACCATTACTCCAAATTACTGTGCTCTCCAAATATATTAAAATGAATGTTAAAATCCTCCATGTTGCTATCACACGCCAGCGGAAGACTAAAGACAATCAGACAGTTTGCTTGCTTTTCAAACTGTTACATTTGAAAAACAGTGAGAGCGTCTCTTGTCAGTTTGAAAAGCCAACGGTAGGACCTGCTTGCGTTTTTGAGGAGCTTTTTGATTACAGATTTGAAAACATCGCTCCTTGCTTTAAAAGTAGCACAATTCATGATGTCAAACCTTGGAAAGTATCTAGATATCCCTGCCCTAATGACAAAGTAACTGGCAAGTGAATATGTGTCGCCGTTTGATGTCTATGTCTGGACCGCTGCGTAAAAAGGAGGGTTTGTGCCCCGTTACTTCTCCGCTGTTTTTCTTGTCCCAGTTCGAAAAGCAAACTGCATGCAGTTTGCTTTTCGGCCCAACTGTATACAGTTAAATCGACCGGACTTCTTTCTGAAGATGTGAGCGTCCTTAACAACGGTCAATAAGTCCTTGACAGCGGTCTGTCTGTTCGGTATTAACAACGTGTCACGTGTTCTGAATTGACCAATCAGAATCGAGTATTCAACTAAGCCATGTAATAATGTGCAAATAACAGCTACCATAGTGCAATGCCCATACAGCTGCCAGCCTGATGTGCTTAACACTCATTCATAGGCTGACTCACCAGTGAGCAGAAAGCAGTGGGTTCTATAGGAACAATAAAGAATACAAATAACCTTTCACAAACAGGTATTTCATAACTGCTTACAGTAAGGAAGACATTTAAATTATTATTGACCGTCACAGGCTGCTGTAAACTAAACACCACTCTCTCTGACCGAACACCTCACTGAGTGATTTAACTCATATGTCTAACTTTCAGGTTTCTCTTTTCAGCCGCAGACCCCATGTCGCCTCTTTATGTGCGTCGCTAAGTTCCTCGTACTACGTGTGTACTTTAAAGCGGCTCGGCATCGTTTACAATTTGCGAGCGATTTTTCAAGTTGACTGTAGTATATAGTGCCGCGCACATATACCATCAGGACGTTACTGATGGGGTGCGGCTGCGGAGTGATACTGTGTGTATGCAAGCCCGCATCTAGGACGGATCTATGTATCATGGCTGTAGACCTGTTGAGTAATAAAGATACCTCATACAAAGGTCTACGGATACCTTATTACTCTCCATGACCTGCGGTCAGCTATATAGCATAAAAGGACTATTACACCGTCTTTCTTGAACAATCCGAAGTGTTGCCAAACGTTTGATTTGTAGGTATTTTTCGGTGCGCTGTGTTTCTCTTTCTCCTCAACTTCCGTGTGTGTTGATAACTGAGACTCTCGGCCTCGGGCGAAGCAAATATCCAAATCAAAGATCGTCTCTGCTGAGCGTTGACAGGATGAGGGGATTTTATATGAATGAATCGGTTTTTTACCGATGCAAAGACGCTACGCAATCGATGCATCGCGAGTTCAACCCGGTTCAACCCAAACTGTAGCCGATGTGCACTCTTTCAACCGGTGCACTCGCATCTTGAACGTTTATGCCGATGCGAATCGGTGAATCTTAACATCTCTACTAGATGCCGTTTGCATGGTGGAGAGCAGCAAGGTGATGAAGGGACCTTTGAAGACAGCGCCACTGCAGCGCATGCGCACTTCTTATCTCATAATTATGACTTTTTATCTCATTATTATGACTTTTTATCTCATTATGACTTTTTATCTCATTATTTCGACTTTCTTATCTCATTATTATGACTTTTTATCTCATAATTATGACTTTATCTCATTATTTCGACTTTCTTATCTCATTATTATGACTTTTTATCTCATTATTTCGACTTTTTTATCTCATAATTATGACTTTTTATCTCATTATGACTTTTTATCTCATAATTTCGACTTTCTTATCTCATAATTATGACTTTTTATCTCATTATTTCGACTTTTTTATCTCATTATGACTTTTCATGGGGATTTTATTTTTTTCAAGTGGCGGAAATGGGCTTCCATACTACACTTATTTGAACATGTATGTATTTATTTCCAAAAATTATTGGAAAAAAAATTCCAATTATTTTTTTTTACCCAATTTTTTATTTATAGGATAGCCTATGTACATTTCGGTTAACCGGTTAACCGTTTTTTGGGGGGTCGAATATTCGAATATACATTTGCTTTCAAATTCCCATCCCTAGTTTACACACAAGCATAACATTACAAGCATATCTTTTTTCACATAAACATTTAATATTGTTACTACGGTTTTAAGTAGAATGTCCAATAGATGTGTTACACTGGTAGAAATAAAACCATGTTACTTTGTTTTGATGATAAAAGCCTGCAGAGTTTTGACTCTGTATGAACATTAACTCTTACAACAACACTTCTGCCTTATGAATACAAGTTTCTATGTTTTTTTCTACATTTGTACTTGACTGGATTTTGGAAACAATGTGTAAAAAAACTTGACATGGTGCATTTTGTTGTCAACCAAAGTTTGTGTGTTTGTTTGCGTTGAAATTACATTTCTCAGGCTCTAAACTTCTCTCTCTGAATGTCACATAGTTCATCTCACATGGTGTCATCTTCTGTGTACTGTAGACTTCCTTCAACTTGAACTTGGTCATGTTCACCCCAACACGGCGGGGTGCTGCCAACTTTTTAAATATAATAGAAGTAGTTGTGTCTGTAAAATATGAACTCGGATGATTTACTTGTTTATACACTTTATATACTAGTCAAAAACATCTTTGTGTATTTAATGATATGTGTGTACTACAGCAATTATTTATAATTATCACTGCATCTATTAAAAGGATTTCAAATATTTCTCCTTATATGATTGTGTAATCTTTGTGCACCCTTTTTGTATGTACCATCTTCCCTCATTAACATTGTATGAATATCATAGTATTCAGATATTCCACTTGTGTTTTAAAAGTAGCAAAACTCAACTGCAAAAATACAACTCCTGGAGTTATAATGCTACATATTTACAGAAGTAGAAGCAACAACATCTGAGAGTATATCAAAAGTGAAAGTGTGATTTTAGAATGTTATTTTATCTTTTTGATTTCAATTAAATTACTAGATTAATGTGATTGCATTGACATAAAGTAACATGTACTTAGTGACTTTCAATCACTCTGTCAAACACTGCAGATTCTCTGTTTGATTTCCATTCACACTTTGAAAGTCTGTATTAAGGCTTTTCCAATGTGTGCTTCCAAACATGTAACTTACAATTTGTGTAAGTAAGATATGAAATCAAGTGATAAGCATTATGCAAAGATATTAAATACCAGAATCCCATTTATTCAGGATAAATAGAGGATTTTAATAATAAAAAAAGATGATGAATGAGATTTAGTTTTGGAGATTGTTGAGTGAATGTTTAAAAAAAATCTCGAATTATAATTGTGTAAAGTTTAACATGACAGTGTAGACCTTTGGTGGTGGTGTCTGGTGTGGTACCCAGGAATCCTCTGGGTTTGCTCTGACTTGGCACTAGAGGGCGTAGTTGTACAAACAAATACAGCCACTCCTAGATGAAGTATTCAGACCCTTTACTTAAAGTACTAATAACAAACTGTTATCAGGAAACTGAACTAATGCATAATGAATGCTGAACAAATATTTTACGGTTGAAGTGGACCTAATCAATGATTATCTAATGGTTATTTTTGATTAATATAAGGATTTTTCTACTGATCATTTACTCCATAAATCGATCAATTGTTCGGTTTTATAAAAAAACCAATGCATTCATTTTAGTCATATGATTAAAATACTTACAAGTACCTTAAATGTGAACTTCATCATCTACTAATGAAGGCTGGATACCCACAGAGCTCAATGAAAGCTAAAACCTTTTTTGGCAGTAAACTGCATAATTTCATACATCCTGTGTTATTAAATGAAAACAAACAAGCAGAGGTAATGATATAACAAACATCGATTCAATGAATACAACGTATAGGGCTGACAGATACGACTCATTAATATTGAACCTAACTTTGAAGCATCGCTTAAACATTTATTAGTAAAGTCTTGTGATGTTCTCGTTTTGTCTATTCCCCTTAAATATTTAAGTTCAAATTCAATTATCTGATGAATGTTTCTCCATATGCAAGAACATAAACTGAAACATTAAAATGATCAACATCAAATAAATGAATCACTTTATCATGAACTCATGTATTAGAAGAAAAAACACTTTCAGGCTGAAAAACACTGCCCAAAATATGTATGTGTGAGTTTTCTGTTATGTAATGTACTTTGAACTCTTATTTTACTTGAAGATATGAACATTAGGTAGAACAAAATGCTTTTAATATTAACCCTTGAGTGATTCAAACTTTTTTCAAATTGTTGAAAGCTTGATTATTTCTGAAAAGCGATTTATGTGTTGCACTTTGTTGTGTTCTCTCATAAACGTTTTCATTTTGTTGCTCGACATCATAGGGAGTATACAACTATTAATTTCCTGTGTTGACAACACCCAGGCTGAAACGTATCAGTGAGTGTTTCATTATGTTGATGTTTAATTTGAATTGTGAAGTGGTTACAGTTGTCATTAACAAAGTTGGCCCGTTTAATTTTAATTTCTCACTGTGTCACACACGCTTCTCTCCTGGATACCATTACATCTGAGAAGGCAGGGGGAGGATCATTTTTCTGTTTTAAATATCTCAAGCTCTTTATTTTAGTAAGCAGCTGCAACCAGTCACTGCAGTCAGCAATCCCACTGTAAAATCTTATTTGGAAAGAGATTATATGACTGGTGACTTTTGGGAGCTGTCAACAATTGTGTGACGAAGACAGAAAATACAATTTCAAGCCGAGAGTTTATTGAACCGTGGCTAGACATATCTTGAATGTAGTTTATTTTCAGAATTTAATGTTGGTTTTAATGTTCACTTCGATAAAAGACAACAACATCCAAACCAAGATAAGCCAAAGATCAAGTCTGCAACTCAGCATTAGTAGTTTCTATCAGTCTGGTGATATCTTACTATCTCTTGTTTAGTGTTAAAAATCCATTTATCATTCATTCAGTTAGTAGGGCTCCCCATGTGTTCTGAAAGAAAAAAGATCCACCCTCATTTTTACAAAATTAATGTTGTAAAGCTTTATGTCATTAAATGACACTTTAGCTGTACAATTTGCTTGGATGAAAAAAAAACGACATAATTTATAAAAGGCTGGTTTAATTAAATAAGATGAATTCTGATTCACTTTAAAGCTTATTTTATGCAGTTTCCACACCAAACAAGAGTAGTATTTCTCCCTTCAGCCACTGCTGAACAGGGGCTCTCCACTAAGGGACCGTCCCTAAAAGTCTACACCGATAGAAAATGTAAACACAACAGACAAGTTACCACAAGCTTAATGACATATATGCTATAACAAATTAATTGAAAAACATAAATATGAATATAAATTATACTTGATGACTATATTGAATTGGAAAATCATCATGTATAACGTTTCAGATAAACTTCGGACCCAGGCCCTTCCAACATTGCAACATAGAAATCTTGAGACATACAAATAAATGAAATAGTGACATAAAATAAAGCAAGATAAAACAGAATTTGAAATAAAATAATGGACCTATATAAAGAATAAAAACGGTATACTACAATAATCGACAAGGATACACACGTGTGTGTATTAGGAGCATATGAAAAAGGGTGTGTGTGAGTGCCCACTCCCAGCCCACTTTATATAATTCACAACCGTGCATTTACAGACACCCCCTGCTCCTGTGGGTGGGGGTGCTGATTCAGAGGTTTGGAATTTGCATCTGATTACTGTTTGTCAACCAATGACGTGAGCGTGCAGGCCGGAGCGTCTCTCCACGCCTCTCTCTCCGGCTGTCTGCTGCCTCAACCCGACACTCAAACTCTGAAAACACAATTACACGCAAAAGACGAATGCGTGGATATCATGCAGTCACATGAAACCACTTTATTTCCAGCCGATAAACACACGAACCTCCTCTCCTCTTCCTCCTTCTGGTGTTTTCCTCTCTGTGTGTAATCGAGGCTGGATTCAGAGACGGGAAAAACAGGAATGTTTCTTCCGGTTCCAAAGAGTGTAAAAACCGAACGGAAGCCGATGTGGTAAGTTTATTTCCTTTTTTTCTCTGTTTATCTTATTTATACGGTTTTTCGTTTTTGTTGCTTCCGTTTTTTTACTTGTCACTTACAAGTGATCGATAGTGCATTGTGAAGGTAGCGGAGGGGCTTACCTGCCATATGTCACCCAACCTACGTAATCTAAAACCACACTCACTTTAACTGCACTATGCCTTGTAGTAATATCTAACGGGTCTTTGATTATAATGCACCTTTTTTGGGTGGTTACAATTTCATTTTAAACTAATAAATATAGTAAAAATACAATGATGTATTATAATTAAACAACCAGTGGTCATATTACCCTAACTGTCAGTTAGCCTATAAAGTGTACTAACGTTCTCACCAAAATACTCTTAGAAATGTAAAACCATAACTCTGCTCGCAGCACTACATAACAAGCTGATTATTGACAATATAGTTCGGTGTTAGCAAAATAACGGTTTAAACTAACCCACTCGTGTTTGCTGTTAAAGATGTGTGGACAACATTGTCGAATTCAATTGTTTCGAAATGATTAAAATACTCGGCGTCGTCACGTCCTGTACAATTTGTAACTCATTGTTTAGCTACCACGCCATTAAAAATCGTCTGACGTAAGTGGCCTACATCTTATTGGAATTTGAGTTGATTAACAGTCAGTGAATGTGACAGCATCAACTAGTTGGTTTATACAGAACGTTTGTTGTGATGAAATGTCATGTAGGGGGTCAAAACCGATTCAGGGGGGTGATTCAGAGTAACATGTAGCTTTATGAATGGATTTGAAGCACTAATTATTCAAAAAACAGAGTGGTAAAAGGTAACTACAATTACTTCAACAACATTTCTGAAGGAAGAGTGTAGGATTACTTTTTACCACTGTGCTTTGGACAGCTGTAGTAGCCCTCTAGTTTGAGATTGTAGATTCAAAACATGTTCTGAGTTATATGTAGGCGATAACACTTAATTTCAATTAATTAAAGTGATGCTTTCACTTAAATGCCTCTCAACATAGTTTGTGTATCAACATGTAATGGGTTCTTCAGTGGCCAAAGCTTCAAAGTTTCATGAAAATCTGGCCAGTCGTTCTTTGGTAATCCTGCAAATGTCAGTCCTATATGTAATTAAGGATGTAAAACTACCTGTCAAGGTAAAACACAGGCGCAGATCTGCCTCATTCTAATATCCAACTGATACCATTTCTTAAAAGTGTTTAGGCTGCTCTAGTCTCTCTCAAGTGGAAAGTGGAAGTGCGTAACAAAGGTGGTGTTTGTGGATAAAAGAGTCTGTCACTATCTGTTAGTGGCAGAGATCAAGACAAGTCCAACATGTCAGGGGAGTGATATGGACACAATGAACTGCCTTCAGTACAACAGCAGGGTGGTGGGAAAATCCTCTTTATCCTTCTGTATGACGTCAGTGGATATGAGAAGGGGGCACCAAACTTGTCACTTGTCATTTCAAATGGATTAAAAAAAAGAACTCGGTAGCCCTCCTGACTGTATTTTTCAGGAGAGTCTGATTGGTTAGTCCACCCTGAAGAGCTCCACATCCACAACTACAAGTGACTTTTTTGTGGTTGTTTTTAGACTATAGTTTTTTCACCAAGTAGTGGGGGTGGGGGAACACAGTCACAGGAAGCTAGTATAGCTTAAAAGCCTTGTATAGTACTTACCGGTAGTCTGAATGACCTTAAACATATATATGTACTGAGAGCAGTTATAGAAAGTGCCGAGTTTAATTGTTCTGATCTAATGCATTTTCAGAGGCTGTCAAGATGAGAAATTGAAGATAGTTTGTATTAAACAACCTATAGCTGCTTTATTTCAGATGTACAATATATATATATATATATATATATATATGTGTCATTCTGACAGGAACAAGGTTATGAAATATTCTTGGGTCTGACAATTTTTCTGTGATGTCACAAAGTAATTGGTAGAGGATTTTGAAACCAGAAATTTGAACAAAAGCAGGATGAAGGGGACGTTTACTTTTAGATATCTATGGAGAAACAATGATTTTATCACCAGTATTTTGTCCAATATTAGTCAGGTTTTACGGCACCTTGTTTCTTATGTCACTACCCACAACGTTTGACTCGAAACATTTATGTCAGAAGGCAGGTCACCTTCCTATGGCAAATGTCCTCCATGCGACGGTAAAACATTTTTTTTGTTTTTTTGTAGCCTTTATTTAACCAGGTGAAAGCCCCTTGAGATCAAAAGATCTCTTTTTCAAGGGTGACCTGCAGGACATTAGTTACACATGTAACATAAAAAAAAAAAAAAGATAAAATGTGAGGTGTTCAATTTTTGCAACTGCGGTATCCCAATATGATTATTAGGCACTGAAAGCACTGATAGATTTCCAGGCCTTTTCGCACCCTGCACCCAACCATGCTCCAATCACCGTAGAGGCTCGCCCAGAAGTTGCCACACTAATCTGTTTGGTCCAATCTGGCATATGGTATGCTGTGGCCCACACAGGACTGCTGCCCCAGCTCTGTGTTTCAATGCAGAGAAATACTGCTGCAGCCAGTGGATGGAGAGGGGTGTTTATGCAGTGATTGGCCCTATTGTGGATTAGAAATGTATGGCAGGTGATCAAGTTCAGGTCTTAAAAGGCCTCCCCATGCTGTGCCATAAAGCATTTGGTCCCTCAACGTATACAACTCTGTGTAGAAACCAGGTTTACATAAAGACGGCTTGTTGTTGCTCTTCATTGTGGTTCAGGCCCGGTTCTACGGGGGTGCATAAGGGTGCATTGCACCCTCAGTTGAGTCGTTATGCACCCTCATTTGAAAAATGAAAAGTGAAAAATATTACATATATAATAACAACAATAATAATAATAATAAGAAGAAAATAGTTGAAATAAATTGTAATTGTGGTTAAATAACATTGTCTGCCGCATTTATTTGGTCAATTTAAACGGTAAGTAACGTTATTATGTCAGGTGTGCGTGACCTGTGCTGCTGCGCGTTCGTCATCTGCAAGGTGCTTACACAGCAGTCAATGATGGACATCAGAACATGGTTAAAACAACCAGCCCTTATCGCCAGCAGTAACACTGCATCTACTGCAGGTAATAACAGTTCAGATCATGCGGACATTATGGGGACAGGCGCTCATTTTGCAGCTCATGGTTTCAAAACAGAGATTGGCTGGAATATTCATGTAAAAAAGATGCCATCTTCTGCTATGCATACATTTCGGTCTTAAAAGGGGAGTGATTTGTAAAATATCCATAAAGAAAAAGTAAATCAGTAAATGTTTCATATGGGTGTTGAGATGTATCCATAGATCTCTTCATTTTGCTCTCAAAGTGCACCAGATTGATGCTTTTAACTTCAACATTTAAAAAAAAAAAATCTTCCCGGACGAGCATGCCCCCGGACCCCCCTAGAGGAGGTGAGGACCCCCCCTAGAGGATGTGAGGGACCCCTTGAGGAGGTGAGGACCCCCCTAGAGGGTGTTATGTCCATTCCCCACTTATAAAAATAGCACTTCGCCACTGCACCCTCTCTGATCTCAGATGCACCCCGAGTCATTTTGTTCTGGAACCGGGTCTGTGTGGTTTCACATACTTTGAGGATGTTCATGATTATTTGGTTGTTGTTTCTTTCAATGCTAAAAAGCAGGTTTTCGTGTTGTAAGCCGGTTACAGCGTATGGGATTTAACCTCCCCTTCATTTATTGAAAAGAGATTAAATGTAGAGCAACTTGATGCAGTGCTGGAATGGTTGGTCATCAGAAAAATAATCGAAAACAACTTTAATAATTGATTATCATCAATCATTTATCAAGAACAAATACCCACACTTGCAGGCACCAGCCTGTGAGAATGTGCTGCTTTTCAGAGTTTTTAACAACATTGTTGATTAAAATATTTGTTGCTTTTTTCTGAATAGTTGATGAATAAGAAAAAAAAGAAAGCCCTTGAAAAAGTTAATTTAGGCCTTGTAACTATTTCACCAGCGCATACAATGACTTGCTTGAAGTGAATATATCTGCACTTTCCTTCTTGTTCGCAGTTTGAATCTTTATGGTTTTTTTAACTTATTGTGTGTCGCTTTGGATAAAAGCGTCAGCCAAATGAAATGTAATGTAATGATTAAGGAATCTGTGTTCTATTTCGTATATGGCTTCGCCCTCTAAGGCTATCGCTATTGGGTTATCCCTCTGCGCCCCCGCACAGCACTGAAACACTTGTAGTCCACGCCCACCCGCTAGGTGGGCCCCACCCTCGGGCCTCCTTCCGGTATAAATAGGAAGGTGGCCCGGCAATCTGCTCCCTCTTTTCTTCAGCAACCAGCACAGTTACTGAAGCACAGAAAACAGTATGCGAATCCTGCCTGGGGTCAGAGCACGCGTACGCGGCTCTAAACCAGCAGGTAGCATGCACACACTAGCGCTCGTCTCCCCTCGGGCGACAGGATGCGGAGAGCGGACGCTCTTGCTGCTGTGGCCGAGGAGGACGATTGGCCCGTCCAGGCTTACGAGCCCACGGACGGGGCCTCGTGTCCCTGGGGCCGAGTGCCGGGCAGGAGTCCGAAGAAAAACAACTCCTGCCCCGCCTCCCTCCACGGTGCACCGTTCGGTTCTCCCCTCCCTCCTCGGAGGAGGGTGCCAGCTTGGCGGCCGAACATGCTTTCCCCCTCTCCGTCAGCGCGGCGGCGAATAACATCGCGGCTCTCCAACTCGGTGGGGACACTGGTAGAGCGGTCCACCACCAAGGCAGAGGAAATCAGCAAGGCGGCAGCACGGCGTCTGTGCGCGTCCGTCGCTGTCTCCCAGGCGAGGATTTCCGCGTGGGTGACACAGATCCTGCTCGGACCCCAGTTCCACACCATGGTGGAGTCCATGAAGACGGCCGCGGAACAGGGGACGACATTCACCAGCATGTACAGCCGGCTCCAGCCGGCTGAGCTGCCACAGCGGCATCAACGCCTGCAGCAGCCGCGGCGTCAGCGCCCTTCGGCGGCTGCAGGGGCTCCGACCCACGTCTCCGCTCCCATGCCACACCGGCGGCGAGTCAAAGGGGAGGGAGGCTCCCCGCTCCTGGTCTGCTCCGCGAGAGCCTCCGAGGACGCATAGCCGGTAATTAAGCCGGCTGCCACTAGTCTGTTGATTAAGTATGGCAGGGCTCCCTGCAGAAGCCTGCTGGTTTTAACCTATCGGTTAATAACCTGCAGAGCTCGCGGCATTCCTCTGTCCGAGATATGCCTCCTACACACGGTCATAATAACCCATGAGCGCCATTTTAACGCCTCATGTGGACAACACTGCGCACACCTCCACTCATCCCCTGAGCGTGTACACGCCTCGTGATGACAGCCGGAGTGAAACGCAGCGTGTGGAGGCTTCCTCGCAGCCCTTTCGCCTCACGGGAGGCTGAGTGCCCCAGCGGCAGCGCCCGCAGCGCCACGACGTCAGGGCTCGCTGCAGAATTCTGCTAGTTTTAACCTATCGGTTAATAAACTGCAGAGCTCGCTAATTAAGCCGGCTGCCACTAATCTGTTGATTAGGTAGACAGCAGGGCTCGCTGCAGATGCCTGCCGGTTTTAACCCCTGTTAATAACCTACAGAGCTTGCGGCATTCCTCTGTCCGGGATACGCCTCGTACACACGGCCTTAATAAACACGGCCTTAATAAACACATGAACGCCGTTATAACGCTTCATGTGGGCAGCACTGCACATACCTCCATCCATCCCCTGAGCGTGTACGCGCCTCATGATGAGAGTCGGAGTGAGATCCAGCGTGTGGAGGCCCCCGCCTTGGGTTGCCTCACGGGCAGAGGCTCTGGCGTGGCTCGTCACCATGACGACCAAAAACACATCTCGAGCACGTGCGCCCGCTCTCAGAGTTTTTCTCAGAGTGGCAGCGCGCGGGTCTGATGGACAGATGGATGAGCAGGCTGATCAGCAGAGGATACGTCCTGCAGTTCGCCTCTCCCCCCCCCACAGTTCAATGGGATACAGGAAACACTCCTGTCCTCCCAGAAGCTATGTCTTGCGCTCCAATCCGAGCCGCTGGAACCCCTGTAGAAAGAGGATATTTCCAGGGTTCCTCAAAGGGAGGAAAATCAGGGGTTTTCACTCCCGTTATTTTTCTAATCCCGAAAAAGACTGGGGCAATGAGACATCCTCGATCTGTCAGTATTCCACATGCTGACGATCAAACAGGTGCTGGAATGTGTTCACCAGGACGACTGGTTCACTTCCACCTGAAGGATGCATACTTCCACGTACCCATCATCCCGAAACACAGGAAATTCCTGCGTTTCTCATTTCAGGGAATATCAGACCAGACAATCGTCTGCCGTCGGATATTTCCTGGCTCCTCCCATTTTTGTGTAGAGAAGGCTGGAGCCACTACACAGAGGAGGGATGAGAGTGTGGTTTCCTCTGGACGACCTGCTATTTGCTGGCTCGCTCCAGGGAGGAAGTCGCTTTACAGACGGTACATCTCGTATCGCATCTGTCAAAGCCTGGGTTTCATAAGAAATTGGAAGAAGATAAACTTAGCCAGCAGAGCGCGGCTCTCGCGGCAGCGAGTGGAGAATCTGACAGCTCTCCTCCGGCATGTCACAACCCACACAGCCCTCTCCGTGACGCAGCTGCTCGGCGTTGGCGTCAGCTGGTCACGTGATGATCCCCCGGGGTCTCTTCCAACAGGGGGACACACCAGAGGTGGTTCATTTGCGGCAGAAGCCTGCTGTTTTAAACCTATTGGTTTATAAACTGCAGAGCTCGCGGCATTCCTCTGTCCCAGATATGCCTCCTACACACGGTCATAATAAATCCACGAGCACCGTTATAACGCCTCGTGTGGACAGCATACACACACCTCTCATCCTCTGGGCGTGTACGGCGCGTACACGCATGATGAGAGACGGAGTGAAATGCAGCGTGTGGAAACTCCCTCGCAGCCCTTTTGCCTAAAAGTGCACAGACAACAGGCCACGGCTATGGAAGCAGCCTACCTCAATCGCCAGGGAGGAGTACGATCTGCGCAGCTTCTGAACGCAGCCAGGCGGCTGCTGTTCTGGGCGCGCACACACACGTTGCTCTCCATCAGAGCAATGTATATTCCCGGCGAATTGAACCGAGGGGCTCGCAGAACGCAGCAGCCGTTGTATGCGAGGAGTATTGAGACTCAGACCTGTGTCACGCACACTAGCGCCTCAGTGGGATTTGGCTTGGGTGTTACGCGCACTAAAGCAAAGCCCCATTTGAACCTGATCAGGTTCCCCTTAAACTGTGTTCAGCCAAAGTAGTACTACTTTTGGCTCTATCAGAGAAAAGGGTGAGTGATTTGTCTGCTCTCTCGGTGGCTCCGTCAGCTCTCCGGATCCAAGGAGATGGCAGTTCAGCCTGGCGCCGTTCTCAGTGCCTGTTTGTGCACTATAGAGAGCGCTCGATCGGGCAACCTCTGTCTGCACAACGGCTGTCACACTGGCTGTGTGAGGCTGTGTCGCAGGCATATGTCTCCTCTGGGGTGGAGCCCCCGGAGAACATTAATGCGCACTCCACCAGAGGAATTCCTCCTCCACGGCTTTGCACGGAGGAATGTCAGTGGAAGATATTTGCACTGCTGCATCTTGGTCTTCCCCCTGTTGATGTATTCATTTTAATTTGTTCCTCTCTGACACACCCTGTACTGGGTGTCCTGTCGGAGTGAGTGACGTCAGGGAACCAGCTGTGCGCCTCTCTCCTGCCTCTCGGCACGCGGAGAGCGGCCCTTTTCCCCTCTTATGAGAGGGATGTTCTTTTTACTCTGACACACTTCGTACGGAGTGCCTGATCAGAGTGAGTGACGTCAGGGATCCAGCTGAGCGCTCTCCTACCTGTCTGACACGCAGAGAGCAGCTGTTCCCCCTCTATGATCGCAGGATAAGGTGGGACCTTCATCTCTACTTTCTCACAGCGGCCGGTATGTATTGTTCCCAGCCTTCACCCCGTCGGGAAGATAGGCATGTTTTGCTATGTTCCAGGGACGGTGATGCGCCATTACGCATGGCACAACAGGCAGGGGGTGTTATTGAGCAGGTGTGTCTGTGCTTCTAGTGCCGGGCGGACCCAGTGGGGCGCAGACTACATCATGCTTCGCCCTTAACCCAATAGCGATAGCCTTAGAGGGCGAAGCCATATACGAAATAGAACTGAGGTTACCTACTGTAACCCAGCTTCTATGAGTAATGGCGCAGCCCTCTAAGTGCTGGGCCCCACTGGCTCTACGAATAGCTGAAGAAAAGTTATATTGTATGGGAGCAGATTGCCGGGCCACCTTCCTATTTATACCGGAAGGAGGCCCGAGGGTGGGGCCCACCTAGCGGGTGGGCGTGGACTACAAGTGTTTCAGTGCTGCGCGGGGGCGCAGAGGGATAACCCAATAGCGATAGCCTTAGAGGGCTGCGCCATTACTCATAGAAGCTGGGTTACAGTAGGTAACCTCAATTTTTCCTCTTGTTGTTTTGACGTTGTGTGCTCTTGGTTTCTGGGAGTGTTCCTCTTGACATGTAAACTGGTCTCTGCAGCATCTTCTCGGATCAAGTGTTTTTTGTGATCTGTGATGACATAGGCATAAGCTCCTTCAGCATTTTTGTTTGATGATGATGTTTGTATATTCACACCTCTCCGTGTTTGTTTAATGTACACATCAAGATGCAAAGCAGTCATCCCTGTTAACAGTTAATCAACAATTACCTCCTTCCTATGACCGGTACAGACAAGCTAACTGATCCTTTTAGATTTTTGCATTTTAAAAAAAGAAGTTCATAACCTGTATTGTTTGCAAACCTGAGGGTGAGGAAGGCTAAGATCTAGTGTAAAGATAGATGATTTAGTATCACCCATTTCTGAACCTTCAAATATACCTATTTGTTGTTGTAAATCTACACATTTGACAAACATACTTAAGTAGAGCATTTTGTTTCAAATCTGTCATGTCAATGTATTAAATGCTCAATACAAAACAAAAATGCTTTCACAGAACTGAAAGGCAATTGTGTAAGGATATTTAGCTTGAAGGTATCTAAATGTATCGTTTATAGTTATATTAGCAGAATAATACATAACAATGTAAATGTTCCATTATTGTCCAATCCTTTATAGACCCCTATATATCCTGCATCCTTAATCCAGACAGCTTCCTGTCAGCTCACACGCCTGATCTCAGCCTGGGGGTATTTGTAATCAGTGATTGTAATGTACAAATAGCCTGCTCAGTTAGCCTCTGAGCATCATGGATGAATGAGTGGCCGTCGCTGGCAGTTGGTCACTAAACTGGATAGTGGCTGTGAATTAATGACAGACATGCACAGACAAGACAAACAGGTCTGACGCCTGTTTGTTGTCCTGTTCAAACTATAATCTTGCAGGGTTTTAAAGAGTGCTTTGTATGTCATGACATGAGGGTGTGGGCTTTGCCTAAAGGCCTGCATTGTGTCACTTTAATGTTGTAATAACTCACCTGCTAATAACTGCCTGATTTGTATCACAGTCAATGCATGTGCTGTCTGCACACCACAAGTTTCCCAGCTATTACAAAAGTGGGAATCAGTGCGGCTTGGCAGGCTTTCAGCTGTTCCTGTGCCAAAAGCTACATGTCTGAAGGGCCTGAGCGGCACGTGGAGCTTTAACCCTGTGTTCCTGCCAAAAAATGCAGGAAAAAAAACTCACAGGTTACTTCACTGCCGGGGCCGGAGCCATGGGGGAATCCCAGCAGGGCTGACGGTGACGCAGGCACAGAGCAGACGAAAGTAGGGTCGGAGCTTTTGGGATACCCTGCAGTTCCTGAACTGAGCTGCTCATGCAGTTGTAGGCTTTGTGTTTTCAGTCAGCGGCTGAACGCGATCTATCCTACTTGTCTGCCTGGATACCAGCACACAGCTGCAACATGCTAACATGTCCATCAAACCTGAAGCATTTGCATTTCACATTTGCGTCCGCTAGCACTGGCATACTGCCCAAGCAATCAAAAGATTATTAAACCAGATACATGCCAAATTATACACATCACACCCTCGTGAGTTTTTATTAGACATAGCGCAGGCCCATGAAACTGTAATTCACATTTAGCACAGAAGGGCCCGTTTCTGTTCTGGATGTCTCCATGTAGGCTACAATGCACAGAGGCCTTTATCTAAGATTTCCACTCATCCATCGCCTCTCTGCAGACAATAGACTTGATTGTTAAAGATCACAATGCAGGGACGTGACTGCACAGTCACCATATAAACCAACACGTTAATCCAGTTTAGGACGCTCATGCCATTCAATGAAAACTCAATCCCCCCCCCCCCCCCCTTCACTCCACCCCCACCTCCCCCTGCACTAGTGGAACTATCATCATACCGTCAGTCTACAGTTACAATGGCAGTGCATCGAACTCTGCGAGCAGGGACATGCAGCTTGTCTCCTCAATCTCACATGTTATGGCAAAGTCAGTTTTCTCACATGAGGAATTTGACTTGTTGAGGTTGTTTCTGCAGCTCACAGAAAACAGCACAGAATGTAGACATTGTTACAATTAGTAATAAAGGTAACTTCAAAACAGGTTTTAGTAGTTATTTAAAAAAAATATGTGCTTCCTCTATACAATCATTACACGATTTTCTGATAAAATGTACTTATAGGAAGTACTTACTAATAGGAAGCTAAACAGACAGATTTAGAAATAAAGGAAATACTTTAAATGTACAGTGGCAGCTGTACAATACTAATGCAATCCAGTGCAACAGCCATGCACTGAACTGCATTGTTATCAAGCTCTGGTTTTGTCGGTTAAAACGGTCAAGATTGTGTCAGGGAATTGTTTTTGGAAGTGCAAGGAACATAAAAATATAAGCCTTAAATCAGAACAGTCACACACAAGACAAACGGATATTAGGAGACATTATTTCCCTTTTAGTAACAACCGCCTTTTTGCCTTCTTTGAATAGCTTGGGTTTCTCCACCAGCGCTGTCATCACAGGAGATTTATGTTTGCTATCATAATACTACAGTATCCACATGAAGCTGTAACATGGCGAGGTCAATATCCACCAGTGAGGAGGTGGACATAACTGCCAGCAGACATTTCAGCTGCATCAGCAGATTATTTTCCAATGCATGCCTCTGATGACTTTACCTGCAGTTACAGTAGAGGAGGTCCTTTCATAGAGTTCAAATGTTTCACTTATTTACCCCGTGGGCCGTCATGTCCGTCCTGTTTAAGTAGCATTTTTAAAACATATTTATATGAATGGTTTTGTCCACCCACATAGGAATGTTTTTTTTTCTCCATGTGTGGCATTAACACTCAATATTTTTTTAGATGTTGCTTTTTTTTCTTTACCAGTGTCACACATTGCTGTTATTTCTTGCCAATATCCAGTATGTTTTATTTTTGTATATTACAATTGTATTTTCCAATTAGAGTGGAAAGGCCCCTAACACATTTAACATTTATGCCGCTGGCTAGTTCCAGACATCAGCATCTTTCATTTCCTTCACCCATTTCCTAGTGAACAAACAATTGAATCCAGACTTTTTATATTTATTCCTCACATGCTGTAACATCAGTTGCTAAAAATCACTTTTAGCCTTGCTTAAGAATACTGTTGCTTGATAGATACCCACAGATTTCACTGCTGAGAAGTAGATCAACGGATTATTTTTGCTATATGCCCACTTAATTTATGGCATAGCTGGGGCTAATGAGATTTGGCTCGCTGTGTTGCCTCGGATCGCTGGAAGAGGTCAGTGGAAAGTGCGTGACGAGCCTCCGCGACACTTCCTCAATGATCTTGTTGTTGGTGCAGCCGGGCTCAATGGAGCCTGTGTTATTTCCCTGGGAGGTAATACTGCCAGGAATGTGAGAGAAGGACTCATAATCAAGACCAGCACCACTGACCGACTTCTTGTTTTTATGCTTTTCTCCCTCTTTTATGAAGAAAGAATCATGAATGGTTACTGTTTGGCTCCCTGGCCTGCACATGCAGTCACTCTTGACTACTGTCATGTTCAATGCTCACATAAATAGTTTATGCTAAAACTATGTAAAGAGGGATAACCCCATAGTTTATATAAAGGTAATGTACCAATATTAGTTAATTAGAAAACAAGATGGATTCTGATAACATATTAAAAAAAACTACTACCACTATATAAGTATTTGACAATGTATTTGTTTTCCCATACATTTTACTCAGTTCTATTCATCACGTGTTTGAGAAGCATTAAATAAATATTTCTCAGTTTGATGCAAACAAATTAGAAGTACATTTTCCTTTTTTTTATAGAGCAATTTGCATATTATAGCAGTACCTTCAGTATGTCAACAGAGCTTATACAGATAAGGATTTTAAAGTAAAAGAGTCTTGGCTGCGTCTATACCCTGAGGGACTTTATGATACTGCATTCAACATGTAGTGAGTTAAGAACCAAACTAGAAAGGCAGTCTTTAGAGATAAGTGCATTGTGGCAATTTAAAATGGAAAACACTCCTGACAGTATTTTTGAAGCTTCAGAGAAAGTAAAAATAGCTTTGTAGATATGGTAATTTTACAGTTATTAATAAGTATGTTGTACTGCAAACTCCCTTGTTTTGTAATAATTGGATATTCACCTATCAGGACTGGATAACATTCAAAGAATAAATATAAGAAATGTAAAGGCGCCATGACAGTCAGAAACCAACCAAGAGTGTTTGGGTTCATAACCCCAGTAAAAAGCCTGTTTCACTATCAACATATCAGTATAAATCACACTGACAAACGGTGTGTAACAAGTGCTGAGTGATAATATGATAAAGCCTGAAGGATTTCACTCCACCCACACATTTAGTGTACACTGAAGCTGATGAGAATCATCTTAAGACTACAAGTCAGGTGGAAGGCTTTTATTCAAAACAGGTGCATGAGTGTGGAGGCTAATTTGATAAAGTACAGTACAGCAAGTACATGCACAGAAATTCCAAGAGGACATTATGGTACCACCCACACAGATTTTTTTGTTTTTTGGGGGGGGGGTACTTGCTTTAATTATAGTACAGCTGAAGATAGACAGGAAAGGGGGGTGGAGACAGGCGATGACATGCAGCAAAGGGCCACAGGTCGGATTTGAACATTAGTCTACCAGGTGAGCTACCCAGGTGCCCCACAAACACTGATTTACATGCGATCTTTAGAGCAGGAAACACCGGCAGAAGAGCGCTTATAGCTCCAGAGATGAAGAGAAAACAACATGTGTATTACCACTTTAACAATATCTGACTTTCCATTCAAGTAGAACAGGAAGAACTTAATGTTAATACTTTGTTTTTAAACCTGGTTCACCGGGTTCATCTCTAAATAACCACAAGGCTTTCTCGGACAGAAAAAAGAGTTTCTTCTTTCAGTATATAAAAGGAAACAACAATATTTTATTCAAAATGTTGAAATGCAAGATATGTATCTGCACTGGCACAATGAAACTAAAAACCCTGATGTTAATGTCTGTATTTCTATGTTAAAAAATGTGTTTATACACACAGCCACAAAATGAATCCTCTCACATTCACATAAGGATTTTACAAGAAGGCTTTGATGCTCTTTCCAGAGTACATTTGACATGCTACGTATCTATGCAAGCAGCCAGTCTTATATGTAAATATGTGCGTTTACATGTGCATGTATGTGAGGCGATGTAGGTCTCTTTATCTCGTTGGAATTAGACCCTTAGTTCTCGTTCTTATCACTCTGTCCTGTTTGCTCAGACCTCGCAATCTTCTACCCCTGAAATGTGGGTTCAGAAAAAAGAGGATTAACCCATTAGCTCTCATTGTTTCTACTTTATCTTTCAATCAGCCAACTGTTTAAGTTTCTGCCCCGTTGGCTCCACCCTGCCCCCACATAGGGCTCCTGGACACCTAAACCAGCCTCCTTTTAGTGAAACAGGGTGTTAAATAAGCCCTAAGGGTATTATAGTCAGCTGTCCTTTATAGTGTATAAAGCTTTTATTGCAATGTTGGATCATTTCTATATTTCCTAAGTTTGAAAAGTCTGTTCTCTGTGACATAACAGCTTGATTCTTACAAGATCAAATTCATATTATCAGGATTTTCATTCATTTGTGTCTGAACCAGTGTGATTCAGACCAACCGTCCTGTTAGGAGCTACTGGCAGCTACAGTTTGGATGTGTACAGCACATTCCAAAAAATGTGTAGATTCTGCAATAGTGTCAGAACCATAGACTGTAAATGGACGTATCCTCCGTGACGTCACCCATAGGTTTCTGCAGAGTTGCTGAGAAGCCCTTAGTAGGCGGAGTCGGCCGCTGCCGTCTCGACAGTGACGTCAGAGCCTACCCCGGGATTCCACCGGGTCCGTCTACGCTGCGTTACGGCTGCGCCACGGTTTTGTTCCGACCTCCTACAGCGTCAAACCCACCGGTGCCGGCTCGCAGTTTTTGTTGATTTGGGCATATTTCCTGGACAGGCTACCTTTGTACAGACAAAGTTAATAATAATTGTAATAGTCCAGTTATAAACTACATGAATCAAATATATGTTGCTGTATTTTAGTGGTAAAAAAAATGCATTCATCATCATAATTATTCTATATAATTTACACAGTGCCTGTAAACCGGAGGAGAACGCTGGCATTTTTTCTCCTACTTGAAAGACTACGGAGGGAAAGGGTTGACTGGATGCTCTGACCAGTCCACTTCCTGCCTGGCGCTATGCAACGCCTCGCGTCTCGTGTCGAAAATAGACCAGCGGAGCCCAGTGCCGAGACGCTTCTGAGCCGTAACGGCCCGTCCACACAGCGGCGTGCGTTGCAAGCTTCACCATTCACTTTGAATCGGGTGACATCACTTTTTGATTGGCTGACGCTTCCGTCGAAGCTTGAAAAGTTGAACTTGGAATCCCGGGGACTCCCGCCTGCTGGCGGAGCCGAGGCGGCATAAGATTAGTCCGATATTTAACGGGGACCTATCATGCAAAATGCACTTTGTGATGTCTTTTATACATACATATGTGTCCCCGGTGCGTCGGGGAACTCATGCAGCGTAAATAAAACCCTCTCTCTTTTCCTCCGTACACAAACCTTTTAAAAACGGGTGTACAACGAGCAGATACAGATTCCATCCAAACTGACGTCAAATCGGCAGCGGACCCACAGAAAGTTGCTATCAGAAACCATGCCTGACGTGTTTTGGACGTAATCTCGTCTTTGTTTACATTAGCAAGCCTCGCTAACACTCAGAGCTAACCTGTACTGTGTATGTGTTTAAAAAGCAGGAAATAAAAAAAGAACTCGCCTTGTGATAAACCTGCAGGAGAAAAAGCATTTGAGCTCCATACTATTTCAGAAATAATCCTTGACGTGGTTTAAACAGGATGGCGTTTTATCACAGCAGAATTTAACTTTATCTCCGGTAGAATTCTGATCAGGCATTAGCTCCGCCTCCTCTTCTTTCTTTTTTTTCAAGCTAAGGACCCAAGATCCGCGTTGCTCTAACAGGGCTGCAAAAGAGGGGTTTGAGCAGTATGAGGCATGGCTACAATGGGTGAACTGTTTGGTATTTTGTATGGCCCTACAATATATGTTTCAAATATAGCATGATAGGTCCACTTTAAATGAAGAATACTCCACCAGGCACCAACACAACAAACACGTCCGAGTTGAAGTTGTGTTCCCCGGATCAGCCTCGCAGCCTCGCCCCTGTAGCAGCCTGGAGCTAACAGAGCTAACGGAGCTAGCAGAGGGACAGAAAGCTAGAAGCAGCAGTCACCGCAGAGACCTGTCACTCAAGGTGACCACACCCTAATTTATGCAAAACCGTTAAGACCTAATATAACTAATATAAGTAAAAAAATGCACTCCCCAATCCATTGTCATGAAGGTGGAATCTAACTATATCCAGAATAATTTGTATTGCATCCAGTGGTAGAAACATGTTGTAAAGTTGGGCATTTTAACATCGGGGTCTATGGAAATTGCTCCTTTCTGCAGCCATCGGCCAATAGATGAACTGCAGTTTGTGGCATTTCCCGGCTCTGCCCCAGAGTTTGCCGCTTGGTCAGAACTAGGGACTATTTCTTCATAAGGAGAGCAAGATAAGATGATCTCCCTCTTCTTTGATTGACTGATGCTACCCAATCATCTGTCAAGTATTCTTTAAAGTGCCTGCCCATCTCCAAACAGTCTCCAAAGATGGCTTCTTCTTCATACCTCATTCACACCAACGGTGTTTCAGGGCCGGTTCGGAGCTGGAGCTTGAAAAGCACCGGGTTTTCCTGTTCACACCGCACCAAAAAATTGTCCGGTCAGAGCAAAAGCACCACGTCGAGGCAGGGGCGGGGGCGGGATCAACTCCTGAACAACAACAAAAAGCCGGCGTTTTATCCAGTTTGTACACAGCGATGGAGAAACTTAAGAAGCAGCAGTGGTCCACTGAAGAGACCAGCTACCTACTGGGAATCTGGTATTCCGAAGCAGAACAGAGGAAGCTGGAGCACAATCGGCCATTGTTGTTGTTGTCGGTGTGAGCTGTGATGGGTTTCCGCGCGGTTTGGCTTTATGAAGCAGGCACGCAAACGGTTACGTCATGACGCAAACGATGACGCAATGACGCAGCACCAGTCGGACTCTGGGCGGTGTGAAAAGAGCCGGAGCTAAACCGAAGAGCCGGTTCGGAAACTGAAAAGCTCTAGCACGGAGCTTGAACCGGAGTTGCGTTGGTGTGAATGAGGTATCAGATGGTTCTGTAAAACCAAACATTCTGGTTTGCCAGATTAGTTTGAATCAACATTGACGGTTAAACCCCCCCAAGCATGTCAGGCGGCAAACACACAATCAGGTAACTTTGAGCTGGAGCTCTAAGCACAATCAGATAGGTGAAGCTGTAAATTAAACATTGCCATGTCGGTGGTTTGCATGAAGAGTGGTCTTTACACTCACTAAAACTGCATTGAAAATCCCCATATGTCAGACATTACAGCAGGATTTACATTTCACCTTTGGTCTTTGGTAAACAAAACATGCCAAATAGTTCTATTGATTCTGAGGCTAGTCTACTTTGCATTCAGAATGCCTTCATAAAGGTCTGGCAATACAATTGTGGAGGAAATCATTTACTTGTCAAATGGCCTTTACCACAGCTACTTAGATATGTTGCGAAATGATTAAGCAAAAAACTTGAAGCAAGTTGGTTGCTGCCATTTCATTTCCGAAGCATTCCAAGCATCACGAGAAGAACAAAATAGAGCTTCCTATGCCACTATAGTTGCAAAGCAGGATTTCCATACAATAACTGGTTTCTGTCCCCCAGGGTTGAAAAAAACCCAGAGTACAGAGGTTGGTTTCCCTCTCTGACTTTAGTATAAAATGATTCAGCTAAGGCTTTGCTGGGGATTCATCCCTGCACCACTGAGACTGCTTGTTTTTAGATATGAAATGCTTTCTCACTAACTAATTCTGGTTATTCATAAAGTGTGAGAATGATATACCAAGGGCAATCTCCAGACATTTTACACAGCATACATGCCTTATTGTTTAGCAAAAATCCACAAGCTTCCTAATCATTGTATCTGTCTTTAGATTGCAGTCTTCTTATTAATCTAGTACTCAGTTTTCATATAATCTTGTCGTGACATGACCGTTATTGCTGTCATTTATAATATATTTTATATGCCTCCATATATGGGGAAGTGGGGGCTGTGTGGTGGTGCAATGTAATTTGCACCATGTAGCATATAGGAAATCGTGATGTCTGTGATGAGCAGTGGTATGAAACAAAACGACCACTTCTGCTTCCCTCTGCACAGGAAGAGTCAACAGAACCGCTTTGTTGTAATCACTTCTGTCTTTTAAATGAAATATATCACACGGAAGGGACGATAACAGAGACTGTATGTGCTAGGCTTAAGACATGGAGTGACATTTCTGCTTATTTGCACATGAGTTCAAAGTGTGGCTACCTACCATGTTGAGTAAAGAGTATTACACATAGTGTGCACATACTGTACAGACAGTGCATGTATGGGCTGTTCGGAAGTGAAGTTATATATCTCACTTAATGCAAAATAAATGTATGGCTCTATAAGCGGTTTCACTCCGAGCCCTCTGACATTTGTCTGTAAGAAGAACAGAGACAAGTTGTCTATGTCGAACTAGATCAAGTTGGGTAAAATGTTTTAATCCTGCTTACACTGCTGCTATTCTCTATCTGACAACTGCAGGCGTTCAGTTGTGCCTCTATTGCTCATTTGCTCTTAAAGAATGTAATGAATCAATATTGAATATCTGTCGGCTGCCTCGCTGCATCTGCTCCGTCAGTTGTTACTTCCTTCACCCTCTGAAGAAACACAAGTTTCACAGCTCTGGTTTCCTTGCGCAACACTTCAGTAACATACAGCCACAGTATAGGAAACTTTTAAGTACATTTTGTGGCTGGGGAATCTGACCAGTTGAGATAAAGTGAGGAGCTGCAGGCTGTCAATGGATGTCATTGGTCTTCTTGTTTTCCTTCAAACTTGCTATTGTGGTTCAGCCAGTTCACATCACGTGTTTCCTTTATGATTGATTCTTCCTAACCACAAATACACTAGCTGCTAAATAATGTATTGTTTTAAGGTATGGAGACAACAGCTGAAGGAAAATATATCATGTAACTCCTAGAGCTGCAACGATAAGTCAATTGACCGAAAAATAAACTATTTTGATTAACCAATGATTTGATTCGTGCAAAAGTGGTAGTAAATGTAGTTTGAGCCTCTCAAATATGGAAAGATCTTGCTTTTTCTGTTTTCTATCATATGCAATGGTCTGTTCAAAACAAAAGATCCACTATTTTCTGATTTGTTGATACCAAAATATTAGTTAATCAACGTAAGAAAATTATCTGTTGATTAATCGATAATGAAAATAAAAGTAAGCGGTCCTAGAAAGTTCTTTATTCAATGGAACCAGATGCTTTTACAACATCTGATCTGACGCACAATTCCTTACCCATTTGGATATTGCTGAAATAGTACAACTTCGCTGGTCTTATTTGGGTGTTGTCTCTCCTCCAGGTCAGAGAAACAAGTACTTTTTCTGTGTGAGGGTGCAGAACTTAAGTTCCCTCCGCAGCCAATAGGAGAGACCTTGAACCTCACATATATCCAGCGCAGTACGTGCCTACATGGTAGTTCCAGTACCATACTCATGAAATGCTGGTATGATGTTTTGTGTAATTCCAATGAACCACATAAGCTGCATTCCCTAAAACAACCTTCCTTCCGTATAGCCTCCCGAGAATTGTTTTCCTCTTCTGTTTGTATCCTCTTTGCATTGTGATGAAATATATTGTGAGCTAGTTTGTCTGTAGTGGCCACGTTTTAATAATAATAGATTACATTTGAATAGCGCCTTTCAAGGGACCCAAGGCCGCTTTACATGGTGAACAAACAAAAAACAAAAGGGGCAAAATAATAAAGTAAAAAAATAAATAAATAGCAGTAGGAGAGAAGCAGGGGGACTGTGATGGGTTAGGGGTCAAAGGCCATGGTGAACAGGTGCATTTTTAATGATGACTTGAAGATGTCCATGGAAGCAGGCATTTTAGACAGGTTAGCATGTCTAAATGTATGAACTAGTGATTTCTGGTGTCCCAGTGTTGGCCCATGTGGTGTGGCCTTCATCTTTTCTCAAGGAGTTGCTGACTTATTTGTGAACCCTTGTTCCACTGGAGGGAAGTTGTATAGGGTTTCAAGACTCTGGTAATGCTGTTTCAAAAGAGGTTTGAACTCTGACATGAATCCAAGTGTGGTTGAACCTAGAAATGCAACAATTAGTTAATAGACAAAAAGGATTCATCAACTATTTCGATAATTGATTGAACATTAAGATAATTATTCATGCAGAAATGCCTGGAATGCTGAGTTTTTCAATTTGACACCATATTAGACTGAATGTATTGGGTTTTTGACTGAAAAAACATGACAAATAGATACTTTCATGAACTGGGATATACGTTTGATTAATGAATCGAGTAAAAAGTCTTCAGCTTATGCGATGTGAATTTAATCAATTAAGTTGCAGCTCTTGTTGAAACACTAACTGCCTTTAAGAAATGTTAATGTGAGGTGATGATCATCATAGACATTTGTTAAGTTAGGTTTTAGAGTTTTGTGATGGATGCTATTACAGTATTTAGTGTATCTACTTATCTGTACTGCATATCATTGAAAAATGTTGTCTTGCAACCTGAAACCCAAATACCAGTATGGCGTGGTTGAGTTGCTGGTAATAGTGATTCAGAATGAACTGTAACTCATTCATGCTTTTACCGGGAATGTACTTGAGTGCAAAACCAGAAGTATCTGAAAGTACAAGTTGGTGGTTTCAGAGGTCTTTCTGTTCATGTATCAGTCAGTGTAGCAGAGATGAGTCACCACTGCCTATTTTCATGACTGGCCCTTCAGCATGTCCAGCACCTGCAATTTAAATTAATTTCCCCACACACTGTTGACTCAGTGTACAGTTCTTATCTCTGCCTGACTGAACTGAGCTACGAACCCCAACATTTTGACTATTTTCACACATTCCGAGTAAACAGGGAGGGGCTGGACAAACTGTGACTCTCCCTCTGGTATAACTCTGGGCTAAAGATGGATCACGGTTGTGTTATAACGGTAGACTGAAGAGAACAGACATCATTGATACCAGATAGTTGCAGCCCATTTTTTTATAGCAGACACTGCTTTGCATACCTGAGCACTTTTGGGAACAGGTATGTCAGACGAGCATAACCACCTACAGAAGTTGCAGATAAAACTCCCCCGCCGTGTCTCTACTAGTGCTGTAGCGACGCGTCGACGACTTCAAAATATCGTCGACGACATATTTCCGCGTCGACGCGTCGCTACACACACGTGGGTGTGTAAACAAAGCAACAAGCAGTTCGCAATCGCACTTCAAACACAATGGAGACTGAAACGGCTACCACCTCCTCCTCACAGGATTGTGCACGAAGCCCTCAAACGAAAACATCTCGCCCTAGGTCTTCAAAAGCATGGGAATATTTTAAAGTTAGTCCAAAACGCAAAGATATTGTCATTTGCAGTCTTTGCCAAATGGAGTTGGCATATCACACAAGCACAACGGCTATGTTGGAACATTTAAAGCGGCAGCTAGCTGTGGTGGCTACCATTAGCAGCTAGCATTTGCTCTCCGATTTTTACATAAAAATGGAATTATGGATTATAAATTCAATCATTTTGTTATACATAGACGTTAAAAACCTATGGATTAACCGATTCAGCCGCGTTTTTTCTCATTTTAATGCCATTGAATACGTCTTTTGATCAGATTGACAGCTACGGTGGTGAGACGATCTCCCTAGAAGCTCTGTAAAGGTACGTGTTGTGATGACTGTATTTGCTTCCCCTGTCGCGAGTCCGGATCACTCAGTGATGATACTATATACCTACATAATCTGTGGAACTTCAGCTTTAATCGGATATCTTGTATGTGCAGCTACGATAAGTAATAAGGGTACTTTTATCTTGAGTTCTGTGCCAATGTCCGTTAGCATTTTTCGCTCATGGGTCATTTAGATGCTTCTTATGAGACTTGTGTTTTGTTTTGGTAAACATGGTTTGTATCGTCAATTAGCTGAGATTATTTCCGTTAATCTGGTATAACACATTAATAGTTTGTTAAATATTAAGATCCCCTGAGACACAGTATCGTGAACATTTTTTTTTTTACATTACGTTTTTTTTTACATTACGTTTTTTATGAATTGAACAACAGAAAAATAATCGTTAGATTAGTCGACTAATCGATCAAATAATCGCCCGATTAATCGTTTTCGAAATAATCGTTTCCCCCCAGCACTAGTCTCTACACTTGCAATACAACATTTTAATGAGGGAAAAACACACCAGTCATACCTGAGGAAAGTCACACCCCTTTATATTAGTTCTATATTGTTAAGTACAATGTAGACACAACAGTGTTAACTGGGCTGCATGTACTCTTGGCATGTGCCAACCAGGTGAAGAAAGTTATGGTTTTCCTTGTGATTTCACTTCCTCTTGATGTTGAGGCTAAAACAATCTGTCCTTCTGTGTGCATAGCTTGTCTGGTCTGTGAGTAATCCTGCACATGTTGCACAACTAAAAACTCAGGGACTGTGCGTATATGCCTGATTTAGGGATAAGTTAGGATTGTTTGTGTGAAATTGGGTACTTTCTGTCTCAGCTTCTTCTGTACGTTTCTACTTTAAAGGGGACCTATCATGCAAAATGCACTTTTGTACGTCTTTTATACATGAATATGTCTCCCCGGTGTTCCAGGGAACTCACCAAGTGTCATAAAACACAACCCTCTCTATTTTCCTCCACCCAAATCTCTAAAAAAGGGGCTGCAACGGATCTGATACAGACTGATCCAGATTTGAACACTTTACTGACGTCAGTAAAGTGGTGCTATGGCTATTGGTCAATTATCCACCTATCAGGGGAATGAGAGATTGGGCCACGCCTGCCATTGCTGCTCGAAAGCACTGGAGACACTGTAGTACATATGCCAAGCCTGTAATTGGCGCTGTAGTCTGTAGAAGAAGACTTCCGTTGCCATGGTTGCCCTTCTGTTTATTCTCCGCGCTGGCTCTTTTTCTCCCTCCCCGAGGCAAGCTTTTGCGCCTCCTGCTTTAAAACAAATGAATAATGACTCTATATAACCATATCTGGAACTCCCTCCCACCGGACATCCGCAACACTGACTCTCTCCCCATTTTCAAATCACGCCTCAAAACATATCTCTTCACACTCGCATATCCACCCTGATCATTATCCATCACACATCCTCTGTTTTTTATTTATTTGGTAATTTGATTGATACTGCATTGTCTTGTTTATGTCTCTTATGCTGGTGTTATGTATTGTGTATCTTGTTTTTTATGTGTTTGCACGGCGACCTTGAGAGCCTTGAAAGGCGCCTATATAAAATAAATGAATTATTATTATTATTATTATATGTAAGGGATAATGTGCAGCGACGCCGCGCGGTCATTATGGGGAAAAGAACACCGACAGGCTGATAAGGAGCCCGACGCGAAGCGGACGGATCTAGATCGGCATGAAGGCACATTATGCAATGTGCACATTATCCCGCTTATTACACATGGCCACATTCTCGACAAAGTAACGACATGACTCCCAATATTAATTGAAATGCTTTTATGGATTTAGAAAATGATTTTATTGATTTAAAAAATAGTTGTATTGATTTAAATTGACATGCATCCACTAAGAAAAATTGTCCGTTGTTACTGTTTGAACTAACGTAGCAATGGCAGGAACTGCTTCGATAGTGTTTTTGAGGAGCTTTTTGATTACAGATTTGAAAACATCGTTGCTTGCTTCAAAAGTAGCATAATTCATTATGTCAAACCTTGGAAAGTATCTAGATATCCCTGCCCTAATGCCAAAGTAACTGGCAACTGAATAGTGTCGCCGTTTGATGTCTATGTCTGGACCGCTGCGTAAAAAGGAGGGTTTCTGCCCCATTACTTCTCTTCTTACTTCTATAAGAATAAACACCGTGGACGGAGATCTCTTTTTCTCCCCCTCTTCTCCCCGCTGCAGCCCAGCAGCTGATCTCAGAGCACGCTCCCCTCTCCTGCAGGGGGGCGTGGTCAGCTGCAGCTCACAGAATCAGCCCCCTGCAAAAACAGCGCTGGAATAGAGCGAAATGAGGCATGGCTAAAATGCAGGATCTTTTTGGTATTTTGAAAAAAAAACTATATTTATATACTTTATATAGGTATGGCCCTACAATATATTGTTCAAATATAGCATGATAGGTGTCCTTTAATGCAACTCAGAAAAGTTTTACAAAAATTCAGTCAGGCTAAAGATCATGAATTTAAAAGTTTGGTGGGTCAGCAAAAACACGGTATAAAAGCCAGTGCAATAGCAATACAAATCACAAATGCAGTATTGTGTGCTGAACCAGATGATGTGAGCCGGTGTTTAATAATTCCACTTTAGTGAATGGAAAGTTTGACATATATAGAGACATATCTGATTCTTTGGGGAAATTTGTTAAACAATTTTGGCGCTGCAACGACAAAAGTGTTTCCCTTACGTTAGGGTACTGATGTTAACAGACATTGTGGAAGTGGCAGTCTGACACCGTTATTATTTTTCTCCCTCAGGTCTTTGTAGTGTATCAGCACACTCTTGTCCTCCTACCTTCGCCTCCGCTACCTTTGCCTCATTGACTGCTGTGCAACTCAGTCCTGCTGTCGGCTTTGGTTTCCCCCCGACTGCCGTAAAAACCATTGAGACAAGAGAGAGGCCTCTGTCTCTAGAACTGCAGTCGACCTTTCTGAGAGCTCTGCCACCCCCCCTCCTCCTCATTTCACTTCATAACTATAACCTGCAGCTGCCTCACCACAAAGAACGGTTGGCGATTGCTCAGCAGAAGGATCGACCGTTGTCCACCGCCTGGCCCCGGACTGGTGCTCATTCATTGGGGGAGGGAGGGGAAGGAAGGCAGCTGAACGTTGTGCCGCTTTCCCCGGAGATGAAGCTCCAGGCTGTCATGGAGAACCTGCACAGGCAGCAGAGGGCCAAGCTGCTGATGGAGCAGCAGCAGCTACAGCAGCAAGCCGCCGCCCAACACTCTCAGGTCCGCACCATCGTTGGAGGAGGGGACGAGCCGATGGGGAGCCCGGCCCCCGAGGCGGAGCAGGCCCAGATGGCGGCGCTGGCAGCCATGCGTGCCGCTGCTGCCGGGCTGCAGAGGGTCTCGGACAGCCCCATGTCAGACCGCAGCAGCGGTGGCGAGGACGAAGATGACGACGATGACAATGAAGACCGGGAGGAGCATTACAAGGACATGATGGGGTCAGATGAGGAGGAGCAGATGTGAGTCAAGTTATTCTTAACATAATCTGCAGAGTTGCTCTACATTTATTCCTTTTTAAACAATATTCTGTTTTTAATGTATACAGCAAACGAAAATGGGATGAGGAAGACTTCGAAGGTGAGATGGAAGAAGACTTTGATGACGACCTGGCGGAGGAGGGTCTGCCAACGGGCCATGAAGCTGTGGCTCCAGGGAAGGGAATCCTCCTGCTACCGCACCGTCAGCTCCACCCTCACTCTCAGCTGCTGAAGGCCCGGCCCAGCGTCGACCAGGAGCCCCGGGTAGCCATCATGCCCCCCCACGCCACGCAAAGCCATCTGAGCGCACAGGACCACGGAGAGTGGACATATGAGGAGCAGTTCAGACAGGTAGGATGTCTTCTTTATACGCCTCCTACTATTCTGATTGGGGTGTTGCTCTCATTTGAAGGGAAAATTGTTAAATTGTTGTTGCTAGTGGAGATTTAAAGTCAGCTGTTGAGAACCACATCAGCTTCCCTAAAATATCCCTAAATCAGCCGCTGTAGCACATTGAGAATCTACAATAATCCAATATGTTGTTTGTAGACCAGTGAGCCACATCTGGCCTTCACACCTCTCACATCATGTCACCTTTCCAGCTGAAGTAATCCGACCAGGGCGGGAAATTAACACCAGCCACCAGCCAAATGTTGATAAACCCTTAACTGAGCTTTTATACGTTTGTCTTTGCCACCTGACATTCTGGTGGGCTACATCTGTTCAGTTTTTGCCAGGGTGGCTTAGTGCCTCCAAAGACTTGACATTTACTGACTGCTGTTGCCAAAGAGTGAAATGAATAGGACTGCTAGCTGAGGCGGAGGAGCTGAGGGAAGTGGGGGAGGGGAGGGGCTCGGGTGCATTTTAACAGCTTTACCATGCTGGCGTTTACTGTAAACATGCTTGTGAGCTGGATATTATGAGGGAGGCCCTGGTGGAATAAGACAGGCTGTTTTACATGAAGAGATTTAAGTCTGTCAACAGCTAAGTTAAGATGGAAGGAGGCTCGTGATAAAAAAGACTGTGAAACTCGTGAACGATATCAATAGTGAACTCACCATTCACTACAGAGGATTAAAAACTCAATCACTTGTTGAGATACTGAATTATTTGCATTTTCTGAACAATTACAGTAAATGTTACTACTAAAAGAATAGATACAAGCCTTTGAGAAAATAAATTACCTTTTCTGGCTAAGTTTTTAACGTTTTAGCGATAGTAACATATTATTAAAATGTTCTTAATGGAATCAATGAATCAATTAAACCATTTCAACTTGCCCCTGCATTGCAAAACTAACAAACTAAGGCTGCTTTACCAGGATTAAAGTGTGGCATAATACTGAGCCACCATTTCATGTAAAGGCAGCTTATATGACACAACAGAAGCCACTATTGAAATTCAAACACACTCGTGGCCTGTAGCAATATCTAAAGCCATAAAACATTTCCTGACCGATCAGCAGCTTGTCTTTTAGATACCTCAACTCTTTTAGAAGATAAAACTGGTTTGGTATGTTTGGAGAAGATTCTAGAAATGTATATTGATGCCTTAAGGCTATGTTTGAGGTAAACAAGCTTAACCCCAACCATTTGCTTCATTTTTAAACCAAACCATTTATTCTGTAATTTAAGGACCATTACTTGTAATTACAGAGTGTATGGAATAAAACCTAAACCTTCTCTAAATAGACCACCACTCCCTCCGTAAATCCTTGAATTGATACCCTCAACAGTTAGTGGTTTTCATACGTTAGGTACGCAATGCACAACATTTTTATCATGGCATGTCAGTAAGTTGCTGACGGTTATATAATCAAGGCAGCCAGTATATTGGCTGTTAAGATAATGTTACCCAATCCATTGTTGATTACAACCTATGTCACGCCTATACAACGTCCCCATCTATAGGGGGACAGGGGGAGGGGGAAAAACACAATGTCTGCTGGCATTTAAAACTTTCTGCATTTTAACATGGTTTAGGGAATAAAGCAACAACAGTCACATCTGTTCGCAGTGAGTTGTGGCTCTCAACCTCCTCACTGCTGATGGTTTATAATGTTGTGAATCCAGGATTTTAGTCCATGACTCATTTGGCCCTTGTATGATTACGGTGATTAGTAATAATTGCAGCTTTAGCCTGTGATTATATTGCTCTGTGAATGTGCCGTGTAAAGGAAAAGCAACCGACCTGTAATGACGAAGAAAGTCTGTCCGCTGATAATTCTAACCCAATGCAAATCAAACTCAGTCATTTCAGCTTTACTTTATATTTAGTGGGCGCCATTTTTCTTCTGCTTCTTCTTTTTCTATATGAAACTGGCTCTTGTGGTTTATTCTCATCATACAACAGTTAGATTATAGACCACAGTTTTGTCTGTTTCTTAAAACATGTTCAGTATAAACCGAAGCGGTTAAGAAATGTTAAATGTTGACATTATCTTGTAATATTTGTAAAAGTGGCGAGTCATACCAAACCAAACCAAAATGTCACAACTTACTTCAGCTGCATGCAATAAAATGTCCCGCTGCCTGAAACCTCACCGAATAATCCAATATGATGCAGCTGTCAAAGATTTCCTGCATTGCAAATTTGCGATTTGCGACAAGCTCTGAAACCGACTTAAGTTAGCTTAATACTTTGCTCTGTGCCATGTTAGACAATTGCTACCCAAGACCCTCCTGCAACTATTCTATAAAATGTCACTCTGCTTACTTAGACATTAACGTTGAGTGTCACGCCGCTGTAGTTGAGGCAGATTTGCAACAGCAGATTACAGTTAAACTGAAATGAGCATAACACTTTTTAGCATTACAAACTGAATTCTAATCAAACTACTATAAATGCAGCGTCCCTAATTTACAAACACAGGAAAACATTCGTTCAAAATTATTGGAAGCGCAAACAAGAGATGTGTGGTTATTCTGAGGAACACAGTAGTTTTTCCTGTAATGATTGTTTGTTCTGTCCACATGAACTTCAAAAGTCCCTAAGAATCATGGGAGAAAGTCCACCGCCTGGCCCCGGACTGGTGCTCATTCATTGGGGGAGGGAGGGGAAGGAACTCTCATGTTGAGTTGAATGGTGTGCAGATGCCGTGTTTCTGAGGGGCACACTGGGTGGGGAGGAAGGGGTTAAGGTTGTATAGTTTATTTTGGGCAGGTGGGTGGAGGCTGTTGGAATGTGCCTGAGGGAGGGTGATAATGTGGCCACTGGGAACCCCAGATCCTCAGCAGAAACCCTGCGTGCCTCTTATCAGTCGGCAGCAGTTGGAGATCTTCCAAGCGGAGAACTGTCCTTTCTCTGTGTTGTGTTTAAAGTCACGTACTTTGTGAGGTCCCAATGTCACATACAGTTTCTCTATGAGCATCACTATAGCAATGCTTCACGAGCCAGTCCAAGGTCCTTGTTAGAAGGTGTTAGGAAATAAATGGAGAGAGGAGAGGAAATGGAAAAGAGAGATGCCTCACATGGGGAAGATGTCATTTAGAAAGTAAAGAAAACATATTTTAACATGTTAATAACTAATGTCCTAATGTAATACATACATTTAAGAAGTTCAGTAAAGAAAGTCTGGCAAATGAGTCCAAAGAAATAGGTTGAATGTCACAGCACATTTAGATCCAAGGTGCCATGTATGTAAGTGAAGCAATCAAATAAATGCTAAGATGAGGTTGCCCCCAGGCTGTGTGAGGCTAACATTTATCAGCCGAAGCCTGACCTGTATTCCTGTTGGATCAGCCGTCCACCTTCCTATCTGCCCACTCTGAAAGGTCAGACTATATCAGGGCAGCGGTGTCAGGGTGCAGAAGAATTACTTAAAGGACAAGGATTCATGCAGATATCAAATTATGCCAGCATCGTTGGATCATTTTGTAATTGAAACGACGGCTCAGCTGAGTTATTTCAGGGATACCTCAGCAGCCCATATCAGTATCACTCTTTGGAATTTAACTTTTAATTTCCAGGAAATATTAACACCCTTTTCAATTTAATGGTATTTGCTTTCCAACAGCCAATAGGCTTGCAGGCATCTGTTCCAATCAGCAACCAACTGAATGAGGGAAAGGTTTGACTGTGGTTACTGAGTCACATAGGTTATATTTAAATGTTCTTTAGATTAAGTGCTGATATAAGTACAAAATTGGGATTTTGATTTAAAAAATAAATATTGTTTCTCTCTCAGTTTTAATAGGAGCAGTTTTCTTCAGTAAAACATTACATTGAGATATGTGGTTTATCCAGAAAAATGAACTCATTGCTTTGAGAAGCTGTTCTTGAATTTGCAATTTTCCTCGCTTTACCTCAAGCAAAACCCTTTTTAATTCCATCATGTTTGGATGTCAATTGGAAAAGAAGTCTATCGCCTATTTTTTTAGAGTTATCCTGTTTTGAACAAACCCTCAATGCTTATGCTATTTGTGGTAGGAAAATGGCATGTGAGCAGGAGAAGCTCATGCTATGTTGAAGGTGTGCGCTGCAAATGTTCTAAGGAAGAACTTTTGTCTCAACCTCAGAGTTTACAGCCATGATCAACTATGATGGAAGAACACGGAATGATAAATTAGCTAGATAATGTGTAGTCAATGCTATGGTATCATAATATAACAGACCCACTCCCTGTCCCCCTTTTTATAAACAATATCCTCCTCAGGCCAGAATTCGTCCAAAGGCCATGCAGAGCCTTTGAAGTCTCCTCTCCTGTGTCTCTGTCTGCTTTAAACACCAGCAGCTGGGCAGATGGAGCCCAGATGGACAGTAAAGTAGGGATGTCTTTAAAAATTCATGGCACTCACCATGATCAGGGCGAATGGAGGGGAGTGTGCATTAAACATTAAATTGCTTACACACACACACACATAGACACACACACACACATTGTGAATGGGGGCAGGGACTGTTACTACAGGAAGTGTAGCTCGAATGAGAGCCAATTGGGAGCGACACTTATTGGGATTGCCCGTCAGGTTTCTGCTGATACAGCTGTCTGATAAGTGTTGTTGGGTTTATATCCCTCTGTTTTTTTGTCCAGGCCTTTGATCTCTCTTTGGGTTGTATGAATAGGATGGACCGTGTTGTTTTTATATTCAATATGAATGTATATTTTCCCAGCCGTATTTGTTTAGTGAAAAAACACTGGAAAGATGAAACTGAAAGCCGCTTTCAAATACAAATATTTACATTTGTCTGTAAATGAATTGCTAACGTCAAACAATGTTTTATAATTGTAAAATATATGTCTTTGCACAACTTGGTAATAACTCAAGCAACATTTTATAAATAAAGCACGTTTTTTTCCAATCCATCCACTTGGAATTAACCAGTTATTTCTGAGTACATTAACTCCAGAGCAACAAACTATTTGATCATCTGGAACCAGTTTTCCTTACCGGAGTAAGCAGGGGTTGAATGAATCTGAACTAGTTTTCATTTAATTTACTATGTTTCGCCTGTAGAATGTGCAGCCATCTGTGGTACTGCAAGAAAACCAGGCCTGTTTAGACCTCGCAATAACATGCGTCTGTTTGATTCAGTCTTAAAATGGACAGCTCTAAGTACAGGTGTTAATGCACATAAGACCCATTAGAAAATGGTCTGGGCCACAAATTGATTGAAGTCAACTGATGTCCTCTTTGTAGGCAGTTAGTACTCATCTGCTCAAACATCTAGTGGTCACCAACCTTTTTAAGCCCAAGATCACCGACCTCGGCCTAGGTGAAAGGCGAGATCTACCTATTGCAGAATTGAGTGAAAAAGACGGCCCAGACAGTGCTTCCAATTTGAGGCCTTTTATATAGGCTAATTGCATCTGAATTACTGTTACAATGAAGGCTCCATAATCAGCTCACAGCATATAGGCAGGGGTAAAGTGCTATTTTTTATGAGTGGGGGGCGGACCTCACCTCCTCTAGGGGGGTCCTCACCTCCTCTAGGGGGGTCCGGGGGGATGCTCCCCCGGGAAGATTTGTTTTTAAATATTGAAGTTGAAAGCATCAATCTGGTGCACTTTGAGAGCAACATGAAGAGATCTATGGATACTAGGGGTGTAACGGTACACGTTGGGTTCAACGCGTCATAGAGCGAGCAAGTCATTTCATTGGATGAGAGGCATACTATGAGAGCTGGTCAGAGGGATGCGTTCAAATGTAGTCAGTAATTTGAGGAACTGTCGAAAATTAATGGCGAACGCAGATAAAGTTGAGTTCGAAAATCCTCCAGCATCATTGAAGTCTCCGGT
Source organism: Pseudochaenichthys georgianus (assembly GCF_902827115.2). Taxonomy (NCBI): domain Eukaryota; kingdom Metazoa; phylum Chordata; class Actinopteri; order Perciformes; family Channichthyidae; genus Pseudochaenichthys; species Pseudochaenichthys georgianus. Next base: position 18,895,423 of record NC_047506.1, read on the forward strand.
TTGCGAACATTTTGGCTTCGCAGTTACGTACAAGGATGACGGACAAAGACAGGTGGACCGAACCAAAGCTGTTTGTCGGCATTGTTCAACTAAAATTGGTTACACGGCTGGCAATACATCAAACTTGCACACTCTTGAAAAGGCATCACCCGAACGTGAATATCACCGGTACCAAAAGAAAAAAGACTGAAGTGCAAACCCAACTCCCGCTAGCATTTAAGCCTCCACCACTCGCAAAAAGTTCAGACCGAGCCAAAGCTATTACAAACGCCAAATATCCTTATGTTGCCATGTTAGCAAAGCGCTACCTGGCTGTATCTGCTACCTCTGTCCCTAGCGAGAGGGTGTTCTCCACAGCAGGAGACATTGTTAGTGCCAGCAGATCTGCCCTTTCGGCAAGCAATGTGGACAAGTTCACCTTTCTTTAAAAAAACATGAAAATACAATGACAAGCCTAATGTCAAGCTGGCTGCTTAGGTGCTAGTACAGTACAGTTCAAATACAGACTATTTCAGTTATTCGAAATGCTGCACCTTAATGTTCATTTTATTATATTTTGTATTTATTTGAGTGAATATTCACAGTTTAATAATAATTAAAAACCCAAAACTAATAGTTTATGTTTTGTGAGTACTAGTACAGTAAAGTTCAAATACAGATTATTTCAGTTCATCGAAATGCTGCACCTTAATGTTTATTTTATTATATTTTGTATTTATTTGAGTGAATACATTATTCACAGTTTAATAATAATACAAAAAAATATATATATATGTTTTGTTTTGTGAAAAAAAATTCTGCTATACCGAAAACGTACCGAACCGAACCGTGACCAAACAACCGAGGTACGTACCGAACCGAAATGTTTGTGAACCGTTACACCCCTAATGGATACCTCTCTCAGCACCCATATGAAACAGAACTGTAAACAGATTTTCTTTTTCTTTATGGCTATTTTACAAATCACTCCCCTTTTTAAACTGTATTCTTGTTTTACTGCCATATAGTATTTCATACCTGTTTTTCATTTATTCTCTTATTGTTTGTATAACTATCTCGGAAATAATCTTTTGAATAATTTGTGACAAAACCGTTCTAAACACTCAGAGTCCTTTAGCTCACCTGAGCCCCTCAGTCTGACAGGGGAGGACTCTCCTCCAGCCTGTTGTGGAAACAGCTCCTTATGTCCGTTAGTTAGCTAGCTCTCTCTCTCTCTCTCTCTCTCTCTCTCTCTCTCTCTCTCTTTATTTATTTCCACGCAACTCTCTGATTGGTCTGGTGACTTGCCTCTGTTGCATTCACTGAACACGGGAAATTGCAGTCCTGCCGTCCTCTCTTGTGTCATGATGAGGTTCACGTAAAGCACGGTTAATGTATTATATTATTGAGGTGTCTCAAATATACGTCAATCAAGTGGCACCTGCTAACGGGGTGGTGGATGATAGGTTTACATCTAAAAACGTATTTTTCAAACATTATTATTTTTATTTAATTTTTTTTTTTGTTACTTTTTTTTTTAACGGTCCGCGATCTACCCGCACCACACTCGCGATCGACCTGCTTATATGCCTAGCTCTCTCGAGCCACAGCGGCAAAGACACCGGCAGCACAGAGGTCCCTAAGATCATTAGTAGACAATAGGTTCTACCTTGAGGCTCATAAATTGTACCCAAAATCTGAACATATTTCAAAAATATCACCTTTGCATGGAGAAAATTACGGCCTTCATCACACAAAGACTGTAGGCAGCCTTTTTTTATTCCGTTTATTTTTTCATAGTCTATATTAAAACGAATGGATGGGTTTATTTGCATATAGAGCGGGGAAGTGAGATCCAATCCAAGTAGTCACTGGAGACGCATCCTAATGCCATGTGTGAAGAGCTGTACTCAGAGCTGTCCACTTGTGATCGAATGACCAAGAATATATACAAAAATATAAATGCAACACTTTTGTTTTTGCTCCCATTTTTCATGAGCTGAACTCAAAGATCTAAAACATTTTCTATATACACAAAATAACCATTTCTCTCAAATATTGTTCACAAATCTGAAAAAAAATCTGTGATAGTGAGCACTTCTCCTTTGCCGAGATAATCCATCCCACCTCACAGGTGTGGCATATCAAGATGCTGATTAGACAGCATGATTATTGCACAGGTGTGCCTTAGGCTGGCCACAATAAAAGGCCACTCTGAAACGTGCAGTTTTGCTTTATTGGGGGGGTCTGGGGGGGTCCGAAAACCAGTCAGTATCTGGTGTGACCACCATTTGCCTCACGCAGTGCAACACATCTCCTTCGCATAGAGTTGATCAGGTTGTTGATTGTGGCCTGTGGAATGTTGGTCCACTCCTCTTCAATGGCTGTGCGAAGTTGCTGGATATTGGCAGGAACTGGAACACGCTGTCGTATACGCCGATCCAGAGCATCCCAAACATGCTCAATGGGTGACATGTCCGGTGAGTATGCTGGCCATGCAAGAACTGGGATGTTTTCAGCCTCCAGGAATTGTGTACAGATCCTTGCAACATGGGGCCGTGCATTATCATGCTGCAACATGAGGTGATGGTCGTGGATGAATGGCACAACAATGGGCCTCAGGATCTCGTCACGGTATCTCTGTGCATTCACAATGTCATCAATAAAATGCACCTGTGTTCGTCGTCCATAACATACGCCTGCCCATACCATAACCCCACCATGGGCCACTCGATTCACAACATTGACATCAGAAAACCGCTCACCCACACAAAGCCACACACGCTGTCTGCAATCTGCCCTGAACAGTGAAAACCGGGATTCATCCGTGAAGAGAACACCTCTCCAACGTGCCAGAAGCCATCGAATGTGAGCATTTGCCCACTCAAGTCGGTTACGACGACGAACCGGAGTCAGGTCGAGACCCCGATGAGGACGAAGAGCATACAGATGAGCTTCCCTGAGACGGTTTGACAGTTTGTGCAGAAATTCTTTGGTTATGCAAACCGATTGTTGCAACAGCTGTCCGAGTGGCTGGTCTCAGACGATCTTGGAGGTGAACATGCTGGATGTGGAGGTCCTGGGCTGGTGTGGTTACACGTGGTCTGCGGTAGTGAGGCCGGTTGGATGTACTGCCAAATTCTCTGAAACGCCTTTGGAGACGGCTTATGGTAGAGAAATGAACATTCAATTCACGGGCAACAACTCTGGTGGACATTCCTGCTGTCAGCATGCCAATTGCACGCTCCCTCAAAACTTGCGACATCTGTGGCATTGTGCTGTGTGATAAAACTGAACATTTTAGAGTGGCCTTTAATTGTGGCCAGCCTAAGGCACACCTGTGCAATAATCATGCTGTCTAATCAGCATCTTGATATGCCACACCTGTGAGGTGGGATGGATTATCTCGGCAAAGGAGAAGTGCTCACTATCACAGATTTTTTCAGATTTGTGAACAATATTTGAGAGAAATGGTTATTTTGTGTATATAGAAAATGTTTTAGATCTTTGAGTTAATCTCATGAAAAATGGGAGCAAAAACAAAAGTGTTGCATTTATATTTTTGTTCAGTGTATATCAATGCCAGGTTTGAAAAGGACCCAAGAGGTTAATGGACCCTGTGCATGTCATGAGAACAAAACGCCAAAACGAAAGGTCACTGCAGCGTAGGAAGAGCGATGAACGTCTTCCTGTTCAGGAGGAGTAGCAGCGCAGGCGGGGAGGAGTAGAGAGGAACAAAATCAGTCTGCTGGTGTTTGGCTTTGAACCACTGCCAAGGAAAGTGTCTAGTAGGCTACATGCTGGTTTTGACTGTGAAGCTCTGCAGAGCATTATAATCTTGTGCAGCGTGCAGCACCGAGCTGATGTCAGAAACTGTATAGCCACGGGGATTCTGGAAATTGCAAGGCGCTCAATACGAAGGAAGGAGAGGGGGGTTGGAATGTAAACAAAGATTATATAAAGGCTGAGGCTAGCTCCTTTGTGCCATCTTATTCTTCGGCTATTGTGATATGTTGTATAGATTTTAGTTTGGCTTTCTCCTGTATGTATGGTTACTCTCTCAAGGGTCTTCCATGATGTGATGTCTTCATGTAGAACGAGGAGGGGTGGGAGGGACTCGCTAAAATCCTTTATTGTCATTGCCATTGTTATGTGTGAATCTTCCTTGTGGAAATGGGAGTGTGTCTTTGCCCTTTTTGTTCCTGAATAATTAATTCTGCACTGTAGCCTTTTGTGAGCTTCAGAAATATACTGCATTGAAAGATTGGAGTTGTCAACAAACCAAACTCTTGAATGACAGCTTACTACGACCTAGTGGAAGGCATTCATTTGAACAAAAGCCGTGTTGCTGATGCCTTCAGATGCTTAGTAGTGAGTGTTGAAAGCTTTCATTCCTAATATAATCAATATAGAAATAGGTCAAACAAAGATAAAGATACTTTTCTGCATGTTCTCAAGGTCTCCCATCCGTTTGGTCAATAGCTCAAACATTATGCAGAGCAGGGCACACTCGTTTGACATTACAACACTATATGCCTCGTATTGCCTATGATAATAGCTGTTGTGTAGGCATAGCTCTGTTCATACTATAGACACAAATAGGGATTTGTCACCTCCAACACCAATTTCAACCGTTAATTAACCGTTTCCATTGCAGATATTTGGACTTGTCATAGCAAGAAAACCACAGGCGATAAAGCCTGCATACCATTTAGATTGAACCAATTTGGTAACATTTAGTCTTATTGATTACACATGTGCTTTACCTGCTAACATGACTGAAATGTCTTCTTTCCAAAAGTTAAATGATAATTTCAAGACATATGCTGTCTGAATGAGGCTTGTAAACGATGTATACTAGCGTCCTCCCTGTTTACCAACCAACGTATTATTGACTGTGTATTAAACACTGTAAATGCTTTCTAATAAAAATGAAAGGTTTATTACGCCTGAAGAATACACACATAATGCATTTAGCTGGGAAACAGTGACTGCAATCTTCATGTTCTGTACAGAAGAAAAAAGCAGTGCCTATTTTATGTGCTTATAATTTGCTCTCCTTGGGCTACGGTTGCCAAGTGTCCCCGATCAGACTCCATGTAGAGGACAAACCCAGGGGTAGCTTGAGGGCAAACTGCAGCCCATCCGCCTATTGATCTGGGCGGGCCTGGCCACGTGGCCTCCACTTCTCAGTCTGTCGTGAGCCACATGGACAGATATCTGCCCTCCATGACGCTGGGTGTGCCAGATATGTTTCCAAGGCCAATTCAATGGCCACCGTAGTCAACCATTAAACTCATTGCCTGCCCACCCATCACTCTGATTGACGGGGCACCTGGCCACTTCTCTTCCCCTCTGCAAGGTGCTCCAAACTGAGGAACAGCAGTGGAGAACAATTCCTCATGTTCAGCCTTTCTGAGCCAGATAAATATCTCTTACATATGTCTTACATTTTATCCATCAAGTTTGTTTACAAGCACAGTGACAGACCTTCTTCTGAACCTTTAGCTACCCTTTTATCTCTGTGTCCATCTTACTTTCTTCAGACGCAAATGTTATCACTTCATCTGCACTGGCGCTACCTCCAGCTTTCACGCAAACACTCATTAGATGATTATCAAGGTCATGCTTTTATGTCATTATAGGGGCAGGGTAGTTTACAGATAAACATCTTATGTAAAGATATTTGTGAGGGAAATGACATTTTCCAAGGACTATCAAATGGCTGATGTGATGTTATGATGATACTGAGTGTAGTACCAGTGTTGTGGTTGTTTTATAACACATTATGATCTTAAATTGCTGTTACACCCATTTCCCTTTTTTGCTCTGCTTCGCCCTGCCCAATTTGGGCATCTACCTTCGTGATACTAGTCATTAGCATTGCGGTTATGCTAGATTGCTAACATCCACATACATTAGACTTGCGAGGGCCCTGGGAAGGCTGGCTGTTATTTCTGATTCTTATCCAGATCTACAGGCAGTGGCAGCTGACAGCATGCAAGAACGGGATAGCGCTCGTTCAGTTTCATGTCCTGTCTCCGTTACACTGTTTTCTCCTTGTTAAGGTGTCAGCAGGGGATACTATATATCAAATGATATCCAACAGAAGCCAAGCATACAAATGTTTTGGTAAAGCCCTGCATGCTTAGGCCTCCCTTACAACTACTCACACCATAGAGCAGCATATCCTCAAAGATCATTGAATGTCTGCCACATTATTGAACTTCCAGAAGTGTATTCCACCATAAGAGAAAATGGTTGGGTCTACAACTAAAATATATATAAACACATCATATTTTGTGTTTTGTAGTTTTCAGTCCAACTAGGGTGGTAACCAAATGGAGAAACTTCATAAAATAACAACATTGAGTACATTTTGCAGATCATGGACATCCTGTGTTTGTATTCATATGTTAGATGAGCAGTTTTATTCAGCAAAACTGCCTGTGTGTTATTCTCAGTGTCTTTTTCTTCCTCTCTTATCGCTTTGTTTCATTTGGAGTAAATGTGAGTGTAGAAGATAAGGTGAAGGCAGATGCAGTCAGTCACAGCGGTATTGTTTGTCTCAGCAGGCTGTTGGCTCCTCATCCTCAGTCGATTTAGTTGATTTTACGAGGTCATCTGGTCAGTTTGGATTATGATGTGTTTGATCCTGCCTGTCAATAAAACACCGTTCACTGCCTCTGCAATCGGACAGCTCTATTGTTGCTGTTAATTGTGGCCATGTGGGGGGGGTGGGGCAGGGCGGAGAGCAGAGGAGAAAGAGATGGATTCATTATAGATATCAGGTTACGGAGACATGTTGGCGCAGTAGCTGTCAGCTCTGTCCACTGACTGGATTCAGTTATTTCCATACAAATTAAAAACCTAAAGAAGCATTATAATGTGTGTGTGCGGAGAAAGTAGAGACTTGTTGCAAATGTGCAATGTATTTGAACTTTTCAGCGCACATGAAGCAATAAATGTGTTTTTCTGGCCGTTGCCTTAAAAACACATTCTGATGCTTTTTACGCTGTTATATCTGAGCAGTCAGCTGACTTGACCGTTTTTTTTCACGTGTCCTTGTCTGTTTCAGCTTTAAAAATTATGTTTCCTAGATTGGCTCTTGGCAGCTTTAAGAAAAGAGCTGTTGCTTGAGTTTACTTGTTGGCTCTCTTTTAGCTGCATTACTACTTGACGAGCAGTTAAAACCATAATGACTTGTTAAAGAAAACCATAATGACTTGTTAAAGAAAACCATAATGACTTGTTAAATAAAACAAATAAGAAGTCAATCTCTTTCTGTATGCGAGTGAAGGAGACTTCACAGCTCTGCTCACATTACTGGATTAACAGGTGATCCCTGGAAAGTGTCGTGCAAACAGCAGAAAAACATAATCCTGAGCAACAATGAGAAGACAAACAAGAACATGGGCTTGTCACTTCAAGAATCTGAATCTCTTTTATTTAGTTGTCAAGCAGAACGAACAGCTGCATTAACCTTTTGGAGGTATTTTAAAATCTGGTTTCTCAGCCAGTTGGCCTTTAAGCTGAACAACGGCTCAGCAAAACCTGCAAAGTGGTTCTCTTTAATAAAATAAACAGTCTAAATGTAATGATCAAAGAACAGAAATAGCTATTGTTTACTTTTTTCCAGTACTGCAGTTAACCATGTGTTTTGCTAGTTGGGCGATACTGTCTTTCACCAGAATCTTTTGATGACAAAAATGTTGACTGCAGTGTTTTGCTAAATAGTGTTTCATCCACAATAGTGGAGAAATTCATCCGGATCCTTGGCCGTGTGAACAGCCTATTCTGTTTATGACCCTACTGTGATGAAGGTAATCAGATAAGAGCTTCAATAGTCAGAGTATTGCCTTTGTTGCAGTTGAATGTAATGATGGGCTGACCCCACTCACTGAAATTCCTTCTGTACTCTGTGGAAGAAAACTTAGATCTATTTAACCAAACTTAGGTGAAACCAAAAGCTGCCGAGTTGCTGTCATAAACCAGTATTCAGTGGAAATCTGTACAGCCTTTATCCGTCTAAAACTATCTCCTACTATTCATTAAATATAAATATTTTTCACACCTCAAGGTTAGCTCTGTGTACATCCAAAATATTGTCTGTAAAAATGTTATAATGATATTCAAGGACTGATCTCAAACTGAACAAAAGGCCTTTCCACTTTAAATCGCAGCAAAATTGCATAATTCACTTGGTATAACAAATTATTAAATAATAATGATAATGACTCATTTATTGGATGAGTGCAAACAGTACAATTTGCAGCTTTATGGTTTGCTTTGGCAGAATTATGTGGATGTAGACATATTCAAATTGGTAACCGCAGCCTTTACTTGTCCCTCTATCTAATCAGTTTGTATAAAGAGGAACATGTAGTCCACTATATGTGTGCGTGCGTCTGCATGCTGCGCTGACATCACGTCTCCTCTGAGAAAATACATTTTACCTGAAAAATGACTGAGAGTACACATATTATTATGGTTATCATATGTCATCTTATTGCGTAGTTATAACGTTGAAGGTTGGCCTGTAAGTTAAAGGATGAGTAAACTTTGACCCTGAGTGTGTTGGTGTGTACATGTTTGTGTGTGTGTCAGGTGATTGTCAGGTGTAAAGGAGCATGTAGACGATACCCTGGTATTCTCTCAGTTTAGGTTTTCAGTTGCAAAGCCTCTGTGTGCTATGTGACACTCTTGCCACACGACAGTGAAGTGAACCCTTCCCCCCACACACACCCACACACACACACACGCACGCACGCACACACACACACACACACATACACCTTAACAGTATCACCTACCACCACCTGATGGCTAAAGCTCCAGGCTTCTCTTTGGTTACTGATTATTTTCAGTATAAGACCACTTTGTTTTCTGGCCTGTTTTATAATTTAGCTGCAGACGGGGTGACCTACATACTCAGGCAGGGTGGGCAACTATCAAAGAGCAGTCAAACACTGAATACTTGTTCAAATATGAAGTCTCGTCACTTTACAGATTTTGAAGTGTGTAAAAACAGGCAGTTTAGTATAATTAACTTTCAGCACCCTGCTGCAAATAAACAATTTCAAATTGACGTCTTCTAGTAAGCTCTGCTGTTTTAATGGGCCTTTTGTAGCAGGAGATTTGGTGATGGGGCGTTAACTGGCTCCCGGCATTACAAGTTGGCCTTGGCCAATTTTGTAGTCATTTATCTAGTTTATTTTTCCGTTATCTGAATAGCAGAGTTTTAATCCTGAAGTGGCCCTTGCCCCTGTGAACATTCTCTAGACATTAAACCTATATAATAACACCCACCACATAGACATGATAAAGTGTGTGTGTTTGCCTGCGTGTGTGCATTGCGACAGGTGAGTAATAATGTATAAGGGTTATATGTATGGAGTTGAGAGTGAGGGGTGGCTGTGGTCGAGCCGGTTGAACAGGCTCCTGATTGGCTGCTCCAGGTGTCCCACTTTGATGATGAACTATAGCAACTATAGCTCTCCATAATGCAGCTGCTCCATTACCAGCTTCTGTTGAGCTGCAGGTTGACATGTTTTAAAGTCAATGTGTCGTTTGAAGAATGATGTGCACATTCACAGCAACTACAAACCAAGTTTAGAGAGTTTATTTCTTGGCCTTCCCTTGGTTCTAAAGGGAAGGCCATTACTCCCGTTTTTTTCAAGTTGTTTTCTTACATTCTTTAATTTTTTTGGGGATTTTAGTGTTTCATTCGGATTTACATTATTATCAGTGACTGTGTTTACATGAGTATTGTTGATAATTAAATAATATTAGGATTAAACTGGTTCCTTCCATCTTTACTTCCAGTATTTAACTCCACCAACTTGTCGATTGATGCTACAAGGGTTCACTTTACCTAGCTAATGTTACTACAAAAACGTTGCTTCAGCTACAGCTAAACGTGCATGAGAGCAGATGTATGCGTCATTTAGTAGTTTGATTGCAATTTCTGTGAAATGTAGGAAACGGGCTTTCCGAAACCTGGACAAAACTAAAAAAAGGTAGAAAGAGATGTGTATAACTAGGGAAGGACTGTATCCAGAATACTGTCATCAATCAGACATAAACAGAAGGTAAAAGCCAGATTTAAAGTCACATGTTAATCAATATAAAACTAATACCATCTATTTGTCTGTGTTAACAGTGTATTCTCTATATGGATTAGTTAGAGGAATACTGTGAGGGTGTCAACACAGTTCACACTTCACTTTAGGCTGATGGACCGTTCGGGTCTCAGGGAAACAGTAAAAACTATCAACACACTGCCATGTCAACACTGTTACGCTGCAAATGAGCAAACGTTACATGAATAGTTAAGACTTCAGTAGTCCATTGAGTGTTGTGTATCATCCTCTCACTGATTGCTGGTGTCATACTGGAAAAAGTGCACTGCATTTTGTTATTTCCGAAATGTTTTTCATGCCATGTTACCACATCTGGAGCTTCAGCTTCCTTGTTTCCATGTGACAGCGCTCCCACCATGTCACTAGGGAAACATTTGTTTGTGTGATCAGGACAGAGGGAGGGGGTGGGGGGTGGTGATGCAGAGCAAATAAAGCAACATGGGGGGATGGGAGTTTTAGGGGGGTGGTTATTCTAAGATTTATGGAGCGGCACTTCACCAAATGCATGCATCCTGTAATTAAAACTCCCCCTTGCCTCCAGCAGGCATGTACATTACCCAACATTCCCCACCTCCACCCTCTTCAGTTCCCACCCCTCTGTTCCCCCTTCCCAGCAGAGTAAGATCTCATGGCAGCTCGGTGTCACTAATGAGGGCTAAATGCCACAATGAGGGGCCGTCTTTTAGTGGTAAGAGGCCACTACTGCCAAAAATCATACATGACTTCTCCTGGACGAGCCTTTCATTTCCTTTCTCTGGCTGCCTGCTTTAAAGGAAATGTCATCCCCCCCCAGAATGATCATTTGTATATTAATTACTCCTTCAAAGTCTTGGAAAATGTTTTTGTTTTTGTCACATGCCTGGTGAATGAAGCAGAAAACTTAGTTAATCAAAGTAAAAGGGGTCTTTGTTTAACACCAGCAAATGTATTTCATGTATCTTTTATGTCCAGTTGTATGCTCTCTACATCCCAAACACATCATTCATTCAAACATAATATGTTATACTCTTAAAACTCATCAAGGCTTGCCTGCACAAGTATGAGACTATCTGTGCTGACAAAAAGTGAGGTTTTAAATGAAAATAAGTGTGTACGGTGAATAGTGAGCATACAACCGCATGAATGAGACTTGGATTTGAATGCAACAATTGTGTTGTCGTTTACTTTAACTCTTTCAAGATTGTACTCAGTGTTTTTTATTCTTCGTTCAGCCTGAAGGCAAGTGGGGAAAAAAACATGTTTTCTTTGAGAATTGAAGGTAGCACTCTTTGAGTAATTAAAATACCAATTATTATTTTGACATGTGACAGGATAACATTAAAAACACCTGGACTTTCCTTTGGTCTTTACGTGTTGGAGAAGACAGAAAATGTCGATATCGTCTCCTCTCTGAAAGCCTATGGGGACTTTTTCGAAGTTGCTTGTTTAGTCCGACCACCAGTCCTTAACCAAGAGACATATTTAGCATCAAACGCTCACAATATTAAGCAACTGGGAAAAGAAGAGGTTTGGCCATAATCAATCATGAAAACAGTTGCTGATTAGTTTTCTGTCAAATTGAATTGCTTCAGCTCTAGCATGTGATGGCTGCTTGTCTCAATTACGAGCGGTGACGTGAAGGCTTTCTTGTGATATGAAATGCTCTCCAAAACATGAAGGTTAGCTGTGGCTTGGTCTACTTGCTACGGGCTGTGTAGTAACAATACGCTGCTTGTGTTTCACAACCTTTAAATAACAGATTATGAAATGTTTCCTACAGATACTGTGTGTTGTATAACTGGGGAATATTTTACTATCATACTGACAAACTGGACTGGAAAAACAACTACTGGTTTCAATGGCTGCTCTGTACTCCCCCGAGTTGGCGCCCCACTTTTACTGCTAACTTTCACCTAACTTTTCCAGAGCCAAAGGCAGCTGGATCCACATCAGGTTCTCATCAAATGAGACTGCTCCACATTTCTTTAAGTTTCTCCCCCTGTCATCTCCTCTTGTGATCAGAGGGAGACTGACTGCTTTCTCATGACAAACCTTTACGAGTGAATGTCGTCATTTCAAAGTTTGACAGCTATCGATTTATCATTATTATGTTTTCATGATGCTTGTGTAACAAGAGAGCATCCTGGTCGTCTTCTTCCTTGCTGTGTCAGATCCTAGATGGTGGTTTTGATATAAATTCAAAAGCTGTTGTCTCACTGGTCTCTTCTCCTCCTCTTCTACAGCTGTATGAACTGGATAGAGACCCGAAGAGAAAAGAGTTTCTGGATGACCTTTTCAGCTTCATGCAAAAACGAGGTATGTTATTATGTTCGCTCAGTGTCTTATCGTACCATATTATAGGTCATATCTCCAGCCAGAGTCTCACATACATTTTTTATGTAAACAATGTAAATCGTTTCCATTATAATTACAAATGACAAGAACAAGCTATTTTCTTCTTCTTTCCTCCTTCACCCAAAGCGACAAAATGTGATATAATTCCAACGGGCAAGCAAAAAAGAAACAACAAATCATCAACAAAATACAAACAAAAATAAAAAAATAATGCGCTCCAACTATTACATTGCTATTCAATGGTATCTCTATTCTATATTCTAAGGAATGTAATAAAGGGTTTGTTCAAACACATTTCTTCTATCTTCTATAATAGCATACATGAGGCCATTTTGCTAAGCTATGATTAACTTGCATGCTGTTTTCTACCAATATAGAGCAATATATACTGGCTTGCAATATACTTGGTACGGTTTAAAATCGTTCTTCATGTTTTTAGTTTGGATTTCAAATCTAAATCTTATGTTGGTCAGGGTCCTCGACAGAGGTGATTCTGTCCATCCCATGTTCTATTTCTATCCAGAACTCCATTGCGTACAGAGATGCTTAATAGTTGAATATGAGGGAGGGATGACCCCCCTCCACTCCTCTCTCTGACATACGACACAGACACGTCTTATCATCTTTCACTCACATGGGTGGGGTCTTTATTCGTTTCGGAGATTATTGCTTTATGGTTAGGCAGCCCCTCGTTCCTTCCCAGGCTATAACTAGAAGGAACACATCGTATCGATGCCTGGGAACAGATTGGTTTACCTTCCTCTCCTGCTGCTCATCCGCCAGCCCTGCACACACAAACACTCTCTCACTCACACACACTGACTCACCAACCATGCAAGATGTACACTATGGCGACACAACCAACATAAAAGCTCATTTCCAATTGTGCAATATTTTATTTACATGTCATGGCCAATGACTCATTTCAGGTGTTCCTTCTCCCATAATACTTGAGCAGTCTGATTTATATGACAAGTTGATTTATGGCTGATATAATCAGATAGTGGGGCAACGACTGACATGAGAGACATGAGACAGACACGTGCTCGAAACTGAAAAAAACAGTACTACATGTTTACAGTGTCAGAGCCAACAGCAATGGGCGGATCTGCCAAGCATGATCTGAGAATATGGGAGCGCCATCTGCAGGTCGTACCTATAACTGAGTCATCACTCTTTAGTATGAACATCTAGGGTCGATCATATTTTGGGTCGAAGTGGACCTGAAGATTGTGTTCGGGGTCACTCTGTGTTTAAATGAATATCATTTGATGGAAAGATTAATAAAGGCTTTGATCTTCCTAAGTTAAGGGCATTTGTCACAGATTAATCCGAAACTGGAGATACTGATTGTCTCAGGCAATTTGTCTCATACTTGGTTTGTCATTAACTTTCATTCACATCCTTTAGAAGACAAGATTGTCAGGTTTGCAAATGTCCCCAAGACAAATCCTGTTTTATATTTTTGATGAAACAGTAAATATTTAAACTGTTCTGTCTACTGAAAAAGGATGTATCGAAATCGAAAGATCCATCAAAATGAAGGGCCATCACTTTTCCAGTACACCATACTTTATTCCCCAGAAATGTTTAGATATCTCGCCCTCTGGTGTCTAAGTATGTTTCCTGTATCTTATTATAATCCATTTGTCCATCAGATGACTGCATTTTGATACATGTGTTGACCTGTACTTCAGTCTGCTCCTTGCTATGTGTGTGTGGGCCAGTTAAGAAAATCCGATCAAAAGATCCTCCTGCCTTTTTGTTCGTATTGGAAAAATAGTAAAAGCTCTTTTCAAGCATGTCAATTTCCAACTATTCCGAACAAAGCTCACTGTGTGTTTTTGTGTTATTACAGGAACGCCAGTGAATCGTATTCCCATCATGGCCAAGCAGGTCCTGGATCTGTACATGCTCTACAGGCTGGTGACAGAGAAGGGCGGCCTGGTGGAGGTCATCAACAAGAAACTGTGGAGAGAGATCACTAAAGGACTCAACCTGCCTACCTCAATCACCAGTGCAGCCTTCACCCTACGCACACAGTCAGTACAAACAAACACACACACACACACACACACACACACAGGATCACACCTCTGGTTGTTTTAATTGGATCTGTGTTATTTGTGTGTTTGGTATATTTGGATCCACACTGGCAGTGACAAGCCATAAGGGCCTATTAACAAAGTGAACAATAGAGTGCCACAGTGACGCGTCCTTGACACACATTTAAGAGACGGATCACGTTTTGTTCAGTCGGATAATATCCACATGTCTACCCTACTTTTATAATTTTCTAATCATCAATCTATCGATCATCAATCTATCGATCATAAATCTATCGATTCGATTTATGATTCGAAAATGATAAAAGTAGGGTAGACATGTGGATATTAATCGACTGAACAAAACGTGATCCGTCTCTTAAATGTGTGTCAACCACAGACCTTATTTTGAGCTATTTTCCAAAATCCTATGGAGAAATCGCATTGCTTTTTTGTCGAAGGAACCCATGCGCAGCTTACTTCCGGGTTTTAGGACGCGTCACTGTTGCACTCTATTGGCTTATTTTTAACAAAATGCTTTTGTCCATTACTCTCATTGCTATAACCAGTTTTCTACTGCTCAGCGATTTCAATAACTCCTTTGTTTTAAGTCACTCTCTGTAATTGGTCCATATTGCAATGTACTTCGTTACATTTTGGAAACCTATCAGAGAAAAATTTTGATATAAAAGAAGCAGACCATTGGTCATACAAGTGGGTTAGCCCACTCAAAATAGTATGTATGTTATAGGAACTAATTTAATTTTCAGCAGTAGGTTAAAGCTTGGCGCATCCCTGCATTAACAGGCTTTTAGTGAAACATAAATACATTGTACTCCTTTCAGATACATGAAGTACCTGTACCCATATGAATGTGACAAGAGGAGTCTAAGCAACCCCAACGAGCTCCAGGCAGCCATCGACAGTAATCGGCGGGAGGGCCGGCGGCAGAGCTTTGGCAGCTCCCTCTTCACATACTCGCCCAACGGGACCCCTACCATGCTCTCCTCGCCCAAACTCCCATCAGCCAGCGTTGGCCTGACGATGGGCACCAACGGAGCCTCGCTGATCCATAACCACAAGATCAAGCAAGGTGAGATTCGTTTAGAAACTCACATGTGTGATGTTTAAAGACTTTGGAAGGATGAAAGATAATATTTTGAGTGGTAAGACTCAATTACTCTATTTTTGTATGACTGGGGATAGTTATTTTTTAAGTTAGGAAAACTAAGTAGTCCTCATCCTTACCATTTAACAGGAATGGACTTGCTTTCCTCTCTTCTGTAAGACATCTTAAACACTAACATACTATCTCAGATAGGCTGTTTTCATATAAGTGTGTTTATGGTTTATATCTTGCCTGGATAACACATCATGTTTAGTACTTTTTCAATCAAAATAACCCTTCTCCCCTTCGCTGTGGTGTCTGGCTAGAAGAGGACGTAGGCCACTCACTGATGGGGCTCAGTATGGCTCGTCTGTCAGCGGGGGCGCTGCAGGGGAACACCATGGGGGTGATGCAGGCGGCGGCCGCTCAGGCGACAATGGCCGCTCAGATGGCGGCTCTGGAGCAGCTCAGGGACAAACTGGAGGCCGGAGAGCCACCAGAGAAGAAGATGGCGCTGCCGGCAGAGGAACACCAACGACTGCTGCAGAGAGCGCTGCAACACAACCTGCTGGCCATGACCGCTCAGTTACCCATGAACATCCGCATCAACAACCAAGGTACTGACTGAGGTGGAGCTTCTGATACATTCAGTCAAACTAATCATACAGTCAGACGTGGTTTTTCATATTACATGAGGAAGCCTGTGGTTCACTGGTGAAATTCTTCCACTTTCTAATCATATAAAGATAAAAGACACAAGTTGAACTAGCCTTCCTAAATCTGCTTTACCCATACGAATAGATGGTTGACTACACTTGATTCAATATGCAATAAAATCAAAGTACTTCTATTTTTGCACTTCTCGCTACTTTTACGTTAAGTCATGAATTAAGACCAGTTTGAGAACAATATCATTATTGTATTAATTTAATCTAATGAATCAACTAGTAATTCAGTACTTTTACTTCTACTTGAGTGAATCCACCACAGCTTAAATAAATAAAACGGTAATTTCTTGATAGCTGATAAAAGTAGAACTCATCTTTGGTCTGACAACATAATAAAATTGTAGCTCTGTTATATTAAAAAAGGGTTAATGCTTTGCCATCTTTTTCCGTCAGACTGAACGTTTGCAGCAGATACGTACAGGGGGTATTGGTTCAACAGACATCAATATATACAATTAAACACATAAGAATACAATTTTATCCCCTGGTGATTAATGACATTGCCTCAGGGCAACATGTGCATGGATAAAGGAAGAAAATCCATACTCATGTATTAAGAATTAACATAATCAATCGGCACAAAGTATGATCTTCCAGACAAATCTACCTCAGAACAACATTTTAAAAGAATCCACAATAATGGAAGAAGGTGCATATCAATAATACCACATCTGCTGTGGATTTTACATTTCATTGTTTTTCCTTAGAATTTACACAAGCTGGATTCGACACCCTCTCCCTCTTCCTGGCAGTTAGTTTCTCAAGCCATTGTTGTCATCTCACCACACACCACAGCAGCCGACAGGGAGGAAGTAACCCATAGCAGGCCTATATGTTGACCTGTTTAGCTTATAGGAGCAGCATGCATACATACAGGGCATGAGTGTGTCTGACTGAGCGGGGATTCCCTTCTGCCAGCTGACACTTTGATCTAATAGCCGAGTTTCCTTGGTTACTGTCTATCTGATTGAGCACGCAAACAGTTTCTCAGTACTGATAATACAGGTGACTTCAGAGGAATTTAAAGGTTTTGCAAGTTCACACACAAAGTTCCAACTTTGAATACCCAGATGTAAAAAATATAGCACACATAGATCTTGAAGATAAAGTTCACTTAATTAAATAGCACCAATTTATGTTGGCTATATCAAACAATCAATGCCTGTTGGCGCTGTTGGTTTTGGACAGTTGAGGAAAGTCAACTCTGGACTGCTTCTACAAGAACATTTAATGGCCGAAATATTGCCTAGAATTTTCATTCAGGATTTGTTGTAATGGACATACAAATTCCCAGTTTTAATAGAAATACATTTTAATCAAAGTTCCTATTAGGGGGAGGACAGATTGGACAGATAGGTAAACATATGTCAAACAGTAGGCCAATGAAGGAGCCTAAATGCAGTTTATTAGTATAAGTAAATAGCATGCAAAAAGATAAGTTACATTACATTGCATTTAGCTGACGCTTTTATCCAAAGCGACAAGTGCATTCGACCAAGAAGATACAAACTTGAAGAAAACAGAATTATATGAGTACATCAGGTTTCATAGAGCCAAAACATTTCAAGTGCTACTCAAGTTAATATGTAAAACAACATTGATTGTAAGAAACTTATTTTGAAGTACAAACTTCAGCTAGGATACGTCACAAACATACCTACTCTAACCAGAATTATGATCTTTTCTTTGTTTAACATATTGTAATTTTAGCACATCTTGTGCCACCATCATGTAATGGGGTGTAATTGTTTTGTTTGTTTGTCTCCCTCACAGAGAGCAGGCAGAACTCGGCCCTGAACCTCACCACCAACGGCACAGGCAGCATCAGCATGTCAGTGGAGCTCAACGGCGTGATGTACACCGGTGAGTAACACTGTCATGTGGCACAGGGATCCCTGCTTATCACTACATAGTAAATATAAACTATAATTTGATATACCATCAGAAAATAGGGCTGTACCAAGGAGTGCAAGCTTCATTCATAAGGTTGACTTTATTTCTGACTCAAAAAGACAGAAATAAATTAAATGTATATACCAATATAACACATCTCTCTTTAAATGTGTTGTCATAGGTTGTTAAAGACTAATTGTAAGACCTTAATATAGATTAACATTTACAATTCAGTACAGCCCTTTCAGGGACATTCATTGAGTTGATCAGCATTTGTTCAGATAAAGACTGGAAACTGGAAGAACGTGTTTCTTTGTAGCCTTGTAGCCTTGCCAGATCACAAAGGGGAAGTGATCTGTTGTAAATATTTCTTGTTGTCACTGTATGATTGTCAGGTTTGGTAAAAGCAATGGTGTCATTTCAACTTTATGAAATTCTCTTGGTTTCCCAGTCTTTTGTTTAATTTCATGTCGAGTTTCGTTGCTGAAATATATTCTGTATTTTGAACCGTATTTTTCCTTTAATCTTTTCTGTGCAGGCGTTCTTTTTGCTCAGGCAGCAGCAGGGGCAGCTTTGTCTGGTGCAGTCGGATCGTCCGTCTCCAACAAGATGGTCAGCAGTCGTGTTGCTCCAGCGCAGCACCAGAACACACCTACCTCAACCTCAAGCAACCCATTGTCTTAACAAACCCCAGCCTTTTTTTTTTTTTATTACCACGCTAAGTAATGCCAAAAATCAACCTCATTTTCTACATAATCTATGCCAAAAAGAGAAGAACCATAGACTGTACAGAGAGACTCAAACTGAAACTCAGATCACTTGAATTACACTATCTCGGGTTTTCTCTCATCAACTCACCTCTTTTGTTCTTCATAGCCAAAATTATTTCGGGGAAAAAACAAAGAATATCTCAACTGAGAACCAGTATATGCTAAACAAATATGTATGCACAATCTGTGAATTATTTATTTCTGCATAAATGTACAGATTATTGGAGAACAAAAGAGAAGGTAATAACCAGGAAGGGTAATGCACTGTTTACACACAAACACAGCTACTGATTGACAGCAATGTTTTATCCTCTCGGGGTAGATTCTTTTATTTTATTTTAACTTTTTGTTGTTATTGTTATTCTCTTTACTGTGTTTTATCATTTAATTTTAAATCTTTAACAATCCTCTCACTGCAGGAAAAAAATATATTTAGAATTATATTAAAAAAAAAAAAAAGATAATATGAATATTCTCTATTTTTAATCAGTAAAGCTTTTAAGGTATATGTTTTCTTCAGGGCATATAACAATGTACCATTGTGACCTCATTTTGTGTAAAACCTTTTTCGCAAGGCAGCCATTTTGGATCTCTATTAGGGAGATTGCGGTCACTCCTGTTGTGTACCGAGATACACATCATATTAGTGCACAGATTGAAACAAAAATGTAAAACGCATCTCAAGAGTGGTTACAATGCTACATAGCTAATGAATGCTCTGAAGCTGTCATGCTTCTCCCGTTACAGCTGGATAATGTTTTTATCTAAAACCTGCTTGTTGACATGAGGCCAGTTTAATGTATACTGTATCTGTGCCAATCTTGCAGGTATTTTGTGAGTTAGCTTTGAGTTCAAAATGGCTGTTTTGTAAGAGTAAGGTCAGTTCTGCAGGCGGGGATATGAACTCTTAGCCTTTCTTTTACCCTCGCCGCAGCTAACACGCTGGACTTTCGGAGCCTCAGTAGCGTCCACACAGACTGTTGCTGTTCGGGGTTCAGATTGTATGTGAATAATAACTATTTTCGACTGCTCTCAGGTGTCTGATGCTCATCGCTTTGTACAATATCTTGACAAAGCCAGAGCAATGCTTTTCAACATCTTTCTCTGCAGAAAGAACGGTTTTCATCTTCTTGTTTTTCTTACTTGGCCTTCTAGTGAAGTGATTGTCTTCAGGTCATATGCATGCCTGTATTTGTAGATGAAGCCTTTCAGCAATCAGGAATGAGGCAGGAAAACTGTGGTTTTGTGATTTTAAATCAGAGGAGTCGTGTATCCACTAAATCCCTATCATTGTGGAGACACTTACATGGACAATCAGGTGTTATTTTAGCTTAAATCTGATTTGTTGTTGTTGTATTATAGTTAACAGATGCTTTTATTTTTATTTCAGCTTTGTGTTTTGCATGACTTAGTGCTTCTTCTGATCCAAGTGCTTCTAATCCTGTGCTGTGACAGGGACCAGGTCTCCTTGAGACTGGCTGTCAAGGATATTACAGAGAATGTCTTGTGATCCTTTGACTGTTTTTAGATGTTGTTTAATTAGGGCTTTGACAATGTGATCTCAGAGGTAATTGTAGCTGCAGCTGAGCACCCGCTTGTGTCTTAGTGTTTCTATCAACACTTGCTGCAGTGAGATTTGTAAAAAGTTAAATCCGCCACAGTGAAGATACCATAACATTCATGTAAAGTTGTGTTTTTGCCATTTAAAGTAGATCAATCATTCAGCTTTTAGAATTGTAACCTGTGCTACCTCTCTGGACTGTTAGATATTGTTACTCTACCCCCACCAAAAGCAGCCTCATTCCTACTGACGTTAGGAAGTAAATCAGGCTTTGTATGTGGGTTCTGTTCTAAGGCCTTAACACAGCATGAGAGGACCAGAGAGTCAGCAGTACCTCCGTCCAATCACTTTTTACTGTTTCAGTCAAATATCACCAGATGGCTGTCGCGGCTTTGATTTTGGACGCGCCCCTCAATGGGAAGTCACCACCAGCTGCAACACAAACACAGACTAGTTTTGAAAAGTACTCTCCATTCTCTGACAGCCTACAACTCTCTTTCAGAGTCACATACAATAATTAAATGTTATCTTTAAGATGGTAAAATAGTGAGGATTGTCCTAGTTTTGTTACCTTCTAGAAAAGACAAGTGAAGGTTTAGTTTAATTTACAACTTTTGTCAAAGGTAGAGCTGGAAGCAGAGACAGGATCTCATTGGTTGATCTCAACGAAGTGGAAAACCACAGACTTTGTTTACAAGCCTTTTTGCCTTTATTCCAAAAAAAACAACTAACTGTTGACATGACTGATGATAATGAATATTCCACTTTTACTCCAGTCAACATTTTGAAATGTAAGCTTTTCTTTTGAGCATGCCTCTCTTTCTCAGTTTGTATTCAATGATCTTAAGCTGGCAAAATACCATGTGTTGCAAACTGCAGAAGATCCCAAATTGGGACGCATATTCTACATTTGCTGTATGCGTATATAAAGGATGCTAAAAGGCAGAATAATAGCACAGTCAAACATGTCTAAATCGGAAATTGCTACATTGGGAATAAGGCTTAGTGACCAAAGAGTATTACGGGTCAATAGTGTCACCACCTACAGGAAGAAAGTGCTCCTGCTGCATAGTTTCCATTTTGCTTGTCAGTGTTTTTGAGGTTTACATTTGTGCACAATGGCATCTCAGCTCCCCCAGCCAAGGCCTTGCAACACACACAATCACGCACACACACTACACAGGACTGAGGCAGAGGACGCTGGGGTCGTCACACTATAAACAGACGTTTGAATAACATTGGAGAATTATGCGGCTCACTAACCTTTAATGGCTATTTAATAATATTGTGTCCGCATGTGACTGTTTGGACTGTAACTGTTAGCTGTTAATCATAAATAAAAAATAGGAAAATTATAGTTTGACTACTCAATAGCAAAAACTTTGTATTTCAAGTGTGATGAGAAAGCTTGTTTGAAATGCAAAAACCTCAAACACTAAAAAACGCAAATATAAAAAGGAAGACTTGCGATAGCAGTTGTTACCCCCCCCCCCCGCCTTTTCGCACTATTATCAGTCTAATGCTACTCTTTAGATCCAACCACCTACAGTACACCTAGCCCATGATTGATTAATGTTCAGGTTCTTTATGTAGATTTGTCACAGATGAATTTGTATTCCTACAGTACAAATGTACATATCAATCTGGCTTCTTCTTAGCATGCAGCAGGCATATCTGATGTGTCTTTATTCTCCGTTATTGTTTAAGATATGGCTATTGAATTATTTATATGCATAGCAAGCTCAATTACCAATATTTTAGAGCATCAAAAAAGTTTGTTTGATTCCAGAAAACTGGAGAAAGTAGATTTAAATTTAAGTAAAGGCTTTTTCACCAGCTACCTTTAACTGGCCGATCGAAAGTCATCACAATTTGGTGTTTTATAGGGATAAAGTATGATGTCAAGAATTCCCATTCAGGTCTTAGCTCAGTTTTCAGTTAGTTTCTCCTCGATTCCCCCGTTAAGGCAACTGTTAATTTCATAGATTACAATGTAAACTGATGTTTTTACTTGGTCAATTTGGTAACACGCAGAAGTCTCAGCATGCCTCTCTCTCTGCGTGAGTAGCAGATGTCACAGTTACTGGTGATGGCTGACAATCAAATAGAGACATGCTGTGGTTGAAAGCATTAGTTTAGGGGGAGGGCCGCTCGAGAGAGCACAATTCAATCAATACTGATCTAAAGGATCAACTGCTTTCTTAGGTTTTTGACCCTATGACCTTTTGACCCCCGAGGGCAACATTCAGGCACCTGCCCCCTTCAATGGATCCATGTTTATCGTATAAATCTATTGTCTCCCTCTCTGGGATATTTGCATATGAACAGTGGAGGTACTGCAGCTCTCTATCTTTCTTGTCTGTACTGTATGTGCACGGCAGGTCTTGTGTGGTAGCGACAATCAGGAGACATTAACACTGTATACCTCCAAACACTCTGACATCCCTTCAACCACACAGAGCCCGCTTCTACCTCAAGAATAACAAAGCCTTGGCTTCAGCCAAAACAGACTTTTCAAGGTTGTGTTCAAGCAGAAAAACCTCATCAAAACGATATTGATGCTGGTTATTAAGTACTATGAAAGAGGTTGTAATGACCACAGACAATAAGATATAAGATATAACTTTTGGTTATGCAAGGGAAGTCAGAGATGTTAGTACAGTTCAGGGTTCAGTTCAAGCTTCATCTTCTTTACTGAGAGCTCCCCTCAGTGGAAGGTTTTGTTATGACGCACTATCAGTTCACATTTCCTAAAGGGAAAGGCAAAAAAAGTCTGAGCTAAGGCTGTGAAGATTTATTGTCCTTCATTGTGGACATTTGCTGCAAACAAAAGACATATTTAAGTGTTAATTTCTTCATTTCACTACTTAGGGTTTTCTTTTTTAAAGTGACAAGGCCTCATCACTGGACACATTAAGGCTCCACTGAAACAAACTATTTTAGAGGCATTTAATTACAGAATTTGTTTACTTATTTAAACTAGTAAACAATCAATAATCAAACATCTTGCTTGTTTCTCTTTGCTGGGGTCAAACAGGTTTCTCCATAATTTACAAAACATTGGAGCAAAGTAGCTGTGAAAACTATATCAGTCTTAACTCTGTTCTTTACCAGAGTTTGTTCTGAGTCTGGAGAAGAATTTCTATCAGGTTTTATGGTCAGACTGGTATTTATTTCTGAATGCTACCAGCTGCTTTTTATGTGTCTGTAGTCGCTTTGTTTTCTTTCTTCCTTTTGACAAGTTATATTATTGTGGTGGTTATGCAGTTTAAACGCTTGGGTTGATTTAAAAAAAGTCTGCTTGTTAGGTGCATTCATGTGCTGTTATACAGATCAGAAAAACAATAACCCCATCGGACTGATTTTCATCTCACATTTTTTTTGTCTTGGTGTTTGATTTCCAGTCAATCCAGGAAGGTCGTAAATGTAGTGCTTTACATGGGCTGACTCCCAATCAGCACAAGCCCCTGCAGTCTCTTGTGGTTGACTTGCTCGCTCTGTCATAACTTCAAGTGTTTTCACCTTGAAATAGTGCTGCTTTTATTCCCACCAGAGCCTAGCTAAAGAACGTCTTGAAACCAGAGTGTCTTGCATGGAAAACGAAAAACTCTTGGCTCTTGTTCGCACATGTTGCTGACATGGAAATTCTGATGGAACATTTACGGGTTAAGGTGCATGTGGGCTTTGGGGGCTTTTGACTCAACATCACCACTGACTTTATCTCCATCAGGGGGACTGTGGACAAGGAAAATTAGAAATAACAAGATGCCTACTGCTGTGACAATTGTTGTATGAAATAACCTGTATTACTAAGATTCATTAAATAGAATATGTCTGAAATATGGCTTTTTAGGGCTATGCATTATATCATGTTCCACTACCTGTTCTTTCTTTGTTTTTTTTTTGGATACGCTATAGCAAACCCGGCATACCGAGATTACTTGTAGAGCACATTTATTAATATGATGATGATGATGATGATGATGATGATGATTAATAATGGGATTATTTTAGGGATGTGTGTGTGTGTGGGCTTCACGTGTCTTCAAGTTAACTGAAACAGGCTATTGTGTCTTACAACTTCTCAGGAAAAATCTACCTCAACCTCCAGTTTTATGCATTTAACCCAGTTTAAGTTACCGTTTAGTGAAAGAGGACGTTGAGAGCGGACCCAGGTCTGAAATAACTCCAACATAGTATAGTACCTAATATAGCTCATAATGGCACACCTAAGAGTGTATTACATCAAGTATTGTGAGTATATTTATATCCGTTTCCTGGCTGTTAACAAATACTCTCAGAAAATATATTTATCAGCCTGGTGGGTGCTGTGAGAGGTTTATTTTGGACTCTTGGGTCTGTCTCCATTCTCTCTGTGTTAAGGTTGGTAACACTTTAGCTTATTTGAGCATCAACAACAGGGAACCTCCAGTTCAACAGCTTACTAACTACTCAGTACTACACAATAAAGTACTGCTTTTAGTACCACTGTTAGTATTGCCAGTCGTTTTTCAGTTCTGTTCTATTAATGTGTGCTTATTCCTCCTTTTTTATAAATGATTTTTTTTTTTGTTGAATGGGATGTTTCCCGGTAACACCACGGTAATAGTGAAGTGGCGGCAGGCAATGCAACAGTTTATTTTTTGTTTTTCTTTGTTTTTGAAGGGTGAAGAGCTATTATTGCCCCATTTACTCAATATGTGTTTGTGTGAATACTTTTATTTTGAATCTGAAATCAATAAAAATATCACCTCTCTTTAATGTCACCAGAGTGAAGGATGTTTTTATTGCGTCTTTAAGATTAGTTACATGAGGATAATTTACTATGAAGGTTTTAAGTATTTGTTTAAAATGTGTTCATCATTTAGGCTCCTTAATAACATTGAATCGGCTGTCATGTCAAAAAAAAGTTTCCAGGTTTAAACACATTGTATATGTTGTGTTGGCAGCGTATTGAATCATGTGAATCATTAAGCTAAAGATGACTCTGAATTGTAATGCTTGGCTATTTTTTCTAAAATGGTGGCATTACATTACATTACATTTAGCTGACGCTTTTATTCCAAAGTTGACTTACAATAAGTGCGTCTCGACCAACAAAATACAAACTTGAAGAAAACAGAATCATATAAGTACATCAGGCTTCATAGAGCAAAAACATTTCAAGTGCTACTCAACTGGCTTTAGATAAGCCCAGCCCTTTATTAGTATACAAGTGACTTTGTTAATAGTTCTATCGCTCGAAGTGGAGTCGAAAGAGATAGTTTTCAGTCTGCGCCGGAAGGTGTGTAAGCTTTCTGCTGTCCTGATGTCAATGGGGAGCTCATTCCACCATTTTGGAGCCAGGATAGCAAACCCACGTGTTTTTTTGCTGATGGGAACTTGGATCCCCTTCGCAGCGATGGTGCAGCGAGCCGTTTGGTTGATGCAGAGCGGAGCAAGCACGTGCTGGGGTGTACGGTTTCATCATGTCCCTGGATTAGGAAGGGCAGATCCATTCGCAGCATGGTACGCAAGTACCATGTCTTGAGTGGATTCTAGCAGTTATCGGAAGCCAGTGGAGGGAGCGGCGTGGTGTGGGAGAATTTAGGAAGGTTGAAGACCAGGCGAGCCGCTGCATTCTGGATGAGCTGCAGAGGTCGGGATGGCACATGCAGGTAGACCAGCCAGGAGGGAGTCTGCAGTTGTCTAGGCGTGAGATGACGAGAGCCTGGACCAGAACCTGCGTCGCTTTCTGGGTCAGCTGGGGACGCATCCTCCTGATGTTGTAAAGTGTGTATCTGCAGCAGCGGGTTGTAGCAGCGATGTTTGCAGTGAAGGACAGGTTGTTATCGGGGAAACAACAGAGGTGTCAATGTTGATTGTTAGGTCAAGAGTGGGACAATCTTTTCCGGAAGGAAAAGCAGTTCAGTCTTGTCAAGGTTGAGCTTGAGGTGATGATCAGACTGAGAGATGTCAGCTAGACAAGCAGAGATGCGTGCGACGACCTGGGTCTCTGAGCGGGGAAAGGACAGAATTAATTGGGTGTCGTCAGCGTAGCAGTGGTATGAAAAACCATGCGGGCTAATGACTGATCCGAGCGAGTTTGTGTACAAGGAGAAGAGGAGGGGACCAAGAACAGAGCCCTGAGGGACCCCTGTAGTTAATTGACAAGAGTCGGACTCGGACCCTCTCCAAGTAACCCTGTAGGTGCGGTCTTTGAGGTATGAGGTGAGGAGGGAAAGTGCAGAGCCTGAAACTCCAAGTTCTTGGAGAGTGCGAAGGAGGATCTGATGGTTCACCGTGTCGAATGCAGCAGACAGGTCCAAAAGGATGATGACAGAGGAGAGGGAGGCTGTTTTAGCAGTGTGCATTTCCTCAGTGACAACAAGGAGGGCAGTTTTCTGTGGAGTGACCTGCCTTGAAACCAGACAGGTGCGGATCCAGAAGGTTGTTCTGATGGAGATAACGGGAGAGTTGTCTAAAGACAGCGCGTTCAAGTGTTTTAGACAGGAACGGGAGGAGAGAGACAGGCCTGTAGTTTATAACATCAGGTGGGTTGAGAGTGGGTTTCTTTAGGAGAGGGTTTACTCTTGCCTCCTTGAGACTGTTTGGAAAGTGACCAGAAGTTAGAAAAGTGTTGATGAAATGGGTGAGAAACGGTAGAATATCAGGAGCGATAGTCTGAAGGAGGTTTGAAGGGATAGAGTCCAGAGGACAGGTGGTAGGGCGGGCAGAGGTAATGAGGGTAAGAACCTCACTTGGAGAGAGAGGGGAAAAGGAGGTTAGTGTGTGGGTGGAAGCAGGGTCTGGTGACCCAGCGGTGAGTAGAGGTGAGTCAGAAAAAGAAGAGCGAATATCATCAACCTTTTTTTCAAAGTGGTTAACAAAGTCGCTTGACAAAAGTGAGGAGGGGGGAGGGTCCAAGAGGGTGGAGAAGATGGAAAATAGTTTTTTGGGATTGGAATAGGAAGATTGGATCTTATCTTGAAAGAAAGTACTTTTTGCCTGAGAGATCGAAGCAGAGAAAGAGGAGAGGAGAGCCTGATAGGTTAGGAGGTCGTCACGGTGTTTGGATTTCCACCATTTCCGCTCTGCTGCCCGAAGGACGGTTCTATTGGCACACAGTGCATCATTTAGCCAGGGAGCAGGAGGGGACTGACGAGCCTGCCGAGATGTGAGAGGACAGAGAGAGTCCAGAGAGGATGAGAGAGTAGAGAGGAGAGTTTCTGCAGCAGAGTTTGGAGGCAGCAATTGGAACGAGTCAGAGGAAGGGAGGGCTGAGAGCACCGATGAAGCAAAGGTAGAGGGGGAGAGGGAACGGAGGTTACGGCGGACAGGTGCAGGATGAGAAGAGATTAGTTTGTTATGTTTGGAAAGGGGTAGAGAGAATGAAATGAAGAAGTGATCGGAGGTGTGGAGCGGGTTTACAGAGAGGTTAGAAGTAGCACAGTTCCTTGAGAATATGAGATCAAGGACATTGCCAGCTTTATGAGTTGGTGGGGACGGAGACAGTGAGAAAGCAAAGGCGGTTAACAGAGATGTTAGTTCGTCTATCTTCCCCGTCTGGAGATTGAAGTCTCCGAGAAGTACAGCGGGAGGACCAGTTTCAGGGATGTGTGAGAGGAGATTATCTAATTCCTCCAAGAAGTCCCCCAAGGCGCCTAGTGGACGGTAGAGAACAACAATGGTTAATTGTATAGGATGGGTTGCTGTGACGGCATGGAATTCAAAGGTGGAAGGAGTGAAGTTAGGTAGCTTGAAGAGGGAACAGCTCCATTTGGGAGAGAGCAGGAGACCAGTGCCACCTCCTCTGCCAGTGGGTCTGGGTGTATGGGAGAAGGAATATGCTGTGGAGAGAGCTGCTGGGGTGGATGTGTTGGATGGAGTAATCCACATCTCAGTGAGAGCAAGGAAATCCAGAGACTGCAGGGAGGCGTAGCCAGAGATGAAGTCAGCCTTAGGAACAGCTGACTGGCAGTTCCACAGGCCGCCTGAAACTAGATGTTGGATGTCAGTGGAGCATGTGGGATAGACGAGAGCAGGCCGGTTATATCGATTACGAGATACACGGGGCCAGTGATAATTGCGAGAAGACACATAAACAGGAATGAAGAAAACACACATGATTATAGCATGAGGGGCTAAACAACCAAATAAAATAAAATAAAACACCAGCGACACTTAGCTCAATCAAAGTAGGATTTGCCTCCTCTTTGACTCCCGCAGGACACTAATGTCTTTGCCAGTCTTCGCCTGTCTGACGCTCCAGGAAAGTGCTACCTAAAATGGACACCTGATTGCTGAGTTCTCACAGCTGTGGGGCCACATCCCTTTAATTAGTTAACTCTCTGCAGCTGGTGGCCCTCAAAAGGAAATCGAGACTGGCTTCCTCCTGACTCGTTATTGTCTTTTAAGTCAATTACATTAAACCCTAAGTTATAAAGTTATGAGTTTAACCCTTAATACAGTTACACCTACTCAATAAAGCTCTTAGTATTCTACAAATGTTTAAATCAAAGTTAACCCTACCAGTCAGTTAGTTCAGTTTTAAGGTTTTCAGTCAAATTACCTGTCCCAAGTTTCTGCCTGACAGATACTGTAGCGGTTTTGATATTTAAAATCACAATTTCAGTCAGATCAACTACAGAGCATTGATACAGAGTACACACACTGAAACAGAGAAGTCTAAAAACAGAATGTTACTCACACAATTCTAGAAGTGTCCAGTTGCTTTCTTGTCAAAATCGAGTTGCACACTGCTATGGTGGCTATGGGGTAAAGTGAACCATGGGCCTTGGGGTAAATTGAGTCAGTTTTTCAATGGAGAAATTAATTAAAGTAGGCCAAGTTGATTATAAGAGCTCATTGTAGGCTACATTTAAAGTTGAATTTACCCTGTGTTTGATTGGTAAGATGTATGAAATTGTATCACCATTTGTATGATTACTTTTCCTTTTAACATGTTGAAAAAAAATCAATAAATTCAATCGAAATTGATATTAAAAATATTTGAAAAACTAAGCTTGTATTTGGTTTGTTATTTATTGTTTATATACCTTTAAGATTTGTTGTAGGTATGCCCAGGTTTGAACAGGTATGGTTCAATTTACCCCCTGACCTGGATCAACTTACCCCTACACTGGGGCAAGTTGAGCCACATTTCTTTTCTTTTTTTAAGAAGTAATATTTTCACAGCCCTTGATCAAATATTAATTATTATCATTGCCATTGATAGGAGACATCCTGAATTATACGTGTGTTTTCATTTTTACTATGTGTCATTTCTCCTTGCTGGACAGCATAACTAAAAAATGGCTCAACTTACCCCACTCTCCCCTAATTTACCGATTATAATTGTCTTGTTGTATTTACTTAAAGGTAAAGCATATTACAAAAATAAACTATCCAAGTTTCCACTGGGAA
Source organism: Pseudochaenichthys georgianus (assembly GCF_902827115.2). Lineage (NCBI taxonomy): Eukaryota > Metazoa > Chordata > Actinopteri > Perciformes > Channichthyidae > Pseudochaenichthys > Pseudochaenichthys georgianus. The sequence goes on from NC_047506.1 coordinate 18,925,388, forward strand.
CACATGTATTCAGATTACATGTACATTTGCAAGCATTACTTTTAGCATGTTTGACTTTAAGATATGCCATGTTTGCCAATGTCTGTGATGATGTAGCCCTGATAGAGAACAGCAGCTACCAGAATGTACACATGAGCAATAGCCTCACCCATACTATAGTAACAAACACCTCTAGTGTGTGCCATGTTGTTGTGTAGGACCAAGTGTAAAAGCTGAAAACACATTTGATTTTAATTGAAAACAATTTGAGATGAGTCCAAAAAATAAAAGTTGTGGAACTTTTTGATGATGTGTTTACCCAAAAAAGTGCTATGTATTCCATAACATATATCGTAGCGTCTCGCTACAGGAACACAGGGAGGCTTAGTTTGTCTTTTATCCGGGAGTTTATTACACAGATCACAGGTTACTGTTGGCCGTAACCACGCCAAAACAATCCACTAACCCTGTCGTATTCTCACTCTCCGTCACGTCTCCCGCTAGCTCTCTCCTAACTTCCCGCGTCTCTCTCCCTAGGAACCTCCCTCTTCCAGCCCCAACCAACCAGACAACACTCTCCCACCCTGACCTCTGTAAAATGCAAACAAACTCTGAACAACAAACACATCAACATTATAACCAGTCCGTACAATATACATTATATTCGAGAACCTTTTAAAGGGATCTGACCCAACGCAATTCATAAACATAATTACTCTCGAGCCCTGCAACGTGACACCCGCCATAGGTTGACACTGGGGTTGCAGTCGGATAATCCAAAAATCAGCTGTTAGGACATACCTAACGTCTATTCCTTGACCTCTGAGTGAAACGTCACGGGGTTAAGGGATATTGGATAGGAGAATTCAAAAGGACTTGGGAGAAGAGACTTCGGTACTTTAGAGAATCCGACTGCACTTTCACTATCCGACGTGTTTATGATGCGCCAGTGGAAGTCATAAATGTGCGTCTGCTGCTGTGTGGAAACTAGAAACTACAGTTTTCTATACAGCGGACTACAACATGGATGTATAATAAGAACAAGGGACTACTGCAAACTCATCGAGAGACTCTGCACCGTGCTCTGATGCTGTTGTGTTGTGCTTTATGAACGTGGACAACAGAGAAACATATTCTTCATGACCAAAGTTGGAATTGAAATAAAAAAGGGAAGTGAAATGTATGCTCGTCATCACCCTCTCCCTCAGGTCCACATTTATACAAATGATCCCAATACGTATGATTGTAGGAACAATGAAAAGATCTTAAAATCAATACAAATGTATTTATTATAAACGTTAGTCGTTAACGTTCTATAACCGTGTATATTGACATTCAAACATCTTTTAAAAGTTGAACAAACCCCACACAGCTCAGTGAAATGTTGACTTTATTTGATCATTTCAGTGAAAACTAACGTTCATATTTCTCTTTTTGATTATAATACTGATGAACGTTCAAAACAAAGCACTTTGGCAACTTACCGTATACGTTTTAAAATGCTTAATTAAGACCTGGACTCACACCTGACATCATGTCCAACTTCCGGCCCATCTCAAATCTCCCCTTTCTGTCAAAAAATACTTGAACGTGTTGCCTCATTGCCTCAAAACTTAAATACCACCTCAGCTCCAATGACCTCTTTTGCCCCTTTCATACCAACGCGTTTTCAGCTCCGGCTCGGAGCTGGAGCCTGAAAAGTACCGTTTTTTCCTGTTCACACCGCAGAAGCTTAGCTCCGGAATCCGGTTCACTTCCAGCTCCAAATAATTGTCGGTCTAGAGCAGAGGCAAGAGCTTCGGAGCTAAGAGGCGGCGTCGCTTACGTCTCTCTTACGTCGAGGCGGGGGCAGGTAGATGCTGAAGACCACAAAGAAGTCTTGCATTTTGCATGTGATGTTTGTAAAGTTCCAAGTAAAGTCGTCCCTTGTAAAGTCGTCCGATGCCTTCCATTTCGTTTTGTAAGAGGATAATCAAAGCGAACAGCGCTTCAATACAGTCGGCCATTGTTGTTGTTGTCGACGATGTGATGGATTTCCGCCATGATTTCCGCGCGGTTTGGATTTTATGAAGCAGGCACGTAAACGGTGACGTCATGACGCAGCAGCGGCAGCTCTGGGCGGTGTGAACAGAGCGGGAGCAGAAAAGGGAAACCGGAGCTGAACCAGAAAAGCTCCCGCTCGGAGCTAGAAAGGGAAAAGCGCTGGTGTGAAAGCCGCATTTGAGCCATTTCAATCCGGTTTCCGATCAAAACACAGCACAGAAACAGCTACTGTGCGACTGTGGCTGCGAGGGAGTGCGGTCGTCTTCCCACCAGAAGGTTGTGGGTTCGATCCCAGCCCATGCAGTCAACATGTCGATGTATCCTTGGGCAAGATACTGAACCATGAGTTGCTCCCGATGGCATGGCCAACGGTGTGTGAATGTTAGGTCCTAGAGCAAGTGGTACTGCTCTGTATGAATGGGTGTGAATGGGTGAATGACATGTAGTATGTAAAGCGCTTTGAGGGGTCGTAAAGACTGGATAAAGCGCTATATAAGTAGTCCATTTACCATTTACAGAAACAGCTCTTCTGAAAATCACAAACAACCTCCTCCTCTCCTCTGACTCCGGCAACCTGAACATCCTCATCCTGCTCGACCTCACCGCAGCATTCGACGCCATCCTGTTGTCCCTCCTCGAATCATCACTCAACATCACCGACACTGCACTCTCCTGGCTGAAATCCTACCTCACCGACAGACATCAGTTTATCAACATCAACAACTGCACCTCCTCCACTGCTCCTCTGTCCCAAGGCGTCCCCCAGGGTTCGGTGCTTGGCCCCCTCCTCTTCATCCTCTACATGCTCCCCCTTGGCAAAATAATTCGCCGACACAACCTTCAATTTCACTGCTACACCGATGACATCCAACTTTATATCTCAACAAAAACCATCACCCCCACAACACACTCCACTCTCACCAACTGTCTCTCAGAAATACAAGCATGGATGCAAACAAACTATCTCCAACTGAACAGTGCCAAATCAGACATCATCATCATCGGCCCCCAATCCCATATCAAAGACATCGAGAATTTCAACTTCACCATTGACAGCCACACTCTATCCCCCCCCCCTCACATCTGCAACCTCGGAGTCATCTTCGACAGTCAGCTCAAATTCAACCACCACATCAATCACATCACCAGGACCGCCTTTTTCCACCTCAAATACATTGCCCGTCTCCGCCCATCACGCTCCTCCTCTGCTGCTGAAACCCTGATTCATGCATTCATCACATCACGACTCGACTACTGCAATAGCATTCTCTATGGCATACCATCCAACCTCCTCAATAAACTCCAACATATCCAGAACTCTGCTGCCCGCCTCCTCACCCACACCCGCTCCTGAGACCACATCACTCCAGTCCTCCAGAACCTCCACTGGCTCCCCGTCCGTCAAAGAGTCAACTTCAAAGTCCTCCTCATTACTCACAAAGCCCTCAACAATCAGCCCCCCCCCCCTACCTCACAGACCTGCTTCACCACCACACCCCTTCCCGCTGCCTCCGCTCATCAGAAGCCAACCTCCTATCCATCCCCACCCACATCAATCACCGGACCTGGGGGGACAGAGCCTTCTCCGTCGCTGCCCCCTCCCTCTGGAACTCACTCCCACAACCCATCAGAGACTGCACTGTCCTCACCACCTTCAAAAAACTCGTATTATTTGACTTTAACTATATATTTATTTGTTGTTCCTTTCTTTTCTTTTCACTATATCTGTAAAGCGTCTTTGAGCACCTGCAAAAGCGCTAACTAAATAAATCTATTATTATATTATTATTATTATTATTATTAATAATAAGCACCATAACTTTCATGATATAATTTTTCGGTCATAATCGGTTGTTTCCGTGAACGGCCGACTGTTGTGTGACGGCAAATGCCGCGGCTGCAAGGCATTGTGGGGCAGCATTTTCTCCTCTCCTTTCGTCAAGGGAGGTCCAGTGGTTCCTAAGTAAAAGGAGGTTATAAAGGAAGTTTGAATGAAACCTCCTTTCCTATCATCTAGAGAATTCGAACGGCACTTATCATGGCTGCCACTGAGGGACTTCTGGGTAATTTCACTCCGTTAGGAAGGTTCAGAGCCATAGAATATTCTATCTATATGGTGCTGGGAAGGTTCCGAAACTAAATGGACTATTCGGTTGCGGTCGGATAGTTTAAAAAACAGCTCCTAAGTTCAAACCCTATCTCCTATTCCTTGACCTCTGAGTGAAACGTCACGGGGTTAAGGGATAGTGGATAGGAGAATTCAAAAGGACTTAGGAGAAGAGACTTTGGAGTACTTTAGAGAATCCGAATGCACTTTCACTATCTGACGTGTTTATGATGCGCCAGTGGACGTCATGAATGTGCATCTGCTGCTGTGGGGAAACTATGGAAACCATAGTTTTCTATAGCGGACTACAACATGGATGTATAATAAGAAGGAGGGACTACTGTAAACTCATCTAGAGACTCTGCACCGTGCTCTGATGCTGTTGCTTTATGCTTTATGAACGGGGACAACAGAGAAACATATTCTTCATGACCAAAGTTGGAATTGAAATTAAAAAAAACGTATGCTCGTCACCCTCTCCCTCCGGTGCACATTAATACAAATGATCCCAATACGTATGATTGTATGAACTATGAAAATATCTTAAAATCAATACAAATGTATTTATTATAAACGTTAGTCCTTAACATATCACTGTGTATATCACCATTCAAACAACTTTTAAAAGTTGAACAAACTCCACACAGCTCAGTAAAGACTGTGAAATGTTGACTTTATTTGATAATTTCAGTAAAAACCAACCCAGTCTCATAAAAAAACGTGTAATAACTACGTTGGTCCACAACGTAGGACGTAGTATTTCTACAAAAACGCCTCTGAAATTGTAAGATGCCTACGTTTTTTTTCACCATGTATTACAATGGCTGGCGTCTATGTCACGTGATCTTCACATTTCTCCCTGCAGAAAAAAAAAACATGGCCGACATTCGTTTTATTCTCGGTGGAAAATGCCTATTTTAAGGTTAGTTTGGCGATTAAAATGCCTTTTGATGTCATTTGATGCGAGAAATATGAGTTGTTATTTCAGATTATGTGTGCAGTGGATGTACATGATCTTTAGTTTGCTAGTTATTACGAAGATTACTTCAAGAAACTGTGTCTATACAACGTTTTCATTGTTACCAAGGTGGTTGTTAGGGACGCTGCTATCGATATTATTTCTGTTATGTTGTGTAAAATGGTGTTATCTTTATTGCTACCCCATTCCCCGTCAATGTATAGTGTTGGTCCACAGTGCAAACGTATTAGTTTAACAAAATCCGCATCTAATTGTGGCATAGTGTGGTGCCGAGAGATGGGAGTCGAATGCGGGGTATCAAAGGTACAAACTAGACTTTTATTTAGCATCTCAAAACACATGTAAACAGCTTCATGCCCGGGAAGCGAAGAACGGCGGAGACAGGAAGTCCGGCTCACTAAAATGTCCGTGCAGAACAATACCCTAACCCATAGATCCGTGGGTGAATAATGTCAATCACCACAATAGATACGTTATTTCCCCCTGTGCAATTCTCCATTTACTCAACAATAACACATAATTATCCTTGTGTTTATTTATTTGTTTGATTAATAAACACAAGTTGGAGTCCGTCAGGACCGAGGGTCGGAGCAGCTCATTTGCTTTACAGAATATTACACCCGGAAGTAAGTATTCTCTCCGCTTCGCTTGACAAACCCTGTGATAGTCCTCAAGCTCTGTAATTGGAGAGTGTGCAGAGCGTCGAACAGCACTTGAAATGGGATGGAACCACGGCAGACTGTCCAAAACTGGATTTGAACGGGTCCACCGCGTCCCCCCTCCCCCACCCCGTCCCCAGAACTACACATGCTGGCTATTGTGTTTCGCAACATGTTCTCTATCTATGGCACGTCTCTACTGGGAGTTGTAGTTTTAAAAGACGTTTTCATATTTCCCATAATAAGAAGTTGCCAGTATTAAACTGTGTACATCCCTGGAGGTTTAGGGGATAGGAAACACTCAAATTTAAAACATATAATTAATAAATGGGTGAAAATTGCTTGTGCCCATAATGGGCAGCATTAATATATACCCACACGACAGCTAAGGTCAGAAGAGCTTTATTTAACAGCTGGTCTTATGTCTGTGACCCCTCTTGTTGTTCATTGATGAGCCTGAAACATGCACTTGTCAAGGTTCAGAGGCACATTTTGCAAATATGGCAGTAGCCATCAATCCTCTTAAGATAAGATATACTTTATTGATCCCAAGTTGGAAACATTTGCGTTACATCAGCATGTGTATAGTTGTAAATATGCAGTGGTGTTTATTTGTAAATCATTTAGTATAATCACACAAATGCTGTGTTTTATATTTAATAATTCTGTGTTCTTTATTTATTGATTGTTCAATACCTGACAAGGTCGGAGATGAAAAACTTTGGTCACAGGTTCCTCAACAGTGCATCACAAGACATCTTTCAATATGTGTACCTCCACCATTAAATTGTCATATTCTGCACATTTCTTATACTATCTACATACATCTTATAAGAGTATAATACATATGTATAATATCAGTTAAAATAAGTGCTTCAACATAGTTAACATTGCTGGAGGTATGCACAAATATTGATAGATATCTTGTAATGCACTGTTGAGGAACCTGCGACCTAAGTTTTTCATTCAGTGCAGAACTACACCACAGTTGTGTAGGCCTATTATGATATGTCAATAAACCTTAGAAAATCTTGAAATATTGAAAGGGATGTGCAAAATAGTCATTATATACAGACTTTAATTAACTATTAGTAGAGAATAACGAGTAATGAACATACTTTATAGGGATTATATTAATATCTAATAATAAAAATAATGAAATTCAATAACATGCTTTAACCACTAGGTGTCCCTTTATATCAGCTGTGCACCTTTATGGTGTAAATACAGCCCATCTACCAATTGGATCAAATATAAAAGTCAGCCGAATTAGTGTTGATACTGCAAGGAGACGTATTGTGTGAAAAGAAATGTAAGATGTTGTTTAATTGTTGATATATTTATGATCCACGTCACGTTTCCAGTGTTGGCGGCAGTTCCTCATGTTTGTCTAGAAGTCTTCTCATCAGGGCTCTATAAATAGAGAACTACAGCAGATATGTAATATGTAATGCAGCCGAACCGTGTATTACAATGCCGTTATGTGATGACTTTTAAAGAGAAAAGCAAGCACACTCGGAATAAAGTGTTTTCGGTCTGTTTCCTGTATTTGTTAATGACGATGTGCTGTGAGATGTGAGACTGGAATTGCACAGGGGAAAATAACGTTTCTGCACCATTTTAGATGCGGATTTTGTTAAACTAATACGTTTGCGCTGTGGACCAACACTATACTTTGACGGGGAAGGGGGTAGCAATAAAGATAACACCAGTAAACAGTTACACAACATAACAGAAATAATATCGATAGCAGCGTCCCTAGCAACCACCTTGGTAACAATGAAAACGTTGTATAGACACCATTTCCTGAAGTAATCTTCGTAATAACTAGCAAACTAAAGATCATGTACATCCACTGCACACATAATCTGAAATAACAACTCATATTTCTCGCATCAAATGACATCAAAACGCATTTTAATGGCCAAAGTAACTTTAAATAGGCATTTTACACCGAGAATAAAACGAAGTTCGGCCATGCTTAATAAGCACCGTAACGTTCATGATATAATTTCTCGGTCATAATCGGTTGTTTCCGTGAACGGCCGACTGTTGAGTGACGGCAAATGCTGCGGCTGCAATGCATTGTGGGGCAGCATTTTCTCCTCTCCTTTCGCCAAGGGAGGTCCCGTGGTTCCTAAGCTAAAGGAGTTTATAAAGGAAGTTTGAAACCTCGGCTGCAGTCGAATAGTCCAAAGATCAGAGACACCAGAGAAACATATTCTTCATGACCAAAGTTGGAATTGAAATAAAAAAGGAAAGTGAAATGTATGCTCGTCACCCTCTCCCTCCGGTCCACATTAATACCAATGATCCCAATACGTATGATTGTATGAACTAAAGATCTTAAAATCAATACAAATGTATTTATTATAAACGTTAGTCCTTAACATCTATCACTGTGTATATCACCATTCAAACATCTTTTAAAAGTTGAACAAACTCCACACAGCTCAGTAAAGACTGTGAAATGTTGACTTTATTTGATAATTTCAGTAAAAACTAACGTTCATATTTCTTTTTGATTATAATACTGATGAACGTGCAAAACAAAGCACTTTGGCAACTTACCACCTATGTTTTAAAATGCTTAATAAGCACTGTAACTTTCATGATATCATTTCTCGGTCATAATCGGTTGTTTCCGTGAACGGCCGACTGTTGAGTGACGGCAAATGCTGCGGCTGCAAGGCATTGTGGGGCAGCATTTTCGCTTCTCCTGTCAGTTAGGGAGGTCCAGTGGTTCCTAAGCTAAAGGAGGTTATAAAGGAAGTTTGAAACCTCCTTTCCTATCATTCTCATCATTCTAGAGAATTCGAACGGCACTTATCATGGCTGCCACTGAGGGACTTCCGGGTCATTTCATTCCTTTAGGAAGGTTCCTAAGCTAAATGGACTATTCGGCTGCAGTCGGATAGTTTAAAAATCAGCTCCTAAGTTCTAACCCTATCGTCTATTCCTTGACCTCTGAGTGAAACGTCACGGGGTTAAGGGATAGTGGATAGGAGAATTCAAAAGGACTTAGGAGAAGAGATTGCGGTACTTTAGAGAATCCGAATGCACTTTCACTATCCGACGTGTTTATGATGCGCCAGCGGACGTCATTGTGTGCGTCTGCTGCTGTGTGGAAACTATGGAAACCACAGTTTTCTATACAGCGGACTACAACATGGATGTTTAATAAGAACGAGGGACTCCTGTAAACTCATCTAGAGACTCTGCATCGTGCTCTGATGCTGCTGCTTTGCTTTATGAACGTGGACAACAGAGAAACATATTCTTCATGACCAAAGTTGGAATTGAAATAAAAAAGGAAAGTGAAACTTATGCTCGTCACCCTCTCCCTCCGGTCCACATTAATAGAAATGATCCCAATACGTATGATTGTATGAACTAAAGATCTTAAAATCAATACAGATGTATTTATTATAAACGTTAGTCCTTAACATCTATCACTGTGTATATCACCATTCAAACATCTTTTAAAAGTTGAACAAACCCCACACAGCTCAGTAAAGACTGAAATGTTGACTTTATTTGATAATTTCAGTGAAAACTACATATTTCTCTTTTTGATTATAATACTGATGAACGTTCAAAACAAAGCACTTTGGCAACGTACCACCTATGTTTTAAAATGCTTAATAAGCACCGTAACTTTCATGATATAATTTCTCGGTCATAATCGGTTGTTTCCGTGAACGGCCGACTGTTGAGTGACGGCAAATGCTGCGGCTGCAAGGCATTGTGGGGCAGCATTTTCGCTTCTCCTGCCGGTTAGGGAGGTCCAGTGGTTCCTAAGCTAAAGGAGGTTATAAAGGAAGTTTGAAACCTCCTTTCCTATCATTCTCATCATTCTAGAGAATTCGAACGGCACTTATCATGGCTGCCACTGAGGGACTTCCGGGTCATTTCACTCCTTTAGGAAGGTTCCTAAGCTAAATGGACTATTCGACTTCAGCCTTCGACTTCAGCCCACCTTTCCTTTCATTTGGAGAATTGGAACGGCACTTAACATGGCTGCCACTGACGTACTTCCGGGTCATTTCGCTTGGTTAGGAAGGTTCCTAAGCTAGAGACTCTGCACCGTGCTCATGCTGCTGCTTTTCTTTATGAACGTGGACAACAGAGAAACATATTCTTTATGACCAAGGTTGGAATTGAAATAAAAAATGAAAGTGAAACTTATAATTGCTCGTCACCCTCTCCCTCCGGTCCACATTAATACAAATGATCCTAATACGTATGATTGTATGAACTATGAAAAGATCTTAAAATCAATACAAATGTATTTATTATAAACGTTAGTCCTTAACACCTATCACTGTGTACATCACCATTAAAACATATTTTAAAAGTTGAACAAACCCCACACAGCTCAGTGAAATGTTGACTTTATTTGATCATTTCAGTCAAAACTAACGTTCATATTATAATACTGATGAACTTTCAAAACAAAGCACTTTGGCAACTTACCACATACGTTTTAAAATGCTTAATAAGCACCGTAACTTTCATGATATAATTTCTCCGACATAATCGTTGTTTCCGTGAACGACCGACTGTTGTGTGACGCAAATGCTGCGGCTGCAAGGCATTGTGGGGCAGCATTTTCTCCTCTCCTTTCGGTTAGGGAGGTCCAGTGGTTCCTAAACTTAAGGAGGTTATAAAGGAAGTTTGAAACCTCCTTTCCTTTCATTCGAGAGAATTCGAACGGCACTTATCATGGCTGCCACTGAGGGACTACCGGGTCACTTCACTCCGTTCGGAAGGTTCCTAAGCTAAATGGACTATTCGACTGCAGCCTTCGACTTCAGCCTGGAGCTTTCGTAAGCACCGCCCAGTTCCGCTGCCCGCAGTGCTGAACCTATCGCACCCGGCAGATTTGAACACGCTGCTGATCGAGAAGACACGGGGCGGAGCTACACCCTGAACCCGGACTGCAGGGGGAAATAAAGAAGGGGGCAAAGCGATCGGACTAGAAAGCTTAATCACAGTGGACGAGTTTGATGTTTTCTACGTTAAACAGTTCCATTTAAAGAAGTAAAATGAGACTCAGGTCTCAAACAACCACTACGACATCCTGCTCGGAGCTGCCGAGAAGCACCCGCCGACGGTCCAACAAAGCGAGACAAACCAGTTTATCATGGACCGAAAGCCCTCTGCAAACCAAGGTAACACAGAGCAGTTTGATACGATTTGTATCCTCAGTAATCTACCTTGTTAAAATAACACAAATGTCACCTTGTTAGTTTCTGTATTTAGGCTGGGGGCAGTGTGATGTTCGTTACCCGGACGTTGTTTAGCTTGGTGCTAGCTAGTGTTCTCAAATCATAACAGTAGGTGGTGTTGCTAATGCTAGCTAGCTGCTGTTGTGCTAAAGCTGTGCACTACATGTGATCTACTTTACTTAATCAGGGAAGAACAAATTCACATGTTCTTTGACAAAACACCAGTGTTGTTATAATACATTATTTGTATGTTTGCTAGTTGCACCCGAAACTGATAAGCATTACGTTAGCTAGCGTTAAAATGGGAGGATGGCTGATATAACGTTCAGGTATACGGTTGCCAGTTTTATTAGGTAACGTTACACCAAGCTCAAAGCTAATGCAGCGTAACAACAAGCCGTGCAATAACTCTTAACAGCATGAAGCTAGAAGGTTATTCATTTAACGTAGTGGTTGTTCGGAGGTGACCGAGGTGCAGCTGTTAAATTGTATCTAATTGCATTAGACGTGTTCTAATTATTTACATAATGATTGTTATCGATGCCATGATCTTAGGGCAGGAATATCGTGAACATAGTTTAACGTGACAGAGGAATAAATACACACATACACCGTCTGCTTTGCTTCAACCGGAAGTGACACGTTTTATTGCGCGTGTCCCTTTTATCACGGGAATACAGGAAGTGATTAGTATAAGAGTATTACATAAACAAATTCATATATTATAATTCAACACCCCCACTTACTCTTATACTGCACAATTTCTCAGCATGAATTCAAATGTAAACACCTTACTCACTCACTTGCACAATAACAGTGTTTTAAAATTGCTGGGGTTATTTACATTCCATTCCAAACAAATACTTTATACACATTTCTCACTTTTGACCTTTGTTGCAGGCTTAGTGAAAAATATCAGCAACCATATCAGCTGTAGGGCAATAGTCAATGGTTATCATGTTATCACTCAGTACAGTTCGAACAAAATGATACTTGATATCCACATGTTTACATCGTTGATGACATACTGGGTTCTTGGATAGAGCAATTGCACCCTGGTTATCTTCAAAGATTTTCGCAGGAGTATATTGACCCTCACTGTCCATGCTCTCTATTAGCTGCACAAGATACAAACTCTTTTGTGCTGTGGCAGCCAGTGCCATGTACTCTGCCTCACATGTCGACAAAGCTACTGTTTGCTGTTTCTTTGATCTCCAAGAAATAACAGGCCCATTGCTAGTTCGACTAAAACAGTACCCTGTCTCCGTCTGTCATTTTGGTCTGTTGCCCAATCCGCATCACAGTAGGCAACAAGTTTCAGTTTTTTCATCTTGTTTAAAACATAGCTCCTGATTAATTCTGCCCTTTAAGTACCTCAATACATGTTTAGCAGTTAACCAGTGTTGTTGCTTTGGCTCTGAAAAATACTGTGACAGTTTACTGACTATCCAACTTAGATGAGGCCGTGTAGATGTCATAAATATATTAAGCTGCCTACCACTTCACGGTATTGTGTTGCATCAACAGCATCACCATCATCATTAAAGTTGTGTTTCTGTTCACACGGGGTGGACCTTGGCTTACAGTCATTCATACCAAACTTTTCCAGTATTTTTTGTAATGAATTTCTTTTGACCTATCTTTATTTCTCCTTTTTCCTGAGTAAAGTCAATGTCTAGGAAATGTTTAAGTTTCCCAAGATCCTTCATTTTGAATTTCGTGCTCAACATTTCTTTCACAGTATTAATTGTGTGAATATCATTAGCTGTGATAACCAAGTCACCCACCCAAATAATCAGAATGATCCTCTCATTTTCTATTCCTTTACTGTAGACACAGTGATCAGCTGGGTTTTGTGCAAAACCGTTCTCACAGAGATGATCATGCAACATTTTATTCCAGTTTCTTCCAGATTGTATTGTTAACCCATACAGTGATTTATTCAGCTTGCAGACTAGCTTTTCATCTGTGTCTGACTTGACCTCAAAACCTTCAGGTTGCTGTACATACAGCTCACAATCAATTGGAGCATGTAAATACGCAGTTTTAACATCCATCTGATGTAGGTGTAAGTCATGTTGAGCTGCCAGTTGCATCAAGCTTCTTCTTACTGATGTCATGTTTGCAGTCGGGTAAAATGTCTCCTTATACTCTATTCCTGCCACTTGACTATATCCCTTTGCAACATATCTGGCTTTATATATCTCAGTCTTTTCTGTGTTTTCTTTGATTGGATAGACCCATCTGGGCTGTGCATCTTCACTGGTCTCACGATTCGATTACGATTATCCTGTCTTCAATTCAATTCGATATCCCGATGCATCACGATTCATACCAATGCGTTGCATCCTCAATTTTCTATATTACTGCACATGTTTTATTTTTTCATCAATGCATACATGCAGTAAATACATATGAACTCTCTTTTTATTATTTAGAAAGTGCTTCAGAAATCAATAACATAAATGGCTTGACATTAATTTATAAACCAAAATAAATGAATTGTATAGGTCTAGCCTCCCTATATCTGTGTGTTGAAGTTGTTCCTTCCTCAAAAACAAAAAACTAATGCTTCTGCAGTCTAGCTGCAGCTTCTAGCAACAGTCTTCTGTTAAAAACACTGAACGTCCTGAATGTGGCATCACACACGGACTTGAGTTTGAACACAGCAGACAACAGGAGTATTTACAATAGCATATACAAACAAAAATACTGCATGTGGGTGCACACTTACATTCTCTGTCTTACTGTTACATAAATCCCATGAATGTATGAGATTAAGTTAGCTTCATTATATCTCAGTGATTAAGTGAATAATAAAGTTTCTATTGGGTCACCATCAGCCTGTCACTCATTATTTTCAGGGCGGGGTTTGGAGGAACGGAGGGGAGACGGTGATCGCGGAAGCTTTTTTTCCTCCTGCCCATCACAAACTTTACTCACATATATATCGTCTGAAAATTGCTAGAGGACATTAATACTCTGCAATCCAAGACTTAGTTAAATCCACCAAAAACCTGACATGATTGTAACGCGATTATTTTTGAAAAACATAAATCCCTGTGTCTCTGAGCCGCAGCGACACAGAGTGATTCAGAGCGGGTCCTTCTGCTGTTGGTTTCTGGACTGGTGTTCTTGTGTTGGTGGATAAAGCAGACTGCTCCGCGTTTGGTGTTGCTGTGCCGCTGTCACGTCTGTTCCCTGATCTCTGCGTCACCGACCGATTTGATATTAAAGTGACAGAAAAAAACCCGCGGCCGGAAAATCAGGAAGCAACGTTACTACGCTATAATCGATTATCTTCCGTCACTGCATCGATACCGAATCGTCCGCAATCGCAATGCATCGTAGAAACGATTATTTTCAACACCCCTACCATCTACCCCCCCACTGCATTTTTGCCCTCTGGTAGTGTGGTGAATGTGTCATTTTCCTTAAGAGAATTAATTTCCTCCCGGCATAGAATCAGTCCAGAGTTTTGACTCTGGCTGACTGTATGGCCTCTTTAAAGGTGTTTGGTACATTACACATTACTCTGTTGCAGTTTACATACTTCTGGTCCTCACACTGTACTTTACATTCGTAGTCCTCTAAATACTGAGGTCTCTTCCTTTCTCTTTGGGGATAGCTTCCATTCTGACCTTCTGCTCCCTTTCCTGTCCGAGTGTTGTGTCATCTGTCTCAGTTCCAGCCTCCTGTGTCTCTTGTGGACACGAGTCAGTCCCCTGGTTTCTGGCTTGGTGGATACAAACCCTTTCTCATAAAAATCGTCATCACTTGCCTCAAAATCAGTCTGTGTATGTCGCTCGACTATACTTTTTGTGACAAAATTCACTTGCCTGTGTTTTCGAACACTGTAGACACTGTAGGGTTGTAGACTAGGTATGCTGGGCTGTTTTATCATACCCTACAAAAATACCCTTCTCACACCTCGAGTCTAACTTTTTCTTTTCCTGCTTGTATGCATTAAATTCCTTCAATGGATGCTTTAAGACTGCAACATATAGACCATAGTGAGACCGTGTAATGGGGGGGGATATATCCAGTCTCTGATTGTGTTTTATGAGAGTGCTCTCATACTTTAAATTGAATATATTTATATAAATATATGTGTGTCTCATTATACCGCACTGTCAATGAATTAAACGTAAATATATAAGTCATCATGAACACATCTGTCCATCAGACAGAGGGCTGCTGTGCCTCCTGTCAACATTAATGGACGTCTCTTTAAAATGACCGCTCAGAGAAGAGGAATTCTCGGCTGCAGTCGGATAGTTTAAAAATCAGCTCCTAAGTTCTAACCCGATCGTCTATTCCTTGACCTCTGAGTGAAACGTCACGGGGTTAAGGGATAGTGGATAGGAGAATTCAAAAGGATTTAGGAGAAGAGACTGCGGTACTTTAGAGAATCCGAATGCACTTTCACTATCCGACGTGTTTATGATGCGCCAGCGGACGTCATTGTGTGCGTCTGCTGCTGTGGGGAAACTATGGAAACCACCGTTTTCTATACAGCGGACTACAACATGGATGTTTAGTAAGAACGAGGGACTACTGTAAACTCATCTAGAGACTCTGCACCGTGCTCTGATGCTGCTGCTTTGCTTTATGAACGTGGACGACAGAGGTTTCTCTGACCAAAGTTGGAATTGAAATAAAAAAGGAAAGTGAAACTTATGCTCGTCACCCTCTCCCTCCGGTCCACATTAATACAAATGATCCCAATACGTATGATTGTATGAACTAAAGATCTTACAATCAATACAGATGTATTTATTATAAATGTTAGTCCTTAACATCTATCACTGTGTATATCACCATTCAAACATCTTTTAAAAGTTGAACAAACCCCACACAGCTCAGTAAAGACTGAAATGTTGACTTTATTTGATAATTTCAGTGAAAACTAACGTTCATATTTCTCTTTTTGATTATAATACTGATGAACGTGCAAAACAAAGCACTTTGGCAACTTACCACCTATGTTTTAAAATGCTTAATAAGCACCGTAACTTTCATGATATCATTTCTCGGTCATAATCGGTTGTTTCCGTGAACGGCCGACTGTTGAGTGACGGCAAATGCTGCGGCTGCAAGGCATTGTGGGGCAGCATTTTCGCTTCTCCTGTCGGTTAGGGAGGTCCAGTGGTTCCTAAGCTAAAGGAGGTTATAAAGGAAGTTTGAAACCTCCTTTCCTATCATTCTCATCATTCTAGAGAATTAGAACGGCACTTATCATGGCTGCCACTGAGGGACTTCCGGGTCATTTCACTCCTTTAGGAAGGTTCCTAAGCTAAATGGACTATTCGACTTCAGCCCTCATTTCTCTAACCGCCTGCAACATAGGTAGTCCAAATGTTTGGAAATGCATGTGTGTATAATAGGAAGATGAATCCACGAGGATATCCATCCAGGACCACGGCCACGACTCAAGATCCAGGGCTTGCGATACAGGACCGCAGGATCATCCATGACTCCGGATCCCAGCGTATATAGACACCAAAAAAAAGACATTTGGGGAAGCTGGGTTAATCGGAACATGAGAGTACACAGGTATAGACAGAGAGAAGGAAGAAGTAAGATGTCCCCCGACAAACTAAGCCTATATCGGCAAAACTAGGGGCTGAATCTAATCAGCCCTAACTATAAGCTTTATCAAAAAGGAAGGTCTTAAGCACACTCTTAAAAACGGATAGGGTGTCTGCCGCCCGAACACAAACTGGAAGCTGATTCCACAAAGTGGAGCTTGATAAGAAAAGGATCTGGCTCCCATTGTACTTTTAGAGACTCTAGGAACAACCAACAACCCTGCATTCTTGGAACGCAATGCCCTAGTAGGACAGTAGGGTATAATGAGTTCTTTAAGGTAAGATGGCGCCTGCCCATTAAGGGCTTTGTAGGCGAGAAGAAGAATTTTAAATTCTATCCTGTGTTCTATAGGGAGCCAGTGTAAGGCAGCCAGAACAGGAGTAATGTTCCCTT